>NW_026089622.1:32236652-32309045 GCF_024586455.1 Bactrocera neohumeralis
CCTTAATCGAGTATATGTCCTTCATTGCGCTAGTTGGAACTGCTGACGAGTAGATTATACGATTTCTGGCTGGGTTTATGACCGCGTAAAGATGTTTAAATGTTTTCCATTCGCTTGCGATTTTTTGATGGCTTTTGTGCTTAATAAGGTTAAGAATGTCTTGCTTGGATGAGACGTAGTATGTTAAGGCAGGAGTCCTGGCTACATTTTTCGCAACGAGGTCTGCAAAGTGGTTGCCTGTAATACCAGCATGGCCAGGGATCCACATTACTTGGATTTTCAGATGTAGTTTGATAGTTATAGTGTAAATATTTGTCAGTATTCACTCAAAAAAAATTGTCTATGGTAAAATGTCACTCAAAAAAAATCTCTTTGCTGTGCATCTATACTATAATTCTTTAATATTCCTAAAAATCTAAAAGCAGCAAATTTCAATAAAATTAAAAAAGTATTGTGTCGTGTGTTTGTGACTTACTAAATATGCCTCCAATAATTAGGCGGTGCGAAGTTCGCCGGGTCAGTTAGTATATAAATAAAAATGAATTGTTGTTCGTTAGTCTGATTGAAACTCGAGAACGGCTGGTCCGATTGAGCTGAGTTTGGTTTTAAAATGTTTGTCGTAGTCCAGGGTAGGTCTAAACGGTGAGCAAATAAAGAAAATTGCGAGTAAGAGAGAGACGACAATTCCATTTTCCCATATAAAAGTTGACTCTTATATATATTACAAAAATAAGCCGGGTTTTCCTTCCTGACGCTACAACTTTAGAACGCATGAACCGCTTTCCTCGGTTTTGCATTCGTTAGAAAGGTCTCGGGCTCCGTGAGGTTTATAGCAAAGAAAATTCAGGAAAAATTTCAACAGAAAAACGAGAAAATAGAAAAACAAAAAAAATATGTTGGTAAGCGCATAACTCAACAATGCTTGGACCAATTTGGCCAATTCTTTTTTCTAAATGTTCGTGGAGGTTCAAGGATGGTTTTTACGGCAAGAAAATTTCGAATAATTGCCGGAAAGCCCCTAAGAACAGCCCTTTTCTTTTTCCCATACAAACGAACGAATGTTTGTTTGTTAGTAACGCTAAGAGAACGGCTGCAGCAATCTTGGGAAATTTGCAGAGGTTGTTCGTTGTGGATCGGGGAAGGTTTGGAAATAAAAACACCTTATGCTTTTCTTGAGGAAAAGTCTGAAAATTGGAAAATTCGAAAAAGTAACATTTTTCCATACAAATTTGTTTTCAATTTCTGTTTGTTTTGTTTTTCAATACTTTGATTTGTCAAATATTTGAATCATTCAGTTTCGGTCGCATGCTTTTTACTCTGGCTATTCAAAAGAAAAATTATTGACAATTATTCAGTGAAAGCTTTATGTTTCACATAAAGTGATCAATTACAGATTGAAATTTGTTACGAAGCCACGAAGAGATCGCGCTAATATCGGTCGGCGTTCTTTTTGCCATCAACGTATGGCAGCCCAAGACACATGAACGACTACTCCCAGGATGCGATGACATACATGTGGAATTATGGAACGCGGTCAATCAACAAGCGATCATCACGATGTCACAGCACAACTTTTCAAACAACAGCAGAGATGTTTGATGGACTTTATCTTGAAGCAACATATGGTACATATGCTGTTAGATGCTGGATGTATTCTATTGAGAAGCAAAAAAAAAGTTAGCCGCACGCACACATTCTTCTTTGGATGGTGAATGGTGGTTACACCAGATCAAACTGATGAACTCATTTCTGCGGAAATTCCTGATGCAGAGAAAGATACAGTATTATACCAAGTGGTGAAAACCAATATGGTTCATGGACCTTGCGGACACCACAATCCCACTTCGGGTTGTACGTCTGACAATATATGCACGAAACACTATCCAAGTGCTTTTCTTTCGGAAACTGAAACTAGAAATGATTGATATCCACCGTATAGGCGTCGATCACCAGACGACAATGGCATAACATTCAGCATTGAATTTAGAAGAATGAATATTGAAGTTGACAACACATGGATCGTAATATATTCCCCAGTATTGTCTAACTCACATTCAAAACTCATATGAATGTTCAGTATTGCAGTTTGGTGTAATCGATAAAATACGTTTGTAATTACGTCACCAAAGGAAGCAACAAGGCGGTTATTGGTCTTGAACGATACGGTCGATATGTGAACTGTAATAAAGCGCTTTGTAGGATATTTACTTTTGCAATTCATAAAAGTTTTCCGACTATTGTGCGTCTCGCAGTTAACTTGGAGAGTGTATTTCAACCCAGAGAATACTGTACAGCCAGTGGAAACACCGCCAGCAACAAAATTAACCTTAACGAGTTTTTTCTCAACTTTCGTCAGTGATCCGTTTGCGAGAACATTGCTCTATTCGGAAATACCTTGATATTATACCTGGAATGCCTTCAAATCCGCGTCGATTATGGGATCCGAACAAAAATGACATTGCCGAAGACATTTTATATCGTCTTCGCTAAAAATTGGAAATGGGTCAATTCCGGTGGTTCGATATCAATTCCATCTGTCGTTTCTCAATTCACGAAAGATGAACTCATCACGAATGTTCGGACATTGGCCAAATTATTGTAACTACGATTCCTTAAGTGCACGCGCAATGTTAGCTGCCAAAATACCGATGTTGTTGAATTAAACTTGAATATTCAAAGTCAAATTCCGGGAGACTTGCGCTCATACAAATCGATCGATCGTCTTGACAATGAAGGCGACGCCGTGAATTATCCAGTAGAATTTCTAAATTCTTTTTAGAGGCTTGGTATCCCACCGCATCATTTGCGTCTCAAAGTTGGATCTGCCGTTATTATTTTCCGCAATCTGCGCTATCAAATACAAGGGGGTAGAATGCTTGATTCTACGAATTCCTTTAAGTTCCAACGATTTGCCATTTCAATTCAAACGTATTTCGTTTCGAGTGAAAATTGCATTCGGGAGGACAATCAACAGGACACAAGGATAGTCGCATAGTGTGTGGCATAAATTTGGAAATGCTATGTTTTTCACACGGTTAGATATACGTGGCGTGCTCAAAAGTTGGCAAACCATCTTTTCTGTACATCGGAACAAAAACCAAAAAATGTTGTCAAAACACATAATTTCACGCAGGACAACGTCTGCGGGGTCAAAGAGCACTTCTATCAAACGGATAATTTGCGGACACGTATAACGCTTCGATTCAGTATTTACTTTGGATTCACTTTCATTTACTTGGAGAAGTTCAACTAAATAATACTTAATTTTTGTAATCGAAAAGAATTCATTACTGTTGTGAAATGAAATATAATTTTTCCTTTTCAAACATAAAAGAAAAAAAAATTTTTTTTCTTTTAATCACCAAACGAAATATTACATAAAACGAAGCAATTCGGTGGCGAAACGGAGATCGCCGGGTTTTCTAGTTCAAAACAAAATATAAATAAAAATAATACCATTGGAAGTAAATACAAAACGATACTAATAAAATATACGTTTGTACCGATATAATCTGAAAAAACTCTTATTTATTTAAAAAAGAGTATATAATTTATTACACTATATCGCTTCGATTAAATACTACAAATCGGTATACACTGAGAAAAATTAAATTAGTTTTGACAAATATTTTAACATATAATATATTATAACAAAAATGGTTAATAACGAAAAAAATCAAAATAAACCCGCAGGAGCTACACGCTCAAAACAGGCTATTAAATTTATTTCAGAAAGTGCCTCTTCACCGATTCACGAAAACTCGGAATCGTTATTAGAAATAAAAAACCAAAATCTTAAAAATTTTTGGACTCGCCTCCAAGCGGCTCATGACGCCATAGTAGATTCTGACAATTCAGATCTACCACAAAATTTTAAATCATCGGCTTACGATATTTATGAACACTGCTTAGACCAATATGAAGAAACAAAAGCGATCTCCGATTAACTAAAGCTCATTAAAGCAATTGCACCTACTCCCCATAGTAGAGTAGAGGTGCCACAAATAGACAGTCAAAAGGCAAGTTCAGGCATCCACCTCGAGGTGTCCGCATGTGACACAGAAATATTTTATGGAGGTCATGAAGAATGGCCGTCCTTCCGGGACATGTTTACAGCCGTTTACATGAACCATCCGCAAGTATCAAAAGCACAAAAATTGTAAAACCAAAGGCCAAGCAGGCATAATAGTAAAACAGGTCGCTGACGACAAATTTGGCTTGGGGAACTCTAAAAGCGAGATATGAAAATGAAAGAATATTAGTCGATAAACAAGTAACGACACTAATGAACTTGCCAAAAGTTAAGAAAGGAACAAGTGTAGAATTCATCAACCTAGAATCCAAAATCACAAAATATTCCCACAGTCAGCTGGGACCCTATTCTGGTAAATATCTGTACCGCCGCATTACCAAAAAAGTCGTTACTTCTATGGGAGCAATCGCTCTCATCACGAAAAAAGTGCCCAACGTGGCAACAAATGAAAGATTTTCTCACCACCCTATATGAAATTGCGGAAAGGTTAAAAGAAAAAATAATCAAAACTAAGAACATTAAACACGACCAAAATGGAAGCTTAAATAGACTCCAAGTAAGTAACAAAAACAATTTAAACAAAAACTTTTACAAAACGCAATCGTTCACATCTGAGCAACGTCATGCGAACTATGTAAAAGAGGGCATAAGCTTAAATCTTGCGAGATGTTTTAAAGTTTAAAAGTTAAGGAATGAAATAATTTTGTCAGGTCAAAAAGACTTTGCACAAATTTTCTGTCACATGCGTATACATATAAAAATTGCAAAAGCAAATTTAATTGCTTACATTGTCACAAAAGACACCATTCAATGCTTCACTACAGCACATTTCCTAGCTCACCTCAAAAGAGCGCACAAAATAAACTAAAACTGTCTTCCAAACAATCAAATTTTAAAATTACGGGAATGGGCAAAAGAATAATCCAAAACTCAGATAACATCTGTCCCATTACCCTAATTTCCCCCCAAGCGGATAAGCGAATTAAAACAGAAGCTATAGTCCTACTGCAGTTAACAAATATGCTTCCAAGCATAGACAGCGGACATTGGCAGAATGTCTCACACTTAAAAATAGCGGATCCCGACTGCAACAAACCATCTCGAATAGATATTATATGCCCCTATTGCAGTTTTCAACCCGACTTGGTCGAATCTCAATTTCAAACTCAACTTCAGATCAACCAAACTCTTTTTCTGTATTGCGATCTTCAACTAAGTTCAGTCGAAGTATGATTGGCGTTGCCAACCTAAGAAAGGGAAATTTGACAGATAGTGAAACAGCTAAAATTTTGTAAACGACATATTTAAACAATTGAATTCAGTTGTCGCTCGCGAAAAAGTGAATAAACATTAAAATAAATAAAACATGGATATAAGTTTCGATTTATATTACAATGACGAAAATATTGGGGGCAAAATTGATGTGCTACGTATACGAAAAAGCTTTCGTGATCACTCAAATCCATTGGAGCTTCCAAATGCAAAGTAAGCCATAGTTTTTTCACAATCGAGTGGCTTTTTAATAATATTTGTTGCAGATTCATAAGTTATTTTCGATTAAATAACGTGTGCGAGGAACGGCCATACCTCCTACATATATTAAAATTATGCGCAACTCAACGTTTCCTTGCTGACGGTGGTTATCAAAAACGCAGTGGAAATGATTTTAACATTGGGTTGGCGCAACCTACGATATCTTTAGTAATTAAAGAGGTTCTAAATATAATTGAACAACGTACATATTTGTGTCCAATGAATTAAAATTCAAATGACTGAGGAGGAGCAAAACGCTTCAAAAGTTTCATTTTATTCCAAAAGTGCTTTCCCGGGAGTAGTTGGTTGCATCGACGGGACTCATGTTCGCATAATTTCACCAAGAAAAGAAGTGCAACATCTTTATCTTAACAGAAAGGGCTACTACAGTTTAAACGTGATGATTGTATGTATAAAATCTGAATTATATTAGAAACAAAATGGTATATGTAATTTCTTAAAATTTTTAGCTTTGTGATTATAAAATGTCTATTCGGTATGTGGATGCTAGGCATGCAGGCGCAAATCATGACTCTTTTGTTTTCAATGTTAGCGATTTGAAAGTGCATTTACAGAACAACATACAGAATAACACTTGGATCTTGGGTAAGACTTTATCGTATTTATTGCTAAATAAGTGGAGTAATGTAATTTCTTAGGCGACGCTGGCTATCCTCTGCACAAATTTTTAATGACGCCTTATCGCTTGGCGGAAGCTTCTTCACCCAAAGCACGCTACAATCAGTACACTCAAAGGCCCGGAATATTTAAGAGCGGACAACTGGTGTACTCAAGATGTAGATTTCGATGTCTTTTATTTGTACGAGGTTTACATTACACTCCTGAAAAGGCTACGCAAATTGTGAATGCTTGTTGCGCATTGCACAATATTTGCCAACACTTTCAAGTGGAATCTCCGGAAGAAATACCATCTACTTCAAATACTACAATGACCAATGATGTTTTGGACATAGAAAGAGAAGAAGAGGATACGGCTCGAATAATTCGCTATAATATTATGACTTCCCTCTAAATAATTAAAATATTAAATTTCATTTATTCTTTCTAATGTGCTATTTATTCAGACATATATTTAAATTTTATTTAAATAAATTCATTAAATGACAATATCACTTCATTTTTTAAAGTAAACTTAAACTATGGTACAAAAATATAAAATATCACTTCATTCCAGAATAATTAAAAATAAAATGCAAAACAATATTACTTCGTGTGTTAAATAACCAAAAAAAATTAAAATCTTTGCGAAGATTCTTCTGAAGCTTCTTTTTGGAGAGTATAAGATTTATGTTCAGTTTTCTCCAACTATCCAATTTTTTTCTTAATTTGCTGTTGCGTTTCAGCCTGGGTTGAAAGGAGTTGCAGCCTTTCCGACTCCATGCAATTGTTCGCCCTCCTTAACTGAACTCTCCTGGAAGGAGTCGGGCGTTCCTGCACAACTGGAGTGGACAATGGCGAACGTTCAAGGGTATATTCTCCACACCAAATGCTGGCCCACTTGGTGCAACTGCTTCCTTTAATTGAATAAGCTGGGCCACGCTCTCTTCCACTGGGCTCAGCGACTGCTCTTGCGACGGTCCGCCACCAGTCGCAAGGTAGTTATTCCTGTTGTTGGCAAGTTTTTTCTTTAGATTTGCCTTATAGTGAATCCACACCTAATAAAAAAAAATTATTTTTAGTTAATATTTAACAATTTAACTGCATTTGCCACACTCTCCCACAATTCTTTGTTATTTTGAATTTATTGCTTCCTAATTGTGGCTTTCTTCTTCCTACTTCTGGAAACTTCTCCATTAACTCCACCAATTTTTCGAATTGCTTTTTTGTTGTAACTTTATTTTTTCAAAAAATTTATAAAAAATATTAATTAAAATTAATTTAACATTAATTAAAATAGTTATTTTACCCGTTCTCCACTTTTCTTTAATATTTTTTTGTATTTCACTTCACGAATGTTGAACTTCAACTGCTATTAAGCAGTTGAAGTTTATTTATATACTAGTCAACCCCACTTGTACAGAGTTGAAAACCGCAATACCAAAAAAAAGTTGAAGTTCCACCATACTTCAACTGCAATTTTTTTTGACAGATTGAGTTGATGTCGGCAATACCGAATTTTTAAACTTCGACTGAAATGCAGTTGGGTTGAAAACCGCAATAGGGGCAATAATTATTAGGCAGTGACCTTATACCGCAAATATTACTTAATGGTGTTGAAAAAATATCAACCACCCTTCTAGTGCAAAACACTATATTCGGTTGGATTCTAAGTGGACTAGTTTCAGAACCAGCTACCACCATACCAACTCAAGTTGAGGATAATGCGAACCTTAATTCACAATTAAGGAAATTTCGAGATACAGGGAGACTTCCTCTTATATTAAAAGCGCAAACAACTTTTCGGTTGCCAATATTTTTTTTTTTTTTTTTGATTGAAACGTAACAAAGATATGGTTTTACATTTCATTCGAATTGCAGCTAGTTACAAAAGTACTAACAAGCAATATTTTTCATAATTTATAAGGCAAAACAACAAAAGCTCTATTAAGAAGCTTTTTACAAAAACAAAACTTTGTATTAAAAACTAAATGTTATAACATTTGTTATTTGCTTAGAAGGTCAAGAAACGTTGTTCTTTTTAATCTGCGCCGGCTATTTCTAGTTTCACCTAGTTGTCGGGCTTCAGAGTTTACATAATTTTGCAACCTTGTGAGATGTTTCGATACCGTTTCGCGAATGACTTCCCGAACCATTTTTATGTGAAGATTACGATGTAACTTTAACGTTTGATTGTAGACAAAAATTTTATTTGATGTTGTTTGGGGTGATTTCTTGCCGATTAACCAATTTATTTTGTTGTATTTTAGTTTTAGTTCTGCAACTTTTCTTTGTATATGCTCCTTCCTCTTTAACTTTCCATCCAGCGTCAAACCAAGATATTTCGTTGAGGTGGAGTACGGAATTACTTCATTCCCAATATATAAGGGGATATACGTAGCAGTTTTGTTAGTAAAGTTTATATGTATAGACTTCAACTCGTTGAGAGTAATGTTTCATTTTTGTGCCCATTCTACGATTAGGTTGATTGACGACTGCATTCTGTTCGACGACTCTATTTCATTTTTACCAGTAGTAATGATGCAGGTATCATCTAAAAATGTGGCGATTGTGCTGTTGGGCGGCATAGGCATATCCCTTGTAAACAATATACATAAGAGTGGTCCCAGGACACTTCCTTGGGGTACACCTGTTTCTATTGGCTGCAACATAGTATATGATTGTTCCTGTTTGATTGAGATGTAGTGTCAGGTAAGAGGCAAGTAATTCAGTTAGACGCTGTGGAAAGAGAAGTCTGAATTTATGTAGTAAGCCATGATGCCATACTTTATCGAACGCCTGGGATACGTAATTACAACTTCAAGTAGTTTGGACAAAATAGGCAACAGTGAGATTGGACGATATGATAATGCTTCCTGTGCGCTTTTCCCGGGTTTTTTTACCATAATGATTTCAGATACCTTCCATGACGATGGAACGTATCTTAGATTTAAGCAAGCGTTTATTATCGATGTAAGTTTTTCTAATGCTTTTCGCGTTAGATTTTTTAGTATATCAGCTGTCACCAAGTCGAAGCCGGGAGCTTTCCTTGGTTTTAATCTACTTTTAATTATATTTTCCACTTCTTTAATTGTTGCTGGTTGGATTTCTTCTACGCCATGAAACAGAAGAGAACTAAACGTTTTAGTGAGTTTCTCTGAAAAAACTTTCGCTTTTTCTTCGTCGCTTTTGGCCCAGGATCCGTTTGGCTTTCTGAGGGGTGCATTCGACAATATTGGTTTCCTAGCATTTTTTACAGCTTTCCAAAGGGAATAATCCGTATGTTTGTTTGGCGTTAATTTCTCAATGTAATTAGAAATATGTTTATTTGTAAATAACTTTATTTTGGTGCTGAGAATCTTAGTTAAATTGTTCAGTTCTGTTTTATATTGAGGAAATCGCGTGACTTGCCATTTTTACGGAGTTTTCTCTTTTCCTTTATGAGATCTAAAATATCTGATGGATATTTAATATAAAAGTTTTTTTGTTTACGAACAGGAGTACTTTTCCAAGCTGATTCCTGAATAGCTTACGTAAATGTATGAACTTCATCTTCTAAGATATCTTGAGTTGTTATATTTACTTTAAAATCAATATTTTTGTCGAGCATAACTTTGAAATACTCCCAATCCGTATGTCTATTAGAAAGATAAGGTGGTATGTCGATTTCTTTGAGATGGCCATTTAAGATTAGATATACGGGCGAGTGGTCCGAATTTAAGTCCAATCCATTTTCAATAGTAATGAAGTTCTTGGATATTTGTCGAATGATGAAAAAGTAGATCAAGTCAGGTAATTTCCTTGTGTCTTAACACCAGTAAGTCGGCCTGCCTTCGGTGTCGTAACTCTTGAACCCCATTGTGAGTGTTTTGCGTTAAAATCACCACCCATGATGAATTTCCCATGGTGTTTTAATATAAGTTCTGTGTACAAGTCCATTTTGATATTGTGTCTAGATGGGCTATATATTGCAGTAATGTTTATTTTTCCGAAACTAGATTCTCTCGATATGGTCGTGGTTTGGAATTCTGGGATATATTATCTCTGATAATTATGGCACTCCCCCCTCTCGCATTGTTATTTGGGTGGTTCGAGCAATGCGTCTTGTAGTTTTTGAATCTGACGAAAGTTTCATTTGTAAAATGAGTTCCTGATATAAGAATCAATTTTTTCAATATGGAGTAATGCTTCTAATTCTTTACTACGTTTGAGCAAGCCATTTGCATTCCAGGTCATAACTTTCATCGGTTTAATTTTGCGCCTTACTTACGTTGTACTGTCGCTCTAGTTTAGTAAGACGGTCGTGGGTAAGTCTGTTTTGCTCTTCCAGTTGATTAAGCTTGTTGAGAATTAATGAAAATTACTGGTAATATCACCAGTGGCATTCGTATTTGTTTGATTTTCAGACATATTTTGTTGAACTTTATTAACACCTTTAGTTATGCTGGCAAATGAGGGGCTTCCAGTTTGATTATTTACATTAGTGACTTCTTTCTGTGGAAGCGGTTGTACTTAAGCGTTTTGGTTTATATTAATGCTCTTTATTTTTCTCCACTTCACATCCCCTATAGTGCGCAGGGTGATTTTGACTACAGTTACAGCATTTTGCCGGTAGTTCGGGCAGGTTTTGTGCAGCTTAGTGTTGTATGATTTCCGACGCACTTTACACACCTCGGTGGTTTACAACAATAGTTTTTAGTGTGACCGAACGCCTGACAGGATTTAAACTGCGGCACTAGATGCGATGGTTTGATGGGCTAAAGTTTAACGACAGAATTTAAAATATGTTTGATTTCGTAAATTTTCTTAATGTTTTCTGTAGATTCAAAGCATACAATAAACATATTTAACGGATTTTTTGTTTTATATTGAAGTTTGTTTAAGATTTTCGTGACTTTGAACCCTTGCTTTTGAAGATCTGTGACAATACTTTCAGGCTCACATGAGTGATGAAGGTCTTTTACCATTATGCGTATATCACGCGATTGCTTGTCTTCGTACGAGTACCAAGGAATTTTCGACTCGTTTAATTTCCTTGTAAGTATTCTATAGTCGGAACTATCTGAAAGATTTATTTTACAGGAACTTGGGTCAGTGAGCTTGACTGTGTAAGATTTTTTATACTCTCGCAACAATGTTGCTAAGGAGAGTATTATAGTTTTGTTCACATAACGGTTGTTTGTAAGTCCTAAAACTAAAAGAGTCAGATATAGGGTTATATATACCAAAGTGATCAGGGTGACGAGTAGAGTCGAAATCCGGATGTCTGTCTGTCCGTCCGTCTGTCCGTCCGTCTGTCCGTCCGTCCGTCCGTCCCCGTCCGTCCGTGCAAGCTGTAACTTGAGTAAAAATTGAGATATCGTCATGAAACTTGGTACACGTATTCCTTGGCTCCATAAGAAGGTTAAGTTCGAAGATGGGCAAAATCGGCCAACTGCCACGCCCACAAAACGGCGGAAACCGAAAACCTATAAAGTGTCATAACTAAGCCATAAATAAAGATATTAAAGTGAAATTTGGCACAAAAGATCGCATTAGGGAGGGGCATATTTGGACGTAATATTTTTGGAAAAGTGGGCGTGGCCCCGCCCCCTACTAAGTTTTTTGTACGTATCTCGGAAACTACTATAGCTATGCCAACCAAACTCTACAGAGTCGTTTTCTTCAGGCATTTCCATATACAGTTTAAAAATGGAAGAAATCGAATATTAACCACGCACACCTCCCATACAAAGGTTATGTTGAAAATCACTAAAAGTGCGTTAACGGACTAACAAAAAACGACAGAAACACTAAATTTTACGGAAGAAATTGCAGAAGGAAGCTGCACCCAGACTTTTTTGAAAAATTGAAAATGTTCGTGGCCTCGCCCACTTATGGACCAAAAACCATATCTCAGGAACTACTCAACCGATTTCAATGAAATTCGGTATATAATATTTTCTTAACACCCTGATGACATGTACGAAATATAGGTGAAATCGGTTCACAACCACGCCTTCTTCCAATATAACGCTATTTTGAATTCCATCTGATGCCTTCTCTGTATAATATATACATTAGGAACCAATGATGATAGCGGAATAAAACTTTACACAAATACGGTATTTGAAAAATATGTAAATAACGGATAATGAAATCTCGATTATCACTTTATCATGCGAGAGTATAAAATGTTCGGTGACACCCGAACTTAGCCCTTCCTTACTTGTTTACATCTGCGTTTATCAAGGAACGCATCAAGGTTTGGTTAAAATTTTCCGATATTATAATTGGCGGAGGGCGATGACTTACTTTTGTAGCTATTTTACCACCTTCTGCTGTTTCATCCGGAATTGGAATCTGCTTTACGTTTCTTACTTTCCCTACTTTTTCTACCCTGAACAGGGTATATTAAGTTTGTCACGATGTTTGTAACACCCAGAAAGAAGCGACAATGTATCTTCACCAAATTTGGCATAGATTATTTTTTAAGGCAACAATGTAATCTCCGAAAAAATTGTTTAGATCGGATTACTATAGCATATAGCTTCCATACAAACTGAACACATAGTTACTAAAAGAAATGCACCTGTGAAGGGTAGATTAGCTTCGGTGCAGCCTAAGTAAACGTTTTTCTTGTTTTCTTTTTTAATAGCCAATTTGTTTCTTGCCAATTTGTCACTTGCCACCTACAACTCTGCGTAGACAGCTGGATTGCCGTGCGACAGAAAAAGCTGATAATCACTTTAGATGTTCGGAGGAGAATTTTTGCGCGAAAACTAATTGAGTGTTTTTAATTGGGTATTATTTTTTTATTGTTTGTTTTTAAATATTTTTGTAGAAATTACGAGTAAATTGGTATACCGCGTGGTGCCAACGACGTTAAGGTCGTTTGGTGAATCTGCTTACGAATTTTCACAGCCTGGATTTCACGTATATTAGGAAAAATTGAGGAGCACACTTGCCTATTGCCTTCGCCAATAATGAAAAAAAAAAAACAATTCTGAACATATCCTAGAACGGTGGCGAGCTACTAAACGCCAAATTAGTACATATATAAAAACATAAAATATAACAAAAGTATCTCAAGAGGTAAAAAAAAATTGACACTTTGCATACAATATTGCCCCACATAGGCTTAAATTTTCAAATAAATAAAATCTCAAAAGCAAGTTAAGGGATCACCATACTCCCAATGCGATACAGCGACGCACCTACATTTACAAATAGCTAAGGTTGCTCTTATTGCAACTATTTAAGCACTCCTCATATGGGTGTGTTATAGGAATCAGCTATACAAAGCATCAAGTTAATTCTGGCCCTATATGAGCCAGACGTGGAGATACTATCCTTCATAAGCCGATTTATTTGGCGATAATACAGAAAAATCAAGTAATAAATGATCATATGTGTGAATGTAACAGATATCAGTTGTGTACTGACCGATGAAATCCAAATGATTTAATTGTCGTGGCGATGACTTCTCGGGATTTTGTAAAAATGCGAATGTTATTGGTTTATGATCGGTCATAATTGTGCAGTGCCTACCTTCAATCATGTGTTTAAATTGTTTGACTGATTGGTAAATGGCTAATACCTTGCGATCATATGTACTGTAGCGCTTCTGGCGGTCGGTCATTCGTTTTGAATAAAATCCAAGTGTCTCAAATTTCTCTTCGTTGACTTAATGAAGAGCTGCTCCGACCGAAAAATTGCTAGCGTCGACGTGAAGTGCCAGTTTAGCGTTTGGCACTCGATATGCTAATGGAATTGCGTCGATCAATGCTTGCTTACATTCTTCGAAAGCTCCTTTGGCGTCCTCGGTCCAAATAACTGGCGATTTGTCATTTTTCTTGTTGCCTTTGAATCCCCATTTAGCGACGTTGATTTTCAGGCCGTGTTCGTGTAACCATTCCAAAACTATGCGTATGTCTACTATGGAAACGTCGACAATCTCCACACGGTCGACAAAGTCCATCCTTGTTTGGAACCATGTTTAATGGACTGGCCCATTCGCTTTGTGATGGTTGACAAATTCCCATATTGATCATGTACTCGAATTCTTTTTTAGCGTTGACGAGTTTCTCTTGATTTAAACGACGAGCGCGTGAATAAATTGGTTATCCGTTAGTGATGATTTGATGACGAACATCTGTTTTCGTTTCTTTTGTCTTGTCATAGCAAGTCGGTGTCGTGAGATATGTAAATTCAGTTAGCAGTTTTTGATTGAAAATACCAGCTCATGAATGGTGAAATTAGAAACGCATTTTGCTTCGAGTTTGGTTTCTCTGTCAATGAGTTGGTTGCCTTTGACATCAACCAGAAGACCAAATTTGTCGAGAAAATCTGCACCCAAAATCAGTTTCAAATAATTCGAAGTTTTGAGTTTCTCTTTAATTGATGATATAGGTAGAATTGAAAAATCTGCTCCTGTGTCGATCAAAATTTTAGATGAGTCTTACGATCGGTGATAAAGAGACGGCGTGATTTTTGACTGCCCTCTTCGCTGACCGTCGGAGGCTAAGCGGTCTTTAGTTTCCCTCCTTCTTGTAAACACTTCTTGGCATCAGCGCCGAATCGATGATGATAATAACAATTCGGGAACTTGCTAACCTGGCTTTATGAACGACTACGAGAACGTTGTTTGTTGTCGCGTGCTGGTGTTTGACTGCGGCCACGTTGATTGCTGGAAGAATTTACTTTGATTTCTAGTCGGGGAGCGTCAATTTTCTGCTTCAAACCGGCGAAATCATCCGCTTGAGTGTTTGACTTATATTGTTGACCTTGAACCGTTGAAACTGAGCTGATTTCCATCATTTTGTCAGCTTGTTGAGCACAACGATCTAAATCTCCTTCGGCAATTGACACCACTGCGCGCATACTTTCAGGTAATTTATCGAGCCAGAATGTTTTGATTGAATTGTCATTTAATGCACCGTCGGACAAAACGCGCATTTGTCGAAGTAATTGAGATGGTATTTGATCGCACAAGTCGCACTCTTTGACCATGCGCTTCAGCTTCTTATTTTCTGAATCGGTGAAATCTTTGATCAATCAGCTTTTAATTGAGTCGTATCTCCTTATTGCTGGTGGTGCACGCACAATATCGGCAACATTTGTGAAGGTTTCAACGTCGAGCGAGCTTAATACGTGATCGTATTCTGTTTGATCGAATGAGATTCCAGCGTTTCAGAATTGTGCTCCCATTTGGATGAAAAACAAATCAGGTTCTCGTTTGCTAAAAACAGGTGGTTTTATCCCGATTTTATACACTTCTCCAGAGACTCGAGGTGCGCAGTTAGCTGTGGAGTAAATGATACTGTTGCTGCCATTGTTTGCCGTAGTATTGGTTGTGACTGTTTTCGTAGTTGGAGTTGCCGTTTTTGTAGTCATATTTTTGATGTGAATCGTTGTTTCGGTCTGCTGAGTACAGCAAAATTTTTACTGCACTATGTGTCTTACCAGCATGTTCGTCGTCGTTCCCGCTATAACCGCGTGTTCGGTTTTTATTTTACTACTTTTACTACTACACTTCGCCGCACACTATGTTTGTTAAGCGAGTTCGTAGAATCGCCTGATTGTTTTAAAACGGACCCGGCAATCATCGCGCCTATGATAAAATTTGCATATTTCTTTGATTTTTATTTAAAAACATCGGAGGTCACCAACTTGTAGATGTCGGTGATAAATAAACACAAGCATTCACTAAAACAATTTATTTGTTTAAAAACTGTTCAGAAATTTTTTATTTTTATTATTATTTTTACAATAATCATGGCTTCTGATGCTAAATTCAACTCCTAGAGATGAGATATCAAAAACGAAAAAGAAAAAATAAGCAGTCATCAGATTCTATGACGCTGACTACACGTTAAGTATTTTTATATTAACCGCGATCCCGAATGGCAACATTTATTGAACGTTTAGCAATATTGACGTATTGTGGGTTTTCAATATTGACGCGAATTTTAAAATTGAAAATGAAATGAAATTAAAATTGCAAAATAAATTTATATTAAATCTAAACGCCACAATGTGAACAATAAAATGTCTCCTTTGGAAATTGAGGAGAATGGAAAAGATGAGATAAAAGATTTTGCAGAAAGACGTATTGAAGAACACAACTTCGTGGTAGCTGACAACAAGTCGACAACTCAATGCGTCCAGAAACCACGCAGGATAGCAGAAGCAAAAATAAAGGGAGAGAGAAGTGTAGAGGAAACGAAGAAATCAGAAGAACAAAAGGAGTCTTGGAGAAACAAATCAGAAAAAATTAAAAAGGACAAAACGAAAGAGGAGATTAAAGTAAGCACCTCCTTAATAAACGAAGAAAGCGAAGACTATAAGAAGCGTTTTATTCCCCGGGAGAGTCCTCACTCAAGTAGGGAGGTTAATTATGTTATCACGGATACAACATTGGATCTTAACCCGACTGATGAAGAACCAAATGAAGATATGACAATTGAAGTCGCTGAAGATGGAGGTTTGACATCGGAAGATGTAGGACTCACCGAGAGACGAAAGCAGTGAAGAGGAGAATACTAAGGTGCAAAAAAAAAAAAACGTCACAGCAAAAGGTGTACCTTTGTCGTTCGATGTGAAAGAGGAAAAGTCGACAGAATACCTTAGTAACGAATTTGCAGAAATAGTTACGAGTAAACTATCACTAATTCAACACAAGAAGGCGCATAGTCATCGTGAACGTCACTTAGTTGTTGAACATGACCCGATCACAAACTGAAGTCACTTTTGCCGCCCGGGAGAATATTCAAAATTGAACATGTCCGTTGCTACTAAAGGGCGGATTGCAGCAATATATTTAGACACTTTATATATGTATGTTAAATAAGATTAAACAAAATCTACCTATTGTAATAAATTATACAGTCCACACATGTTAGATAAGGCAAATACTGGACAAAACAAACATATGTAAATAAACTGATAAAAATATATGCATTTATTATGTATGAGACACGTATGCATTTATATGCAATACGCATGCACTCAAATATACAATAATATAAACATATTTACTTAGGTTTATGCAATTGATTACAAATGCACATATGCACTTGAAAACAACCCAAACCATGCAACATAAACTATATGATAACACACACACATATTAAATTGTGTAATTATGGGGGTACTCTCATGTGAACGCATACATTTTACCACTTTTTAGGAAAATTTTTTTTATGCGACAACAAAACCAATAAATATAATCAATTTCATTAAAAAAACAATGTCGAACTTCAAAAAAAAGTCACGAAAATATTGTTTTTTTTCGTTAAAAATCGTTTAAAAAAATATGAAAATATTTTCGAAAATAAACAATTCTGGTAGGGACGATAACTATAAATGAGTAGAAGAACATATCTAAATTTTAAAGCAATCGGTTGAAATACTATAAATTTCGGTCTGAATTTTTCACAGCATGTTTTCAATAGGTTTTACTGTCAAAATATAAAAAAAAAATCGATTTTTCGAAGTGATTACATGAGAATACCCTCTTAAGAAAAAAATACGCTAGCAATTTGGGCACAATTCCGATTTCTTTGGCGCCGCGATTTGAAGGTAGGAAAGAGGAAGTCCTCCTGATTAAAAAATATATAGGTACCGCAAACGCATAGTTTACGAGATATTCCACCTTAAAGTTCAAAAATTCCCAAAATTCGAGCATTTCAACAAGCTATTTTACCGCATTAAACACACTTTACTCACATTTTGCACTTCAAATTAATTAAATTAAACTATAAACTTTTAAATAAATCCACATTTTACACTTTTAACAGTTTTTTACCGAAGAAATCTTTATTTTAAAAATTGCATTTTACACTCGTAGTGAGCATCATGTGTGTGCTAAGAATTACGACGATATGGAGCGCTGCCATGTGATAATAAGGAAATTTGCTGAAATGCCTTTTTTCCCAAAAATTCCTCTATCTATTCATGTGGATATTGTCTTTATTTAATTTAATAAACAAATAAGTCACCTAATATTATTTTCACTTATTGTCACCTAATATACAAAAAAAGCTATTATCAAAAATAAATGGAAAGAGCTGACAGATATAATAACCAAAATTTAACAATTTTATAACGAAAACCCAAATTTTGTTTCAATATCAGTGCAAGATAACCAAAAAATATAACCACTTTATAACGAAACTCAATATATTTTTTTTATTTTAACGCAGAAAGGAGTACTATCAGAAAGTACTTCAGTCACCCCGGGTATTCGCTCGACCAGGGTTATTTTTTTAAAGCGCGGCCGAAGGCCGCCAACGCAGAAAGGAGTACTACGTGAAAGTACTTCAGTCACATAATCACATATTACACAAATACATATGTATAAAGTATTTTTTATAGTTAATATAGAAAAAAGAATCACACGAAAAAACAAATAAAGAACAATTGTTAAAATCCTACATATTTGCTGTTTAAGATGTGGCAAGGCTCGTTTTCCTCATAATTATAAACAATCTAACCTTTTCAACGATGAGTGTGCTAAGTGATTTTTAAATTAATAAATTTAGGTAAAATATAGCAAAATAAAAGTGAAATGTGAACTTATTTCAATGTTTAGAGTGTATATTTAAATATACAGAGTGAAAAAAGTGAAAAAATTTAGTGAAACATAGAGAAATACCATGTGTTATTAGTGCAAATTTTTTAGCTTTTAATCGTGAATATTTTTTAAAAAATAAAAGTTATTTCTATATTATTTTTGGATATTTCTTTTCTGGAGAAGCTCCCCTATCCACACATACCCCATTTATACGGCAATTCGGTTTTTTTACCCCTCCGCCAAAGTAATCGGAATCGTGCCGCAATTTGCGTTGTGACCAGGGATAGACACCAAATACTGAACTATTATTAAGATCTCGGAAAACAACTCAGCGTTCTTATTAGCTTTGAAGAATTGACACAGCTCGTCATTAACAGATTGCGCAAAAAACTCGTCTGATATTTCTGGGCCCTCTTTTTTTGATTTCAAGAACGTATTCAAATTTGCCAACTGATCGATCAATTTGTTGCCGTCAATATGAACATTTCACAAAAATTCAGCGTGGAGCGTGGCGCATCTTCGACCACCTCTACACCAGAACGAAAACGTTGAAACCATCGTTGTGCGGTGGAAATGGACTGTATCGGGTCCATAAACTGCACAAATTTTATTGGCGGCTTGCGATGCATTTTTGCCTTTATCGTAGTAGTACTGTAAAATATGCCGTATTTTCTCTTTATTTTGCTCCATGTTTGCGACGCTATAACTCACGAACGACAATTAATCAAGCACGTGTTAGTGCATGAAATAAGCTTTTCAAAGAGGTATAGCATGACCCGATGCGACGAATGAAACTAGAACTACGCGCTTTCAGTGCCAACTAGCGAAAATACCGCAAGACTTTTTTGACAATTATGATTCATGTAAATCCCACGCGTGGCGCGCAAATTCAAAACGCGCAAGTAGACTAAAACGCTGTGATGCTCATTTTTTTCACGCACTCGCTGAAAAAAAATATAACTAAAAAAAATCGCCGATTCAGGAGGAAACCAGGAAATAAGTGCATTTTTTCAGGGAATATGGTAACCCTATATATGTTATACAAAGTTGGTCGATTTTCTTTATTTTCCTTGGCATTGCTAAGTATATACATATTAAAAGACTGTTCTGTAAAATTACATGCTCTTAGCTTTTTAGCTGAAGGCAGGTCAGACATCTGATGCGTTTTTTCACTGGCGGATACAATTTCTCATGTTTGCATCGTCTGAAACACAAAAACCCAATTTATTCTTAAAAAATACGTGAATGGTTGTCGTCCCTACTAGAATCATAAAAAATGTTGATAAATAAAAAAATAAGGTTCTTTTTTAATTTTTCTTGATGTGTTTTTACATAAAGGTTGTCATAACATTGTCAATAACTAAAATAAAAAAAATTATTAATCTAGTAGGGACGATAGCCAGGAGTTTTGTGAACATTAAAAAATTAAACAAATCGGGTGAGTAGTTCGACCGGAATCTTGTCCGCCAGTTTAAAAAAAGTGTGTTTTGAGAAAAACGCGTTTAAAGTTTGAGGAGTGCACTCCAAGCGCTCCGAACGTCGAGCGATATTATTATTTTTGGGCCTTTTTCGAAACCTTCCAATGGTAAAGTGGGTTTCCACATTAATTCTAAGGTTATAAGGGATTTGAAAAAAGATTACCCTAGTGACCCTTTAAGATTACCCTAGTGACCCTTTAAGGAAAAAAATCTGAATAATAGGTTGTATAGGAGAGATATGATATAATTGTTAGATTTTCTGTTTTTCAGTGCAATTGTTAAGTATCTATTAGAGAACAGTTGTTCAAAATTAGAAGCTTTTAGCTTTTTAATTAAAAGCATGCAACCGGAAAATAAACTAACTGAATAATCGGTTGAATGGGAGATATGTGATATAGTTGCCCTATCTGGCTTCTTCCGACAAATGATTAATAGAATCTCAAAAACCACGTAGGCATTATATTTTATTCAGATATCTTAAAAACTGACGAAGAACTTTGTATAATCCCGTTAAATTAAACTTCACTTAAAATATCGCTGGCTCGAAATCGGTTCTAGATCCATATTCGCCTGGGCAACGATCCGTAGGATATTTCCCGCTTAAGGGATATTTTCCTTTCTCCCTCTAAATCAACCCGCTCTAGCCAACTTAACTCGCTTCCATAACTCAATCTGCCTCACTATTGTCTGTACATCAGTTTTGCGACGTACGAATTCGTGCATACGTGTCAGCAGTTTGAAACGCACATACGACTCCGACATACGACTTCTTTCTTTTGAACTGACTCGCAACCAGTTTTACATTAGTTAAAACAACACTTTGTTATGCTATCAATGTTCGTGGGTATCTGACATATAGGAACTGACTGCAAGTGGATATGATATTGCATTATCTTCAATATTCAGCTAAAACATTTACCAAATGACGTTCAATTCTCAAAAACCAAGCTCTAAAAAGTTACTTGAAGTTTCTAACTCCATTCGTCGATAACGAAACCGGTTTTAAACTCGGGAAGGTTTAAAAGTTCATAAGTGTTGTTCAATCGCACATTTGCAAACACTATGTTGAGATTCGGAATGCTAAACACCATAGCTATGAAAGTAGAAGCCACACTTAATTCGGTGCCCGCTATGCTCAATGTCATCAGATCATAACTTTTGCAACACTTTGATATACTAACAGCTAGGCATTTTTTAGTCGTTGGCGCTGAATAAATTTGAAGAACTTCGCTACAACAATTAAAGTATATGGCGTCGCTGGTCTGCGGACTATGTAAACGAACCTCCTGTCAAGTGGACAACACCTTCACCTGATTACATTGCTTTAGTGATCATATATGACGACATCCTGTCACCGCATCGGAGACGAGGTCGAGTCGAATCAACCGTGTTTAGAGGAGATGGCCATGTTAGAGTTGTGAATCTCCAAACAGCTAATGAAACCTCTTGCAGACCGGGCCGGGTTGGTGATCATTAAAACCGCTTATATTTACACACACATACTTGCATTGTACTCAAAAATCTCTTTATTCATCGCATTTGCCAACTTAGATGGGAGAAGAATATGTAAATGTACATATATGGTACATATGATGAACATTTAAAATAAATCACTTTAAAACGAATTGCATACCGGAGTTTAGTTATTCGGTCGGTCGATGAAAATCCATAGATACATAAAGAGTAAAGAGTAAAGCTTTAACTTTGGTTTTTTTTTGCATGAGAGTCGCCAATGAATACATTTACACTTTCCAATTTTATTATCTAAAAATAAGCAAGAAAATCACTTAAATATAAAAAATGGAGAGACTTAAAATCTAATAGTTTAATTATAAATAATTACTTCAGTTTCTTAGAAAATCCAAGCTCAATCATCAACCAATTATAAAAAAAATATAAGGCAAATATATTGTAATCTTTTCTTCTTAAGTACATTTTATTTAAGTTTTCGAAGTCAGCCCTTATGTGATTTTGTTACTGCAATATTAGAATGCCTCTAAATACATAATTTCATTTTATATTATTTCATATCTGTGGACTTTTGATAAAACAACTTCTCTAGAAATGTGACAATTTTTTCAGATTTGTATCATAAAGGAAAATTTAAAAACACTTTTTCCTGTCTAATCCGCGTATTACTATAGTACAATTTGTAGTTTATAAGTTATACCATTCTTAAAATCACCTTCTTTTTGAATTTTGCGTTTGACTGAAGCACTTCTGTAGAACAGGCAGAAAGAAAACAAGTAAGGAAGAGCTAAGTTCGGGTGTCACCGAACATTTTATACTCTCGCATGATAAAGTGAGAATCGAGATTTCATTATCCGTCATTTACCTATTTTTTTATTTTGCTGTAAAATTAATTAGATTAGCACTTCCTAAGATATGGTTTTTGGTCCATAAGTGGGCGAGGCCACGCCCATTTTCAATTTTTAAAAAAAGCCTAGGTGCAGCTTCCTTCTGCCATTTCTTCCGTAAAATTTAGTGTTTCTGACGTCTTTTGGTAGTCGGTTAACGCACTTTTAGTGATTTTCAACATAACCTTAGTATGGGAGGTGGGCGTGGTTATTATCCGATTTCTTCCATTTTTGAACTGTATATGGAAATGCCTGAAAGAAACGACTCTATAGAGTTTGGTTGACATAGCTATAGTAGTTTCCGAGATATGTACAAAAATTTTAGTAGGGGGCGGGGCCACGCCCACTTTTCCAAAAAAATTACGTCCAAATAAGCCCCTCCTTTGTGCCAAATTTCACTTTAATATCTTTATTTATGGCTTAGTTATGACACTTTATAGGTTTTCGGTTTCCGCCATTTTGTAGGCGTGGCAGTGGGCCGATTTTGCCCATCTTCGAACTTAACCTTCTAATGGAGCCAAGGAATACGTGTACCAAGTTTCATCATGATATCTCAAGTTACAGCTTGCACGGGCGGACGGACGGACAGACAGACAGACATCCGGATTTCGACTCTACTCGTCACCCTGATCACTTTGGTATATATAACCCTATATCTGACTCTTTTAGTTTTAGGACTTACAAACAACCGTTATGTGAACAAAACTATAATACTCTCCTTAGCAACATTGTTGCGAGAGTATAAAAACATAACGTACTTTTGACAAGTTAGCCTGTTAACCGCATACATATATTTTTGCTTATACAATTTCTCAGACACCATCTTCTTTATGTTGAATCTTCAAAGAATGTAGATTTATAGAGAATGTTCATGGTATGATGATTGTCGCACCGATTTTTGTAGAGGTACTCGTCACGATTAGAGCATTTCTCCACAAAAAGCTATTAGCTGATTTCACCAAGGTTAAACAATTAAAATTTGATAATTTTCATTGATAAATGAGAAAAATTATGCTAATTTCAACGATTAGAAATGATTGTTTACGTATTCGTGTAGTTTCAGTGTAAAAACGACTACGAATATAATTTATAGATATTCTCTTTCTATTTGACATCAAAGCACATGTGTACATATGTATTTACAGTGTATCACAGAAATAAGTATGCACTATATATTGGCGTAAAAAAAGTCAAATTAATTTGCAAAATAAAAAATATACATATACTTTGTGTTTTTTACAAATACGATTACTCATAATTTGCCTTCACATGACACGCATTGACATATTCCGTTATTAAGAACCGTTAGATTTTCTCAGTAAAAAGCGAAAATCACTTCACATAAATTAGTATGCAATTTACCATTTCAGTATGGTTTCGATTGATACACAGTGTTCATACGTTTTTGAAACAACAAATAGTTGTTTTTTTATAAAATAACTAGCTGACCCCGCAGCCGTTGTCCTGCGTGAAATTATTACATTACACAGTTCGGCGCATGAAGATTGTGAAACATAATAATGACAGATCCAACTTTGAGACCCAAATGATGCTGCGGCATACCAAGCCTCTCCAAAGAATTTAAAAATTCCACTGGATAATTCACGGCTTCTTCACTGTCAAGATGATCGATCGATTTGTATGAGCATAAGCCTCTCGGACTTTGACTTTGAACCTTCCTGTTTAAGTCATAACCTCAGTATTTTGGAAGCTAAAATTGCACATGCTCTCAAGCAGTCGTAGTTACGATAATTTGGCCAATTTTTGGATAAACATTCGTGATGAGTTCATCTTTCGTTGAAGTGAATTGACAAACGGCAGGGGAAATTGATATTAAACCACTGGAAGTATCAACCGGAATTTGCCCATTTCCAATTCTTAGCGAATAAGATGTTAAATTTCTTCGGCAACGTAATTTTTTTCGTATCCCATAATTGATGCGAATTTGAAGGCTGATATGTCGAAATGATCTTCGCAAAAAGGCAAAGAGTATGCGAACTTCAGTGGCATGCGAAGTAGCTACCGCATTGTCTATCGTTTGTTTCCAGCGATTATCATGTATCAGCAATTGCAATTGCTGGCATGCTTCTCAAAAAGTTGCACACACCATACCATTCACAATACACAATGACTCAAATGAAGTTAAACCGCCTGCACAACAGTCGGAAAACTTTTGTGAATTGCAAAAGTAAATATTCTACAAAGCGCCTTATTGCAGTTCACGTTCGACATATTTGATACTTGCTGATCGATTTCACCAAACTGCAATTCTCAACATTGACATGAGTATTGAATGTGAATTAGACAACAGTGGCGAATAAGATACGATACATGTGTTGTCAACGTCGATATTCACGCCTCTAAATTGAATGCTAAATGTTCTGCCATTGTCATCTGGTGAGCGACGTCGATACAGTAAATATCCATCATTTCCAGTTTGCGTTTCCGAAAGAAAAGCACGTGAATAGTGTTTCGTGCATTTATTGTCAGACATACACACCGAAGTGGTATTGTGATGTCGGCAAGGTCCATGAACCTTATTGATTTTCACAGCTTCGTATAATTCTGGATCTATCTCTGGATGAGCAATTTCCGCAGAAATTATTTCATCAATTTGTTCTGGTGTAACCAACATCCCCATCCAAAGAAGAATGTGTGCGTGCGGTAAGCCTCTTTCTTGCTACTCAACAGAATACATTCAGCATCTAACAGCATCATATATACCATACATTGCTTCAAGATAAAGTCCATCAAACATCGCAGCTGTTTTTTTGAAAAATGGTGCTGTGACATCGTGACGATCGCTATTACCGACCGACAACCGATATTAGCGCGACCTCTTCGTGGCTTCGTAAAAAATTTCAATCTGTAATTGATCACTTTGTGTGCAACACACATAAAGTTTTCACTGAATAATTTTTCTTTTGAATAGCCAGAATCAAAAAGCAAGATACCGAAATTGAACAATTCAATTAATTTACAAATCAAAATAATGAAAAACAAAACAAACAAAAATTTAAAAAAAAACTGTGTGTATATGGAAAATAGTTACTTTTTGGAATTGTCCGACTTCTCCTATAATTTTATTATTTCTAAACCTTCCCGATCCATAACGAACACCCTTTGAAAATTTCATCATGATTGGTGCAGCCGTTCTATTAGCGTTACTAACAAACAAACATTCATTATACCCTGAACAGGGTATACACACAACTCTTTTTTTACACGGTAGATACGTTCCTCAGAAATCCGTGTAAAAAAAAAACCCCTGTAAAAAAAGAAGCGTTTCCTATAGTAAAATGGGGGATACGTTCCATGTCATCTGAAAACCGTGTAAGATGAAATAAGGAACTATATTTATTTCGAAAAACCGTGTAAAAAATGTTGAAAACTATAAAATTTCAGATATGCATACAACTTGTATGTTATTCATATGGCATTTTATTGAGCATTAAAACTTAAAATACATAATTCATACAGGTGAAAAATTGGTAGATTAAGCAAGAACCAAAGAAATCTTTCAATCCAGAATTAAGAACAGAAAAATTAGAATAGATATAAGGAAAACATATTTACATAGCTACATAATTATTGTCGCTACTTGATAACAAGCGCAATAGTTTGCGACGAACTGGACTAGTTAAAGTCGGTATCATCGCTGGAGATATCCATTTCAGCAATATAAATATCATGCGAACAAAATGTGTAGGTAAGAGTTATCGAATAAGGTTACTACTATGTATGTTCATTTCAGTAATGGTGTTAAGTGTGGTAAAAACAAACATAATTACAACACAGTGATTTTGAAACCGTACTAGATTAAACATTTTTTAGAAAAAAAAAATTTCAACCGTGTAACTTCAAAACCGTTTAAAAAGAAACCGTGCAAAAAAAGAGTTGGGTGTATTAAGTTGGTCACGAAGTTTGTAACACCCATAAGGAAGCGTCGGAGACCCTTTAAAGTATATGTATGTATATATAAATGATCAGTATGTTGAGCTGAGTCGATTTAGCCATGTCCGTCTGTCTGTCTGTCTGTCCGTCCGTCCGTTTGTCTGTATATATACGAACTAGTCCCTCAGTTTTTAGGAAATCGTTTTGAAATTTTGTAAACGTCATGTCAAGAAGCTGCTAATTTGTCGGAACGGCCGATATCGGACCACTATAACATACAGCTGCCATATTTGTTTATGGCTATTTATCATTATGTCACTAGACATTAGTCTTATTCAAAATATCTGGAACTTTTTGGAAAACCGTATTCAAAAATATCGAATTTCATCAAAATAAGGCCAAAAAGCTGTATCATGGAGTGGGTCAAAATATCCGGAAATAATACTAGAAATTGAGTGGGGAGCATACATCGACGTCTAGGGACAATAATAGCAAAAATATGTAGGTCAAAAACCGCTAAAACTATTGTAATTACTTTTGATTTATACAAATAGTCATTGGAGTACGTAAACTTTTTTGATATGAATTAGGCGTATTTTAAGCTTTAGCATTAGTTTTTTTTTTATTTGCGTTGTTTAAATGAGTTAAGCACTCACCCCCTATACCCGGAAAAACTGGCGCACACTAATAAGACAGCTTAGTTCACCACAGCTGACGACATTACAACACAACACCAATACAACTCACCACTCTTCTACATCATCGAAAAGGCTAAGCAAAAGGATGGCGACCACTTTCGTTTTGATACACCTTCCCGTTGCAACACCCATTCCTCGTACGGCATCAACGTCCGAATCTATACTGCGCCGCGTCAAGACTACCTTTGGATCTGATCGACATCGTTCCGCCCGCGCCGACATACAGCATTGCAAAACATTGGACTGTGCTTCGTTACCAACGCAATTTTATAATATATATTATAATACGATAATTATAAATATATTGTGCTTTTTATAAATACACTGATTTTTCTTTTTAAACACTCGCGTGAGTGTAAGTGGAATGATTTAAATTGAGTGATTCGTATTTCCCAATAAATTAATAAGTTATTACATAATTATTCACGCGTAAAAAAAAAATATTTTCATATGCTATATTTAATGTCAAATATAAGTACATGTCTTGAAATGGATAGAAAAAACCACAAAATTTATTAATTTTGAAACAAATAAACGTGTCGTAATTTGATAGAACTAGGTGTATGTAAACTTTATTGGTCCACTGTATACATAAATGATCAGTATGTTGAGCTGAGTCGATTTAGCCATGTCCGTCTGTCTGTCTGTCCGTTTGTCTGTATATATACGAACTAGTCCCTCAGTTTTTAAGATATCGTTTTGAAATTTTGTAAACGTCTTTTTCTCTTCAAGAAGCTGTTCATTTGTCGGAACGGCCGATATCGGACCACTATAACATATAGCTGCCATACAAACTGAACGATCGGAATCAAGTTCTTGTATGAAAAACTTTCACATTTGAGAATGTATCTTCACAAAAGTTGGCACAGGTTATTTTCTAAGGCAACAATGTAATCTCCGAAGAAATTGTACAGATGGGCTCACTATAGCTTATAGCTGCCATACAAACTGAACGATCGGAATCAAGTTCTTGTATGAAAAACTTTTGCATTTGACAAGATATATTCACGAAATTTGGTACAGATTATTATCTAAAGCAACAATGTAATCTCCGAAGAAATTGTTTAGATCGATTAACTATAGCATATAGCTGCCATACAAACTGAATGATCGGAATCAAATGCTTGCATGGGAAACTTCCTCATTTGACAATATATCTTCACGAAATTTGGTATAGATTATTTTCTAAGGCAACAATGTAATCTCTGAAGAAATTGTTCAGATCGGCTTACTATAGCATATAGCTGCCATACAAACTGAACGATCGGAATCAAGAGCTTGTATGGAAAACTTTCGCATTTGACGTGGTATCTTCACGAAATTTGACATGGATTACTGCTTAAGGTAATAACATAATCTCCGAAAAAATTGTTCAGATCGGACACTATAGCATATAACTTCCATACAAATTGAACACATAGTTACTAAAAGAAATATACCTGAGAAGGTTATATTAGCTCCCGTGCAGCCAAAGTTAACGTTACTTCTTGTTTTTATATAACGTTTGTATGGGGAAAAGAAACGGGCTGTTTTTAGAGGTTTTCCGCCAATTATTCGAATTTTTCTCGCCGTAAAAACCATCTCTGAACTTCACCAAACATTTACAAAAAAGAATTGCCCAAATCTGTCCAGGCGTTGTTGAGTTATGCGCTTAGCAACACATTTTGCGATTCATTTTTATATGTAAGATAATTTTCCAAAGTTTTCACTACATTTCATCGGTAATTGCAATTACGTTTTGATCACGGAGCCGCCCGTCAAGGGACTAGTTGCGTCAAGCGACAAAATATATATTTAAACCTAAAACTAAAATTAAGTAAATTGAATTAGAAAAATTATAAAATATTGAATTATATTATTGTATACTTACCTTAATAATCCATTTGTAATACTAATATATTACTCACCTTACTTACCTCAACGTAATCTTTTACAATACTTAACGAAAGTTAAAAATTATTATTGTTACCCCTTTTTCTGTAATACATATTAACATTACCACTAGTTTAAGCCGTTAGTTTTAAGATTTAGATTAAGCAACTAGATTAAATGGAATAAAGAAGTAATTGTAATTTGACCGCAATCGAACTCGCACGCGTTTCTATTTTCTCGTCGTCGCAATTTTCGGAACACTTAAATATTCCATGTAGGTACAGGCAATTGGTTTATTTCTGCGAAGTGAGATATTTAAAATAATTAGACAAACACGCATCCCGGAAAAAAATTGTATTCTCAAAAAGGCTTGAGAAATTTCATGGCGCCCGAGCAAGGACTTATGCGTGTTTAAAAAAGTTAACTTAAATTTTACACACACTGTAATAATAATAGTGCAAAAATTCTTTTCGCAACCAATTGCCAATTGTACCTTTTTCGGTGTTCACGGTTCAGTGAAGGTGAAAAAACAACAAATAATAAAACAAAAAATCTTCTTCTTCTTAATTTGCGTAGACACCGCTTACGCGATTATTGCCGAGTTAACAACAGCGCGCCAGTCGTTTATTCTTTTCGCTACGTGGCGCTAATTGGATACTCCAAGCGAAGCCAGGTCCTTCTCCACTTGGTCCTTCCAACGGAGTGGAGGTCTTCCTCTTCCTCTGCTTCCCCCGGCGGGTACCGCGTCGAATACTTTCAGAGCTGGAGTGTTTTCGTCCATCCGGACAACATGACCTAGCCAGCGTAGCCGCTGTCTTTTAATTCGCTGAACTATGTCGATGCCGTCGTATATCTCGTACAGCTCATCGTTCCATCGAATGCGGTATTCGCCGTGGCTAACGCGCAAAGGACCATAAATCTTTCGCAGAACTTTTCTCTCGAAAACTCGCAACGTCGACTCATCCGTTGTTGACATCGTCCAAGACTTTGCTCCATACATCAGGACGGGAATTATGAGTGACTTATAGAGTTTGGTTTTTGTTTGTCGAGAGAGGACGTTGCTTCTCAATTGCCTACTCAGTCCAAAGTTGCACCTGTTGGCAAGAGTTATCCTGCGTTGTATTTCTAGGCTGACATTGTTGGTGGTGTTTACGCTGGTTCCAAGATAGACGAAATTATCTACAACTTCAAAGTTATGACTGTCAACAGTGACGTGAGTGCCAAGTCGCGAGTGCGACGACTGTTTGTTTGATGACAGGAGATATTTCGTCTTGCCCTCGTTCACTGCCAGACCCATTTCTTTTGCTTCCTTGTCCAGTCTGGAGAAAGCAAAACTAACGGCGCGGGTGTTGAGGCCGATGATATCAATATCATCGGCATACGCCAGCAGCTGTACACTCTTATAAAAGATGGTACCTTCTCTATTTAGTTCTGCAGCTCGAACTATTTTCTCCAGAAGGAGGTTGAAGAAATCGCACGATAGAGAATCACCTTCTCTGAAACCTCGTTTGATATCGAACGGCTCGGAGAGGTCCTTCCCGATTCTGACGGAGCTTTTCGTGTTACTCAACGTCAGTTTACACAGCCGTATTAGTTTTGCGGGGATACCAAATTCAGACATCGCGGCATAAAGGCAGCTCCTTTTCGTGCTGTCGAAAGCAGCTTTGAAATCGACGAAGAGGTGGTGTGTGTCGATTCTTCTTTCACGGGTCTTTTCCAAGATTTGGCGCATGGTGAATATCTGGTCGGTTGTTGATTTTCCAGGTCTAAAGCCACACTGATAAGGTCCAATCAGCTTGTTGACGGTGGGCTTTAATCTTTCACACAATACGCTCGATAGAACCTTATATGCGATGTTGAGGAGGCTAATCTCACGGTAGTTGGCGCAGATTGTGGGGTCTACTTTTTTATGGATTGGGCATAGCACACTTAAATTCCAATCGTTGGGCATGCTTTCGTCCGACCATATTTTACAAAGAAGCTGATGCATGCTCCTTATCAGTTCTTCGCCGCCGTGTTTTAATAGCTCGGCCGGCAATCCGTCGGCCCCTGCCGCTTTGTTGTTTTTCAGGCGGGTAATTGCTATTCGAACTTCTTCAGGGTCGGGTAATGGAACGTCTGCTCCATCGTCATCGATTGGGGAATCGGGTTCGCCTTCTCCTGGTGTTGTGCATTCACTGCCATTCAGCAGGTTGGAGAAGTGTTCCCTCCATAATTTAAGTATGCTCTGGGAATCGGTGACTAGATCACCTTTGGGGGTTCTACAAGAGTATGCTCCGGTCTTGAAACCTTCCGTAAGCCGCCGCATTTTTTCGTAGAATTTTCGAGCATTACCCCTGTCGGCCAGCCTATCAAGCTCTTCGTACTCACGCATTTCAGCCTCTCTCTTCTTCTGTCTGCAAATGCGTCTCGTTTCCCTCTTGAACTCTCGGTATCTATCTCATCCCGCACGTGTAGTGGTCGATCGTAACGTTGCGAGGTAGGCAGCCTGTTTTCTCTCCGCTGCGACAAAAAATACACAAAAAAATTGTAAAAAGGATTAAAGATCCAAACATATATACATATACATAAATATATGTGAAATGCTTCAGTGGAAACCTCCAACACAAAAATATATACCAACATACATATATAGTGCGTGCAGTGAAATCTGTAAAAAAAAAACAAAATTATACCAACATACATACATATTTACCCATATTCATACTTACCTCAGCCTAAAAGAGCAAAGAAAAGGGAAATATTGTGGAGTGCGTGCACATACATATATACATACAGTAATAAATACATAGTGTGGGTTGCTAAAAGTACGTGAGAAAGAATAAGAAGAAAAGGTGGTACAGTGCAAGGTGAATTTTTCATGCGGTACAGTGGTGGGTGCAAATAAAAGCTCAAACGTTTTTGCCCTAAAAAAGTAATAATAATAATTGCATTACAGTTAAAAAAAAAACAGTTTTATGAACTGTTTAAAGTGCCGCATAGTGAAAAAACCGGTAAACTTAAAACCGTTGCTGTCATCACCGTTGCTATCATCATACCGCTGTTGTCATCCTGTCGCTGCTGGTATTAAGCCGCTGCTATCGTCACACCGCTGCTGCCATCCCGTCGCTGCTGCTATAACTCCGTCGTTGCCATCACGTCGCTGCCGCTGTCATCGCTCCGCTGTTCCAATAATTCCGCTGGTGCCATCACTTCGTTGCTGCCGTCTATCCGCTGCTGCTTAAGTCGTCGTGGGAAAGAGCTGCAGCTGCATCCTGTGCCATAGGGACGTAAGCGCCGGCAAACAGCCGACGCACCAGGTAACGAGTGCGAATTATTGAAACAAAAAACAATAATAATAAAACTGCAAACGCACACTTTCAGTTTTTGGCTCTCCCTTTTCACATTACACGCACATTTATACATATATATATAGTATATCGTTTTCAAGATATATTATATATTATACATATGCATATTATATACACTCAGTCCTTTTTTTACGCGATTTTTGGGTCTGCCACTAATTGCTTAAAAAAAAAATGGCGTAAAAATGGTTAGTTTTCCTATATTAGCTGACGAATTGGTTCCGAATACAAAAAATATCGCGTATAACAAAATATACGCACAAAAAAATATTCAAAAACAATACAATAAGTTTCAAATTTCAGACTTATGATTTATTCATTCATAATAAAATAAAAAATACAAAACAAAAACCATATATAAAAGAGAAGAAAATAGAAAATAGGTAGATTTATTGAAACAACCGTTGAATGCTGTTTAATCACTGTCATTTTCAGTAGTGGAAATTATTCTTAGCCGCTTATTTTGATGTCCGGCACTGATATCACTAGAATTTGTATCAGAATCAATAGTAAGAACTATGGATTGATGTTCTGATTGACTTAGCATCTCCGACTGAGTTTGCACCATAAATTCAGTTAATTTTTTTTGAATGCTTATTTTTGGACCCAATGAATTTCGATGTAGTTCTTTATATCTTAACATGCAGAGACTCAATTCTTTTTGAAAAATTCGTGCACGTTCGGCATCACATTTACTACAAAATAATTTTCCAATTTAAGACCAAGCAAAAAACGAAAAAAAGCAATCGCGTTAAAGTGAGAAATTCGCGTAAAAAAAGGAATTTGCGCTGCAAAAATAACCGCGTTAAAGTGAAATAGCGTAAAAAGAGACTACATTAAGGTGCGACCTTTTTGTAAATCGCATAATTTTAACAGTTTAATTCGGTTTTTTCGCATATTATCTCGTGTTTTCGCAAATTTAATTATTGGACAATATTTTTTCGCGTTAAATTTTCAACTGTGCTATTGCTCATTTTGCATAACTCATCGGTTTGGCTTTCGTATATTTGGGAATCGATATTTTTTTTTTCGTTTTCGTAACCGATTCCAAATATATTTGTTGCCAACCTTTATTGCTATTGGTTTGGCTTTCGTATATTTGGGAATCGATATATATATATTTTTTTCATATTTTTTCGTTTTCGTTATCGATTCTGAATATATCTGTTGCCAACCTTTGCAGTCTTTTTTTCGGAAATTTAATTTAAACAAACAAAATGAGCAAGCCAAAGCCAACTATCGCCAACCTCTCTCCAAGTAAGAAGTTGATCGACTGAAAGTCATTAAAACGTCAAAGAACGGTGGCGAAAAATAGTATTTTGCGAATAAAGACGGCCCTTTTAGAAAAAACCATGCCATTAGATACTTGATTGATACTTCTTATTACAAATGTTTGTCTTTTAAAAGACAAAGTATTTATAGAACAAACTTTCGGGATTTTTAAGAAACAGTTTAAAATTTTAAATTATATTGAAGCTTCGAGCATTAAAGCCACATCTAATGTAATACTCGCTTGCGCTATCTTACACAATTTTATCATAAATAAGGGAGGTTATTTTGAACATATTAACGATACAATAACACATGCCGATATGGAAACCAACAATGAAATCGAAGGAATTCAAGAAGCCCCCATTCGCCGTGTTGATTCAGATGATATCAATGGAATCGATAGAAGAAACTATTTTACCACTCTGTTTTCATCATAAAAAATTTACTTTACCTCACCTTCCTTTATTTGAATAATTTTTTTTATTACTTTTTCTGATGAACTTCATTTTAAATTTTATTGTGTTCATTTACATTTTTAACTTCGGTCATAACTTTCTTCCACAATACATTTTTTTTTCCTTCTACCCGATTTAAACTCGTCCTCCATATTCAACCGTACTCTTAGCAATAACTGTGTCTCCGCATTACTGAGATTTTCACTAAAAATTTAAAAATAATAATTTATACAATTATTATTAACATAATTTAACTAAATTTCTATACAAAAATTAAAATAAAATAGTTTTGCACTTACTTTTCGTCAGACATCGTAGTTAAATGCAGTAAACAATTTTTTGATAGAAATTATGAGTGACAGCTGATAGAAGTGTTGTCTTTTTGAACGCTTGATTATTGCAGTGCTGCAATATTGGCATTTCTGAACGTTCTGTTTGTTATGCAATAGTCATGATGCGCGTCATGATGCATTTACGAACATAGCCTTTGTTTGAGAGCTTGGTTCATAATGATCCAAATATCCCAGATATAGAAAAATTTAACCATTTGGTAAATTGTCTATCTGGAGAGGCTCTGGGAACAGTTAAAGCGTTTCAGATGTCGGATGAAAATTATCCGAAAGCGTTGGCAAGTCTCAAAAAAGTTTATGATAATAAATGTTTAATATTTTTCAATATAATATCTAAACTTTTTGAGCTGCCAACCATTCCAAAGCCATCCGCACCTTCATTGCGATCAATGATTGATGAAGTGTCTGCTGTTTATGACTCTTTGCTATCTCTGGGCGATGAGAAGCAAATAACAAATGCCATTATAATACATATAGTTATGACAAAGGTTGACTCTGCCACCCGATCCAAGTGGGAAGAGCAACTTGACTACGATCACTTACCATTGTGGAAGGATTGCGAAGCAACTATAAATAGAAGGTTTCAGCAGTTAGCAGCGGAAGGAGCATCTTGTTCGAGGACGAAATCCGGAGCCACAACCAGCATGAGTTACATGAAGCAGCCACACATTTACAGGACAAAATCAGCTTTAGTTGCTGCAGATGCAAAGCAGCCAACTTGTCAAAAATGCAAGTCAAGGGAACATCCTTTAACTGCCTGCCCCACTTTCAAAGCGCTTCCGGTACAACAGAGGTTCGAGTTTGTGAAATCGGTGCCCTTATGCATAAACTGCTTGCGTAAGGGGCATACTGTATCCAAGTGCAGAGCGGATCGATGTCGTGTATGAAACCGATCGCATCACACATTGTTGCACCAGTACCCGGTTTCCTTCCCCGCTGCATCTCATCCGCAATCATCAACCACACATGCCATGCATACAGCGAGTATGCCGGATCGGGTAATGTTGGCGACAGCTGTTATTCAAATAAGGACCAGTTATGGTAAATACCTGCCTGCGAGAGCGTCACTGGACTCAGGCTCCCAAGTCAACTTTATGACGGAGGACTTCGCACAAAAGTTGCGGATTCGTCGCCAATACAAAACGTTAAACATAATAGGAATTGGAAATTCCAATACGAAAGTGGGGACAAAATTAAGCGCGTTTGTTAAGTCGCGGGTAAATAATCACGAATTTTCGGCGGAATTCTGGATAATGCGTTGCATTTCGGCTAATCATCCAGACCATAACATAAATGTTAATGGCTGGAAAATTCCGTACAATAATAAATTGGCGGATTCAGAATTCCATAAATCAAAAAAGATTGATATCTTATTGGGTGCAGAAACCTTTTTCGATCTGTTAGCGGTTGGCCAAATTAAAAGTGGCCCTAATCAACCAACGCTACAGAAAACCCTTTTAGGGTGGGTTGTGTCTTGCAAATATGCCAGTAATCTAAGTCCTCCTCCTTCTGCAACTAGCACATTATGCCAATCTGAAGATGACTCAACGTCAATTAATTCGGTGGTCCAAAAGTTTTGGGCTTTAGAAGAATTACCTTCAGAAACTGGCATCAAATTCACACAAGCGCAAAAAGAGTGTGAAAAATTTTTCGTGAAAACAACTCAAGTATTGCCTTCAGGTCAGAATGCCATTTAAAGCTGACCGTAAGATTCTCGGTCACTCTTATGAAACCGCAGTTCGGCGGTTTCAGGCCCTGGAGAGAAGAACATTGAAAGATCCAGAACTTCGTAAAATGTATCTGGACTTTATGAATGAATACAGAGCGCTGAGTCACATGAGCCCAACAAACAATAAGATGCCGAGTGAGCCACACTATTTCATTCCGCATCAATGCGTTTTAAGACCCGAAAGCACAACAACCAAATTAGGTGTTGTTTTTGACGCTTCGAGTCGTACTTCATCTCAAATTTCATTGAATGAACTTTTGATGGTAGGCCCAACCATTCAAGAAGAATTGTACTCAACTCTTCTTCGTTTTCGTTTACACAAGTATGCTTTAACGGCAGACATTACTGAAATGTACCGCCAAATAATGGTGCACGAAGAAGACAGAAATTGTCAGCTTATTGTGTGGAGAGAGCATCCCTCAGAGCATATTCAAATTTTTCGACTTAACACCGTTATTTATGGCACTGCGCCTGCACCATTTCTCGCAACACGGTGTTTACAAATGCTCAGCGATGCTAATAAAACTAAATACCCACTCGGTATTAGCCATTAAAAGAGACTTCTATGTCGATGACTTATTGACAGGATCTGGAAATTTTGAGCCTCTAGATCTTATAAGAAGTGAAGTAATTAAAATATTAAACTCGGTCGCTTTCCTTTAAAATAATCCGAGTAGGAGGTCGCCTATTAAATGCACCTCTTCCATACGATGCCAAATTCCCATTTTTACTGAATAAAAATTCGCATTTCGTTATCGCTTACTTACGGTTCCTGCGCTTTCGAAATCACCACGCAGGGGCAAAAGCGTTGGTTGCGTTTCTTCGAGAACGCATATATAATTAATGCCAGAGAAGCTTGCAGTAGAACCGTAAGAAATTGTACACACTGCTTTCATTACAAGCCGAAGTTGCAAACCCAAATAATGGAAAATTTGCCAGTTGAAAGACTTCGAGCGTTACGACCCTTTCTGATATGTGGCGTAGATTTTTGTGGTCCCATATAGCTCAACGCTCCTCGTTCTCAGCTCAACGACCTCGTTCTCGTCCACGAGGACAACGTTCCGCCGCAGCAGTGGGTACTACGGCGCGTCGCGCAAGCGTCGAAGGTCAAGACCGCAAGGTGCGAGTCGCAGACGTAGCAACCAAGACGGGCACGATTAAGCGCCCCATCCACAAACTGGCCGTCCTTCCACACTTCTACAGGATATTGAAGGAATCTGATCCTGTCAAGGTGGCCGGTGTTGCGTCAAGCGACAAAATATATATTTGAACCTAAAACTAAAATTAAGTAAATTGAATTAAAAAAATTATAAAATATTGAATTATATTATTGTATACTTACCTTAATAATCCATTTGTAATACTAATATATTACTCACCTTACTTACCTCAACGTAATCTTTCACAATAGTTAACGAAAGTTAAAAATTATTATACTTACACCTTTTTTGTAATACATATTACCATTACCACTAGCTTAAGCCGTTAGTTTTAAGATTTTGGCTAAGCAACTAGATGAAAGGGAATGAAGAAGTAATTGTAATTAGACCGCAATCGAACTCGCACGCGTTTCTATTTTCTCCTCGTCGCAATTTTCGGAACACTTAAACATTCCATGTAGGTACAGGCAATTGGTTTATTTCTGCGAAGTGAGATATTTAAAATAATTAGACAAACACGCATCCCGGAAAAAATTTGTATTCTCAAAAAGGCTTGAGAAATTTCAGAACTATCATAAAATTTTAAAGATGCTATTATAAAACTATATAAAGAAAACAAAAGTCAGAGGCAGATTGGAAAAATAATAAATAAAAGTAATTCTATTATTCAAAAAATAGTAGAAAATACAAAAAAAGAGGGGAATACAAAAAATAAGGAAATATATGGACGACCAGAAATATTTGATTCCAAGAATCGGCACATTATCACACACAAGATACAGGAAGATCTGAAGAAAAGTGCTCCAAAAGTGCATACTGAAATTAAAAATGAGATCAGTAAAACCTGCCATCCCCAAACTATTTGTCGACTGCTGTATGATACTGGTTACCATGATCGTAATGTCCGTAAAAAACCATTCATAAGCAAAAAAGATTAAATTTTGTAAAAGCACGAAAGTCAACAAAGAGAACATTTCTGGAATTCTGTTATTTTCTCAGATGGAAGTAAGTATAAATTTTTGACTCAGATGGACATGAAAAAGTATGGAAAAAAGTAAATACAGAGCATGATTCACGGAATATGGCTGCCATGGTAAGACATGTTGGTGGGTCGCTCATGGTATGGGGGTGTATAGCAGCAACTGGTGTAGGCAATCTTATATTCATTGAGCATACAATGAACAAATATGATTACCTTAGTATATTAATATCGAATTTAAACGATAGTGCGGTCAAATTGGGACTTGAAGAATCATTTGTCTTCCAACACGACAATGATCCAAAACACACCGCTCACATTGTTAAGGAATGGCTAGTTTACAAGACATCCAAACAATTAAAAACACCAGCTCAAAAATAATACCGGTGGAACTTTTTCTTTGGAATGTATTTTTATTGCATACACTTTTAGTGATGTAATTTTTAGCTATTTAAACCTTTTTTGTCTAATTTGACAAATTATTAATTTAAGTTTCGGTTTTTTGCTATTGCTTTTAACTAAAATATGAAATAACTGAAAAAAATAAAAAAAATTTATATTATTATTAGTTCTGCGGCATTTTTTTTTTTCAAAACAAAACGGATAAACACAGTGCATACTTATTTTTGTGATGTACTATATGTGCAAATTGACCTATTTCATTATGAATTCTATAGATTTGTAATATTTATTTACTTTGGTTAAAAGTTAAAGGAAAAAAAATACATGTGCATGTATGTATGTAAAAAATTTAAAAGAACCATACGCATAATATTTTTAAATTTGCCTGCACACTTTGTATGTAAAAAATACTTTGGGAAAAACTAGCTTTTAACTTTTTAACCCATTAACCCATTTTAAACCCATTCGTCGACATATTTTTTTTTTTGGAGTTTAGTATACAGTTGTCTTTCTGAAGTACATACTCAAATTCCTTTAAATTTTGTGATGCAGAAACGTTCAGAATGTTGGAAAACGCCTTCGGTAGTAATTGTTTGTTTCGGGCAAGTATTTTTAATTGATAACAATTATTCAAAGATAATAGAGAACGCGTTGACGACGAACCACTTTCAGGACGGCCCTCAACATCAACTGATGATCAACTCGCCAATAAAATATCCGTTGAATAATTGGTGTTTGAGAATCGACCATTAACAGTCACAGATTTTACTGTCATCGTTGGAATATCGGAAGGATCAGTGAAAATCATTTTGAAAGATTATTTGGGCCTAAGAATAGTTAGTCGTTCAATTTTTCGAAAAACATAGTCGCGTTAACGTCTGCGATACAATGCTTTATGAACACCAAGATGTCATGAAACGTATTATTACTGGCGATGTGTGTTAGATCTATGCTTACAACCTGAAAAAGTTCTTCGTTCAATCGAAAAAAAAGAAAATCTGGGCAATTGCTGGACACGTCTCCAAGCTGCGTATGACGCAATTGTAGAATCTGACGAATCAGATCAACCTGACAATTTCAAATCTTCAGCATACTCCAAATATGAAAACTCCTTAGACCAGTACGAAGAGGCGAAAGCTATGATCTCCGATCAATTGAAGTTAATTAAAACAATTGCACCTACTCCACAACCGAGAGTAGAGTTGCCACAAGTTCACAGCGAGGCGGGTTCAGGCATCCACCTCAAGATGGCCGCATATGGCACTGAAATTTTTCATGGTGGTGAACAATGGCCGTCCTTCCGGGACATGTTTACAGCCGTGAACATAAAACATCCAAAATTATTATAAGCGCAAAAATTGTATCACCTCCGATACAAAACAAAAGGTCAAGCAGGCGTAATAGTCAAACAGCTCGCTCTTAATGACGAAAATTTCAATTATGCTTGGGAAACTCTAAAAGCTCGTTACCAGAACGAAAGAATATTAGTAGACAAACAAGTCACAATATTAATGAATTTACCAAAAATTTAGAAAGAAACAAGTGAAAAATGTATAAAACTTCAATCCACTGTTTCAAATTGCTTGTCGTTTCTAGCGACAATGAATATTCCCACAGACAATTGGGACCCCATTCAGGTAAACATATGTACCGCCGCATAACCAGAAAAATCGTTACTTTTGTGGGAACAATCGCTCTCATCACGAAGAAAGTGCCCAACGTGGCAACAAATGAAAGATTTCTTAACTACCCAATATGAGATTGCGGAAAGGGTAGATAAAAAAATGGTCAGAACTAAACACGTTCAACACGACCTAAATCGAAGCTTTATTAGACCCCAAGCGAGTAACAACAACAACTTAGATCGTAGTTTTTTCAAAACACAAGCGTTCATATCCGAACAAAACAAACATACGTCATGCGAACTGTGTAAAGGAGGGCACAGGCTGAAATCTTGCGAGAAATTTAAAAAACTAAATATTAACGAAAGAAACAATTTCGTAAGAACGAAAAAACTTTCTGTTTGTCACATGGGCATGCGCTCAAAGATTGCGAAAGCAAATTTAATTGCGTTTTTTGCCATAAACGACATAACTCAATGCTTCACTTTACAAACTTTTCAAGATTCGCTCAAAATAACGCTAATGTTAAAAGAGCTGCGGGATTAGTTGCAACAGCAAATCCCGACTTACAAAATTCCGAAAATTGCCAAGAAGCACCATGCTGCTCAGAAGCTTTAAAAACTCAGACGCTACACAGCGAAAACCAAAGCAGTGTATTATTACCCACAGCAGTGGTCTCCACCGAGCACCGAGGAGAACTGTTTAAACTTAGGGCCTTAATAGACCAAGGATCTCAACGATCATTTTAGCGTCTAGGGCACAAAGTAGGCTACAACTGCCAACAAAACTAGCTAATTTTGAAATTACGGGAATGGGCGGAAGAGTAGTACAAAACTCAAACAAAATCTGCCCCATTACCCTTATTTCCCCCCAAGCAGATAAGCGCATACAAGCAGAAGCTATTGTCTTACCGCAACTAACAAGCTTCCAAGCTATCACATAAATAGCATGCAGTGGCAAAAGGTTTCACACCTTAAGTTAGCAGACTCCAACTGCAACACTCCCGCTCAAATAGACATTCTATTAGGCAGCGATATCACACCACAAATTATTCTCGAAGGTGTTGAGAAAATTACAAAAACACTTCTGGCGCAAAATACCATTTTGGGATGGGTCCTAAGCGGATTAGTTGCGGAACCAGTCACAACAATGACAACTCAAGTTGAGGAAATCTCAAACGAGTACCTCAATACACAACTGAAGAAATTTTGGGAGTTAGAAGATATCAACCACGAAAAGCCAATGGCAGATAGCATAGGAGAAGAAGATTACTTCAAGAAGAATACATACAATAACACTATGATTAAAATCGAAGAGGCAATCAATGCATTAAAGATAAGCATTTAAAAAGATAAGCCTCTAGTCGAATTTGATCAGCAAATTGAAACAGTTCAAATACGATGCACTAATCCAGATCAAAAGACTTCCATCTTCATGAGGAAAATTGAAAACCTCAGAAGAAAAATGGAAGATCTAAGCATGGAATTAATGATCGACAACGATCAAATAAAAGGCTTAGACTTTTTATTTATTGACATCCAAAATCTAAAAAGCAAATTAGATTTTAATGTAGAAATTGAAGACATATTCGAAAAAATATATGACGAATATTACGAAGAGCTTCAGAATTTAAAAAGGAAATTAAAAAAAGAAGAGCCTCAAATTTCTTATCGCTCTAACTTGGATTTGGAAAAATTAAAAATTCCAATATTCTATGGCGATATTAAAGAATGGGCAAATTTTTATAACGTGTTCCAAGAAATAGTACACAATAACGAGCAGTTGCCGAGCATAGAAAAAATGCTGCGTCTTCGTCTCTGCTTAAAAGGTGAAGCTGTGCGATTAATTCAGCACCTACAAATTTTAACAAGAAATTATGAAGCTGCATGGAGTCTGCTAAAACAAAAGTATGACAACCAAAGAATTCTGTTCACAACACAGTGGGATAGAATAATGGATCAACAAAATATAAATAGTGACAATGCTGAAAACGTGAGACAACTATAAGATACAACAAATGAGTGTCTTAACGCTATAGAGTCACTGGGAATTAGCATTGAACAAGATGATCCATTTATTCGGCGTGTAATTGTCCGGAAGTTAGACAAAAAAGGACTGAAATTATATGAGCAAACAGTTAAAAAGACGAGAGAAATTCAACAATTATCGGACATCAGATATTTTTTGGATCAACACTTCACTTTCACTTTCGTAAACAACATATGTTCAAGGTCAATAATACCTTAAATAATACAAGGCAGCCAATCAAACCGATGTGTTCCTATTGTAAAATTATAGGTCACACTTTACTGCAATGCAGAAGATTCAAAAGCATAACCATTGATGATAGGAGTAAGAGATAACAAAATTTGCTACAGATGCCTCAATCATAATTGGTTCGAAAATTGTGATAGTAATTTAAAATGCAAAATTTGCAATAAAAATCATAACGAACTTCTACATCCAGAGTCTGGGGATAGTAAAACATCAAAATCAACATCAAGAAAAGTAATTCTGGCCACAGCTCAGATAAAAGCGAAAGCGGCGAATGGCGAATACATATTGTTAAAAGCTCTAATTGACCAAGGGTCTCAAATAACATCAATGTCTGAAGAAGCCGCGCAGATATTAGGTGTACCAAGGACAAAAATCCAAACAAAACTCCATGGGCTGGGAGGTGTTGTGGTTGGCGAATCAAAATTCAAGGTTCAGATACAAATAAAACCAAAATTCCTAAGCCAACATGTGGAAAAAGTAGATGCAGTAGTTTTATCATCACTGACCACTGCTCAACCAGATCAATCATTTAAATATGATATGAAACAATGGAAAAATTATACACTTGCTGACCCATTGTTTAATAAGGCGGATAGAATAGACATGGTAATTGGTGGAGACATTTTTAGCCGAATCATTGAAGACGCCGTCAAAAAAAGTGACGGAGTCCTTGGACAAGCAACAAAATTCGGTTGGATTTTATCCGGAATCTTCAAACAAAAGAAATTCAATAATTCTACGACTACCAACCTAGAGCGATTTTGGGAACTGGAAGAAATACCAGATGAAAACAATATCGAAGAAGGTGATGCATGTTTAAAGCAGTTTGAAGAAACCATCAAACAAGATGATGATGGGCGATTAGTTGTAGAAATCCCTTTCAAAGAAGACAAAGATTTGGGAGATTCTCGCAAACAAGCTGTAGAGCGCCTCGTGTCTATGGAAAATAAATTTAAAAAAAGCAATAAACTAAAAGAAGACTACCATCAGTTTATCAACGAATATAAGGACCTTGGTCATATAGTCAAAGCAAATGATCACTTAAAAGGTAAATATTATCTACCACACCATGCAGTAATACGAGAAAACAGCTTAACAACGAAATTACGCGTTGTGTTTGATGCATCTGCAAAATTTTCGAATAGAAAAAGCCTCAATGACATCATGTTTTCCGGTCCTAAACTACAGAGAAACATATTTGACATTCTTCTCGAATGGAGACTTTGGAAAGTAGTTATCACTGCTGATGTGGAAAAAATGTTCAGACAAATAAAAATTGCTGAAAAGGATCGCGAATATCATAGAATTTTATGGCGCGAAAGTCCTTTGAACAAAATTGAGGAATATAAGTTGACCACAATGACTTATGGCACTGCATCAGCTCCATATTTAGCAGTACGTACATAATTTGAAATTGCAAATAAATGTCCAAATAAACAGCTCCAAACACTAATCAAAGAAGACTTCTATATGGATGACCTTATGACTGGCGCAGATTCAGTTAAACAAAGGCAAGCTATTCAAGAAGGCATCAGCAACCATCTTCAAATCTTTGGATTTCATCTTCGAAAATGGCTTTCAAACTGCAGCAGCATAACACGAAATATAAAAGCGAAAGAAGACAACGAAATAATTCAAATTAAAGAAAATGAAGCAGTGAAAACTCTTGGACTATATTGGGATCCAAAACAAGACGAATTCCAATTCAGAATCAATTTGACAAATGCCGAAAAGACCACTAAAAGGATCACTCTTTCTCAGTTTGCACAAATACTTGACCCACTGGATTGGCTTTCTTCCATAATTATAATTGCAAAGTAATACATTCAAAAACTTTGGACACTGCAATCTGGCTGGGATAATCAACTATCAGAAAATCTACAGAAGGAATGGATGCAATTCATAGAGAAATCGTATTTAATAGAAAACGTACGGATTCCACGATGTATAGGAACTTGTATGGACTCTCAAATTCAAATGCATGGGTTCTGCGATGCTTTAGAAAGAGCTTATGCCGCAGTTATATACATAAAAAGGGTCACAATGTTAAACTTTTAACAGCAAAAACAAAAGTAAACCCACTGAAAAATAAAAAAAACAATTCCGAAATTAGAACTCTGCGCAGCACACTTGTTAGCTAAATTGATCAGTAAAGTGATAAAAACAATTAGCATATGTCAAGCAATCTATACATGGAGTGATTCAACTATAACTCTAAGCTGGATTGAAAATTCAAAAAATAAAGACAAATTTATAAGAAATCGAATTGGAAACATCAAAATGCTTACTTCTAAAGTGAAGTGGAAACATGTAAGCTCTAAAGACAACGCAGCAGACGTTGCATCAAGAGGTATTTCTGTGGAGAAAATATCAAATCTAGACATTTGGTGGTATGGACCAAAATGTCTGAAATTATCTGAAAGTCAGTGGCCAGAAGTCAAAACAAACAACTAAGCAATAATATTGTTAACATCAAAGGATCAAAACGAATTTATGGATAATTTAATTAGCAAATATTCTAGTTGGTTGAAACTAGAAAGGGTTATGGCATATATACTACGATTTGGGAAAAATAAAGAAATTATCAAACCGTAAACTTATCTGCAGAGGAACTCCAATCAGCTAGAAACGTAATCATTCGACAAACTCAGAAACAAATATTTAAAGATGAAATAAATAAGTTAATGACTGAAAAACACATAAGCAATACGAGTCAAATCGTCAACCTCAATCCATTTTTAGATAAAAATGGCATTATGAGAGTTGGAGAACGAATAACAAACGCAGAATTACCGTATTGCAAAAAACATCCTATAATTCTTTCCAAATCCTATTTCAGTTCGTTGATAATTAAAGATGCTCACCATTTCACTCTACATGGTGGAAACAGATTAACAGAAGCAATAATATGGAGACAATACTGGATCATAGGGTTGAAAAATGCAATCAAAAGTTGTATACGAAAATGTTGCAAATGCATAAGATACAACCAAGTCACAGCAAAACAAATGATGGGCAATTTACCAGAATTCAGAGTGTCACCATCAAGTTCTTTTACCTACGCCGGAGTTGACTATGCTGGACCTTTTCAGATGAGATGTTCTAAAGGCCGTGGGCAAAAATCATTGAAAGGATATGTAGCAGTTTTTGTATGTCTTTCAACAAAAGCAATACATCTAGAAGCTGTAAGCGATTTATCAACTGAAGTTTTTTGGAATCGGTGCAAAGATAAGTATTTACATACATTTCAACAAAGGAATAAGTGGAAAATTCCAGCGAATAATATAAAAGAATGAGATATTGTCATTATAAAAGATGGAAATACACAGCCTACAAAATGGCCTCTTGGAAAAGTTATAGAAACGCATCCAGGAAATGATGGACGTGTTCGCGTTGTGACGTTAAAGCTTTCCAACAACACATTGAAAATACCAATCCACAAATTATGTCCAAGCAAACAATAATTAAGAAAGGAATGGCGTAAGAACTTCTGCAATCACAACCACACCTATGAAGAAGCAACCTATAAGTATGTTTGCGCTCTTGATCTTAGCGTTCCTTTACATGGCAACAAGTACTCTTGGTATGAACATACACATTCCTCAGGAAAGAAGTGCAATAGTGGGCAAACTTCCTGGAAATACTACAATTTACCAGGACATCAAACCGACGTTGGACCCGATCGTGACAACTATAAAGGAAATAGCGGAGGACCATATAACTACTCTTCAAATAAGTAGCATAGACGACAGCGAACAGCAGAAAATGCTACGAGAAGGCATTGACAAGATCAGCAACAACAAATTAAAATTAAGTGAGTTAAATTTAAGAAACCATAGCGGACATGTATCTTTAGTGTTAGTAGTAATTGTAATATTATGCCTTTTAATACTATATTTCCGTTATAAATGTAAAGCGAATCATGCTGATAGAATCATTGTCAATATTCCCAACAGGTAGAATATTAATAACATAAGAAATACAATATTTTCAAACATACATACATACATATGTATGTCTGGACATAAACATAGTCATGCATTTACATGCAATGCGCATCCAATAAAAATAGAAATGCATAGGGACACATGTCATAAATTTACAGAATAGATAAGATTAAACACATACACACACACACATGTATTAAATTGTTTACTGGAAAATAACCCCATGTCAAGCAGCATTAAACAATATGCTGCAATACATACAAACTTACTTATATACACATAAATGTATTTAGTTATTTAAGATAGTTTTAAAATTTGTATATAAGCAAGGAAAATACAAAATAAAATAAGAATGAATAAATTCTCAGCTCATATAAGTCTTTATTTTCCCCCCACCAGCGGTAAGAGGTTAAAGATACTTTATTTGAGTTAATCAGGGGTGTTGTGGAATCCAAGACAGAATTGCTTAGCTGTCAGAATTGCAAACCAATTCTGATTATCAATGGTGTCACAGAATCTGATTGGATTTTAGTCTTTTCGAAAATATGCAAAACCAATAATCGAATCAGTTGTTCACTAATGTGACACACAAACTTGCAAATGAATACATTTGGAAGTAATACTATTAAAGTTTTTAATGAGTTCCGAATTAAAAAAGATTTTAAGAGATAACATTTATCGAACGAATAAAGACGCATTTGGGTGTTAAATTACGTTTATTACATTTTACAGGGAGCCTGCTTTAGAAGCTTGATAAAAATGAATTATTTTTTGCTTAAATCTCTTTAAAAATTTTTCAAACTTAACTTGAACATAAGTTATTAAAAAATATGAATCTCTTTGAATTTGTTGTTTCCGATGGAAACCTCGACTTGCATCCTGCCTGCCGTCTGGCATATGCACATGCGAGAAGCATCTGGCAATTGCTTTTCAAAGGCAGAATGTTAAAGATTTCGTATCCAAAAAATTTGTGGATGATATTTAAATATATATTATAGTACATATGTATGTATAAATATAAGCCCTACAAATTTCGCTTTAATCATTTATTTCTTTCCCTCCCAAAAAAAGCTAAAAAAAAGACTTTTTTAAGCCTCTAAAAACTGCTCCCCTCTTAAATATCCGCATTTTTTCCAAAACTCAATAGTTAAGACATTTCGTGTTTTGTTCTAATGTTTTCCCCTATAGAAATATAGATAAATTAATTTGTAACAATAAAATAACTTGATTTCTTAACTTACAATTCAAATATGTGTGCGACTATCTTCTTGATTTGTTTCTGACAGCAAAACCGATAAAATTGAATTCCGTGACACCCAAAACCGATACAAATTCTGTTTCGAATATCAAACCAATAATATCTCAATTCATGACACCTCCTGCTTTTTGTGATCGGTTTCAATTCTGGTTCCGACAACTATCAGATTCACCCCTGTATAACATGTTATACGGACTTTCGCCTGTAATGGAATAAGAAATAGCATGATTGTAGGTAAATAATGCTTGTTCAATTTGAAGGTATTCTTTACCCCAGAGCTACAAATAATTCGCAGTTTTTCATTCATCGTTTTATGAAACCGCTCTATGTTACCAATACCAGTTTTCCCAGTTGTGACTTCGACTGCTATATTCAATTTTTGACACCACTGCTTTCTGCTAACATTATTGATACCTTGGTCCTGGCTTTCGGAGGTTCCGTAAAATTAAAAATCTTTAAGAAGGTTTTCTTAGTTTCTAACCAATTTAAAAAAATCAATACATGTTAAATAATTTTCGTCATCCCATTTCCAAAAGCCTACTACAAACTTTTCTCGAGCCTCATACACAGGAGGCGTAAATGATAATTTGTCCGAAATGCGGTGGTTTTGCGATGGTTGCATAACTCACATTCATTAATTATTTTAGGTATCTCCTTAACGTAATTAGGGTGGTAATATTTTTTCTTGAAGCAATTTGCAACTTTTTCGATTCGCTGATGCAGTCCTTCTAGGTAAAATTCTATTACTTTTGATTTGAAGGCCAAATAATCCTCAATATTTTATGATTCCTTCATGGTACGGTACATTTTAAATCTGTCTGAAGTGATCAGACTATTATAAATGCTTTGAAATTGTACAAAGTCGTCGACATCTTGCATAAGTATTGCTGTATATTTGTTTAACAAATATGTTTTAATTATATCCTTTATAAACTCAGTGGTTAGTTCCGTATAAGTTATAGTAGTAATTTTAGAAAATATTTTGCATGTGCTTGTAAAATTTTGGTTAGATCTTATTAGTTTAAGTTGGTTTTTGAATACGTTCAATGGCCTTTCGGAAATTCTAATAAACTCACCGGAGTCTTCGTCAGCGGAATGAATTGTGTCTACATTCGAAGCAGTTACTTCATTAACGTTACATTCTTCAATTCTAACACGAGATAGCACATTGACAATGTGGTTTTCTTTACCAGGAATGTATTTCAAAATCGTACTCATTCAACATAATCTTCCATCGTTGAAGTTTTGCATTTGGCTCTTTTAAATTATGTAACCACTGCAGACGGCGATGATCACTATTTGTAAAAAATTTTCTGCCATATAAATATGATCTAAAATACTTCGCAGCCAATACAATTGCCAACAGTTATTTTTCTGTTGCCGAATAATTCAACTCATGTTCATGATGGCTTAATACTGCTCCTAATGCTACATTAGAGCCATCTGTCGTTAACGTAAACAACTTCTCATAATTTGGATACATCAGGATGGGCACGTTTGTTATTAATAACTTTATAGTTTCTACTATGGCTCTGATAATTTTTTTATCTGAATTATTCTCTACATTGCCTTTCTTTAAGTAATTTGTTAAGGGTTTTGTTATTTTTTAAAAATGTTGAATGAATTTGCGGTAAAATCCCGCTAAACCCAAACATTGTTTTATTTTTCCCTCTCCGTTTTGGGAATCGGATAATTTAAAATTTTATTAGGATTTGGTTTTATTGCAAAAGGTAGGGGGTAATAACATGGCCAAGAAACTCGGTTTCTTTTTTTTTAAATTCACTTTTGTCCGGTTGCACTTTTAGATTCGCTTCAGCGAATCTTTGAAACACTTTATCGAGCGATTTGATATGCTACTGCAGAGATGTATTGAAAACTACTATGTAATCTAAATAAACCGAGCAAACTTTCCCAATTAGACCGTCCAAACTGTATTTATCAGTCTTTGAAAGGTGGCTGGCACATGTTTAAAACCGAATGGCATACTCAAAAATTCGAAGTGGCCATTTTGGGTAGAAAAGGCTTTTTTTGTTTATCTATTGGATCCATTTCGATTTGGTGGAATAATTGCGCCAAATGAATTGTCGTGAAGTATAAACAGCTACTTAACATGTCCAGTATCTCCTCCATGTTTGGAATGGGGTTCTTGTCATCCACAGTGATATTGTTTAACTTACGGTAATCTACAATGATTCTCCACCTTTCTTTACCTGAAGCATCTAGCTTTTTAGATACTGTGGGAAATTATTTTTTGTTCTAGAATATCTTTTATTTATTACCTTCCGCTTTATTTACTTCTGGGTACCTATAATATTTAACGTAAATTGGATATTCATGAATAGTTTTTATTCCGGGTTTAATTTTGTGAGTGAATGTAAGTTTCTCACTTTCCTTGTAAAAAAAAGTTTGGTGTTTCTCCAGCAGTTTATTCATTTTTTTTGATTCTTCATTATTTAAGTTGTTGAGTCTAAATGTGTCAGTAAATTTGCCATTAAATAAGATAAGATAAGAAATACCAATCGACGACTGATGCAGGGTTGCATTTTAAATAGCTGATACAGGGTTGCATTTTTTGATTCCTACTTTAAAAATTTCTTAAAATTTCAAAGAAAACTTTTTAATTTTCAAGTTATTAATTTTATTATTTTTAACACATATTTACATAAAAGGGTAATTTATTGTAATTAAAAATATTAACGGCAACATTCTGTAAATAAAAATATATTTAATTTAAAAAAATAATTTTCATCATTTTATTTATTAACCTTTTTGGGATTGTCTTTTGGCACTATTGACAATTATGTTTTCTCCTTCGCACTCATTCAAATAAATCAAGAAATGAAAGAAACTTTTTTCATCGCATTTAGGTAAAGCGGCAAATACACGACACGAACATTTCCGCGAACATTCCGCAATCTTGTTCGCAGCTTTGGCCATACACCATACGAACTTTTTGCCGAACATTAGTTCTCTTTCAGACAGCGATGAATACGGACAGCAATTGTGCTGCAGCAATATTGCTCGCTCTGGCAATTAAGCGTAGAAAAAACAGAGAACATCGCAAAAAAAGAATTTGGTGCAAAGAATGGTTTAAAAAACGAGCAGTTCTTGGACAAAGTGAGCTTATTAAAGAACTGGAATTCACGTCACAAAATGATTTTAAAAATTACGTTCGTATGAGCAAGGCAACATTTGACCAACTTTTACAAAAAATGTTGCCACTCATAACGAAACAGGATACAATAATGAGAGAAGCGATTCCCCCTCATCACCGCCTTGCTTTAACTTTACGCTTTCTAGCTAGTGGCAATAGCTTTGAAGACTTAAAATTTTTGACAGCAATTGCGCCCCAAACGATTGGGAAAATAGTTACAGAGACTTGTGATGCCATAATAAGTCAATTGAAAGATTTTATTAAGGTAATTATTTATTGATTAAATTATTTGTTTTCGACTAAACAAGAAAAGTTTCATGTGTACATATGTGTGTCTTAAAATTATTGGTAAAAATAAAAATAAATTATTCGTCCGATTCAAACGATGCAAAGAAATTTTGTAAGTTTTCTACCGAGCTCAAATTAATGAATGATGTATCTTCAACGATTCGTACGTTTTGTGTGACTTGACGTGACATTCTGCTACTGTTTATGGACGAGCCGCTACTTAAAGGTGTCGGAACTCTTATTGTGTAATTCTGCATGTGTTGGGGCACCGCGTAGTTAAGTTGCGTAGACGTGCGCATTGGGTATTGCGGAATGACATTTGGTGTTAACATTTGATTTGGGTTAAAAACATTTTGGATTTGCATCGCGTGTCCAAATTGCAATGCTCCCAAGCAACCTTGGAATAAAACATCGGATATGATTTTTCGCGCAATCGTTTTCTGGGAGGCCTCCATTTCATTATATTGCGAAGCCCACGATTGAGCCAAGGAGTCACCTTCTGAGGGTTCGCGGCTGTTGGCAAGTCTCTCGCATGCAATTTTAATAAGATTATCTTCTTCAGAAACTTTTCTTTTGCTTGGTCGAACAGTGAATTCCTAAAAAGAAAGATTTATAAGTTTTTCATTACTTTTCAGCTTCCACAAACAGAAAAAGATTGGAAGGTAGAAGCGAAAAATCTTGATGCACGCTGGAACTTCCCAAATTGTATAGGCGCAATTGATGGAAAACACGTCAATATAACAAAGCCACCTGGATCTGGATCTTTTTATTATAATTATAAAAAAAATTTTTCGATCATTTTAATGGCAGTGGTTAATTCTAATTACGAATTTTTGATGGTGGATGTTGGCACAAATGGAAGAGCGTCTGATGCCGGCCTTTTTAGCGAAACAAAATTTTTTTCATCTCTAAAAAATAAAACATTGAAAATTCCTGACCCTCAGCCGCTTCCAAACTGCGCAGAAAAACTACCATTTGTATTCGTAGCTGACGATGCTTTTCCCCTGTTAGAAAATATCATGAAGCCATTTAGCCACAACACACTCAAGGAAGAAGAAATAATTTTTAACTACAGGCTTTCTCGGGTGAGAAGAATTGTTGAAAACTGTTTTGGCATTTTAGCATCAAGATTTAGAATTCTCCTACAAACTATTAATTTATCACCAGAAAAAGTCACGAAAATTGTGTTAACCTGTTGCTACTTGCATAACTTTTTACGGAGGCAAAATGAGGAGACGTATTTTGAAGGTGGATTCGATGTTGAAGAAACAGATCCCGGAGCGATAGAATACGCCGATTGGCATAATGACCATGGACTTACAGCTCTTCAAGCTTCAAGTGCAAAGAATGCATCCAACTTAGCAAAAACTACTCGAGAAAAATATTGTAATTATTTTAATACAGTGGGAGCTGTTCCGTGGCAGAACAATATATTAAATATAAGAAAGTGAATCATTTACGGAATAAAAACAAAATGAATGTTTGTGTTCACAAAAAAAAAAGAAACAATAAAATTTTGACTTTTATTCTTACCTCTAATGGGTTTGTATTTTCATCCTGCATTGTGGTAACGCCTGCCATAGGTTCTTCTTGATCTTTTAAAGAGGATAGCAAATCATAGCACCAAAGAGTAGGAACATATTCATCCTCAGCACCAGCACCAGACTTCAAGCTATCTCTCTTTTTTTTTGACTCACGCCGGTATTGCGCCCGCAAACTACTTATTTTTTTTACGACTGTATCCTTTGTGGCATCAGGATCTACTTCTTTCAATTTTTCGATTAAAATCGAATAATCATTATTCTTTTTATTTCTATTGCAATAATCTTTACTTTTTACTTGCCACAATGATGGCAAAGATTTATATATTTCAATAAATTCACTTATAAATTTTTTGTTGTCCATTTTACTTCCACTCCGCGCACGTCTGTTCCGTTCAGAAACTACTACGATTATGAGCTATTTCGCCATACACGCACGAACAGTTCGCGCAAATGTTCGCCAAAAATTAAAATGTTTTGATTTTTCGCGAACATTCGCGCGAACTGTCAAACACCACCATACACGACAGAAAAGTTCGCAGAAACATGACATAACGGGAATGTTCGCGCAAATGTTCGTGTCGTGTATTTGCCGCTTAAACAAAAAATAACCCGAAAATGTGCGTTGTTGTTAGTGTATAGAGAAAAAATGTGGGTAGCCGCCTACTAGCAAAAGGTAATAGGTAGTGTATGAGTTGGTAAGAGCCAAAGTGAGGGTCTTACTGCTGAATTCATTGTTGAATTTTAACACAGCGATGTCCTAGGAATTTCAGAACTGATCAACTCACATACCCAGGGATACAAATCGATCAGCTGTACGCATTACCAAGCTATATATCTGAAGACATGAATTAGTCAGTTGTAAGCATTACCGGCTCACATACCTGGCTATACGAATTTATCAGTTGTGCGCATTTCCTACTAAAACGAATCCAAAATAAATATCTTATAGTTTTATATTTTTTAATTCAATTAGAAATAATAAAGAAATTTATTTCAGTACAAATTACTATAATTAAGATTTTACATTTAACATGTAAGGAAGGGCTAAGTTCGGGTGTCACCGAACATTTTATACTCTCGCATGATAAAGTGATAATCGAGATTTCATTATACGTCATTTACATATTTTTCAAATACCGTATTTTTGTAAAGTTTTATTCCGCTATTATCATTGGTTCCTAATGTATATACTCGTATTATACAGAAAAGGCATCAGATGGAATTCAAAATGGCGTTATATTGGAAGAAGGTGTGTTTGTGAACCGATTTCACCCATATTTCGTACATGTCATCAGGGTGTTAAGAAAATATTATATACCGAATTTCATTGAAATCGGTTTAGTAGTTCCTGAGATATTGTTTTTGGTCCATAAGTGGGCGAGGCCACGCCCATTTTCAATTTTTAAAAAAAGCCTAGGTGCAGCTTCCTTCTGTCATTTCTTCCGTAAAATTTAGTGTTTCTGACGTTTTTTGTTAGTCGGTTAACGCACTTTTAGTGATTTTCAACATAACCTTTGTATGGGAGGTGGGCGTGGTTATTATCCGATTTCTTCCATTTTTGAACTGCTGTGGAAATGTCTGAAGGAAACGACTCTATGGGGTTTGGTTGACATAGCTATAGTAGTTTCCGAGATATGTACAAAAAACTTAGTAGGTGGCGGGGCCACGCTCACCTAATGCGATCCTTTGTGCCAAATTTCACTTTAATATCTTTATTTATGGCTTAGTTATGACACTTTATAGGTTTTCGGTTTCCGCCATTTTGTGGGCGTGGCAGTTGGCCGATTTTGCCCATCTTCGAACTTAACCTTCTTATGGAGCCAAGGAATACGTGTACCAAGTTTCATCATGATATCTCAATTTTTACTCAAGTTACAGCTTGCACGGGCGGACGGACGGACAGACAGACATCCGGATTTCGACTCTACTCGTCACCCTGATCACTTTGGTATATATAACCCCTTATCTGACTCTTTTAGTTTTAGGACTTACAAACAACCGTTATGTGAACAAAACTATAATACTCTCCTTAGCAACATTGTTGCGAGAGTATAAAAATAATGTCAATGTTACTTAAATTAATTGTTTTCATACTTTAATTTATTATATTTGTTTATCTTTTTGCTTTTTCAAAGAGCCCGCTTTGTGATATCGGTTTTTACCCATCTTGAAAGCTCTTTTGAGCTCCCGCTCATAATCGCCTTTAGTGAAACCTTCCACTTGCATTGCTTCTAAAAAAAATAAACAAAGTGTATCAAAACAAAGACTTATTAATTACGGAAAAGTAAAATTTACCATATATGGCATTATTTAGGCACTCAAACTTCTTGAATGCCACCTTGTCTTGCAGTCCATCATAATTTAATTTGATGACGTTTGCTGTACAAACTTAAATAACTTTTAATACTTCACACGCGAGCGCTTTCAACCGATACTTAAAATTTACTAAAAACGACAATCATTAAAATTGAAAGACAACAATTGTCGGCGTCGTGGCAGAACTAACGGATACCAATTATTTTCAGAAAAGAACAACAACAAAAAAGCATCGGTTTTATCACACAACCTATATCCTATGAAATTTAGTACTGAAGCGCTCACATACCCAGAGGGCTGGGTCGATCAGTTGTGCGGATGACCAACTCATATGAATAAAGTTCGCACATTTCTTGAAGATAACAACAACGATTTTAAAGCGAAATTTTTTTCGTTTCTTGCCCCGCAACCCATTACCAACTCGCCTACTTTTTTCAGTAGTGAATTATTTTGCTACTGGGCGTGGTTGGCAGGGTAAAAACAATATGCTGCAATACATACATACACACATACACATATATTTAGTTATTTAAGATAGTTTTCTAAAATAGTATTATATATAAACAATGAAAATACCAAATCAAAAATTAGAAAGTATAAATTCTCACTGAAACAAAGACGTTTCATTTCCCCCACCTGTGGTAAGGAATGACAAATTCTTTATTGAGTTCAAAACATTTGGTCTTTCGTGCCAGATTTAGTGCTCGGCCAAAATTAAAAAGTCCTGTATTTACAAAACAGGCAATGTACAGAAAAGCCCTGTTCAAAATACAGGCAAATTAAAACAAAATAATATAATAGTAAGACGGGTGTATATTTCCGCATATTAACGGCATAAAAATAATAATTGTAAGACGGGTGTATATTCCCGCATAATAACAACATAAAAAAAAAAATTTTATGACGGGTGCATATTCCCGCATATTAGCAACATAAATCAAATTAAATATTTGGTCCTATCGAGCTGTTCGCGCATATCTGGCATCATCTTTCTAAACATATATTTGAAGCTTCCTGGGCAGCACTTATGTGCTTACTGTCAAACCAGCTTCCGTTTTATCTCTCTCTTCAATAAAGGAATTCGACCGCATAGCACGCTTTCTATTTCAATCCGCGTTAATACAATTCATCTTCCGCGAACGCTATTAAACTTCAACATACTTTGGTCCTTCGAGCCGGATATCATCGCATATTAATGATATTCCTCAAATTCGCTATTATTTTCATTATTTTTCCGCATTTTTAATATTAATGATGTCTTGGGCTAAAATTCGCGACTCCGCGCTAAATGCTATCAAACGCTTTTTGCAATCTAGCAAAGTGGATGCTCTGCCGGTAGACACTGAGGTAATAACTACTTACCTCCAATTGTTGGAGGAGCAATGGATTCGGTTTTGCGTGGCACAACAAGAGGTGGAACTCACATGTGGTGACGAGAACGTTTCCATGGAGGAGCAGGCATGCATACAAGATGAGGAGTGGTACAGCACCGCCAAAGCTAACTTTAAACGCCTGTGCGCAACTCAAGGCAGCAGACATTGCAAATTACCGTTCAAAGCTACAGTTGCCGTTCCAAAGCTACAGTTGCCGCTTCCAAAGCTACAGTTGCCGTCATTTAGTGGTGATCCCACTCAATGGCTTCCTTTTCATGGTGCTTTTTGCCCACTCATTCATACGGATGTTAATTTGTCGGACGGACAAAAATTACACTATTTGCGAAACTGTTTGAATGGGGAAGCATTCAATTTGGTGAGTAGCTTAGAGGTATGTGATAGCAATTACACTGAAGCTTGGCACTTACTGACCACGAGGTACAAGGTCCTGCGTGTCATGGTGTACAGCCACATCAAAGCACTCATGGCAGTTGGGAGTGCAGCCAAGGATACATCTAAGGGAATAAAGCAAGTGCTAAATTCTATACTCAACACGTTGGCGATCTACGTGCACTCGAACGACCGGTCGAATTCTGGGATGACTGGCTCGTTCACCTAACCGTTTCAAAGTTAGCACATGAAACCCGTAAGCAATGGGAATTATCGCTCGTCATGGACGATCTACCACCTTTCTGCGTTCTTCGAGAATTTCTTGAAAACCGCGCACGCTCACTGGAGATGGTATCATTACTCAACACTACCGAAAAGACAACAACAACAACAGAGAATGTTTTCCATACGGCATTTACAGAGCCAGAAGTAAATATCACTACTACCGCTACTAAAGGGCCGCGTTGTTCTTATTGCAATGGTGATCATAAAATCTACGTTTGCTCACGGTTCAGCCAACACGACTCCAAGGGTAAACTAACTGCTATTAAGAAATTAGGTACGTGTATAAATTGTCTCAGCAAAGGGCATATCTTTGCTAACTGTCATAGCACATCGTCGTGTCGCATATGCCAACGACGTCATCATACCTAACTTCACGGAAACTTTACCAATCAACCGTCAAAGCTCAATGCTCTTTCAAATGAACAACGTTTAAATGTAACCGCACACTACGCCGACGCTAATCGCGTCATTCTACTAGCAACCGCTAAAATTAGGGTACAAGACTATACCGGTCGTTGGCAACCCGCTCGCGCACTTCTTGACAACGGTTCGCATGCCTCATTCGTCACCGAAGCCTGTGTTCAACGCTTGCGCCTTCCCAGAACGCTGTCATCCATTCACGTCACTGGGATTGGGTCACTACAAGGAGGCCCTGCAAAGGCAAGTAAGTACGCTCATCTTACAAAAAATTACTAACGATCTTCCAACCTCCGCTTTACCGACGACTTCTTGGCCGCATCTTACGGATTTGCCATTAGCCGACCGCTATTACTCCCAGCCCGGACCAATAGATATTTTAATTGGAATGGATGAAAGGAAGCAAGGAAGTCATTGAAGTTATACGGTCAGACTTTTACATGGATGACTTACTATCTGGTGCTGATACATTTGATGAACTCGCTTTACTTACAAAAAAAAAGTCTCCCACGCGCTCTCTGAAAGTGGGTTCGAACTACGAAAATGGGGAACTAATTCTCAAATGCTTGGAGATATGATACCACGCGCATCTAAACAAATTTCGCATCTCTTAGCCGATGGAGACTAGATCCGCACTCCCGGTACCATATGGCACACAAACAACGATTGGCTTTCTATAGCAGTGAGTTTTAACGACCTGCCTCCTAAACTTACAAAACGAACGTTTCTCTCCGACTCAAGTAAGGTATTCGATCCGCTGGGTTTGATCGCGCCCTGTACAATCCGCTCTAACATTTGGTTACAGAAGCTTTGGCGCTCAAATGTGGATTGGGATGAACCAGTTCCTTCAGAAATTGCGAGGGACTGGCTGGCATATCGTCGTGAATTACCGAAACTATCAGCGCTAAAATTAAACCGCTGGTTAGGAACTAGCAAAACTTCTGACTCTCAGTATCACATTTTTACCGACGACATCAGAAGTCGCATACGCAGCCGCACTTTACTGTCACACAATTTCCGCACGGTACGATTAAGGTCGTACTAGTAGCAGCGAAAACAAGAGTAGCGCCTCTGAAAACTATTTCGTTACCACGACTTGAGCTTTGTGCAGCTCATTTGGGAGCAAAGCTAGTAAAGCAAGTTCAATCAATGATTACCTTGGCGTGGTTACAAGGCAACCATAGTCGTTAGTCAGTATTCGTGGCCGATCGCGATTGCAGTACAAGATGTTCTACCAGCACAACGCACTGGAGGCATTTTGCGTCAGAGCACAATCCCGCTGACTTCGCTTCAAGGGGCATATTACTATCGCAGCTTCTCACACATCAACTCTGGTGGCATGGTCCGCAATGGATACACGAGAACAACAGTAACTGGCCGATTTCTGCAGAATCACACACTACAGATCTCGAGCTAAAATCTAGCGACGCTGTAACGCTGCTGACGCAAACTAGTGACGATTGGGATTTTTTGACGAAGTATTTTTCATTCAGCAAACTTAAACGTATCACCGCTTATTTATTACGCTTCATCAATAACGCAAGGGCTAACGCCGGGATACGAAAATCCGGCAGCTTGTCCTGCGCTGAAATTCAAAACGCTGAAACAGCATTGGTAAAGTATACTCAATTTATTGTTTTTAAAAAGAAAATTTCTAATTGCAGAGAAAATACATACACGAAGCAGTCCTTTTCTAGACGCAAATGGTATCATACGAGGAGGAGGCCGCATCAAAAACGCACTGCTTTCGGATTATGTTAAACATCCTATAATAGTGCCGAAAAAATCACCGCTCGCTTAATTAATCGCAGCAGAAGTACATCTTTTAACATTACATAGTCATGGCCAGGCATTCGTAACCTCGTCCGTGGTAGATATCGAAAATGCATTCGTTGTAGACGACTGAGTTGTTAACCATTACAACAACTCATGGCTGATCTGCCTCCAAGTCGAGTCACTTCAACCAGATGTTTTTTACATCGTGCAGTCAATTACGCTGGCCCTTACGCCGTGAAGTTTACGCATGAAAAAGGTGCAAAATCTACAAAGGCATACATATGCTCATTTATTTGCATGAGTACTGATGCAATGCATCTCGAACTTGCTGGAGACCTTTCTTCAATTGCTTTCATCGCTGCTTTTTTTACTAACCGGTGAGGGTACTGTCAGCACATTTACTCTGACAACGACACTAACTTCGTGGGTGCTAAAAAGGAATTACGATTAGTCTGTGAACGCTGCATTCGCGATGAAAGAGTGTCATCATATTTCGCAAACGCCCAAATATTTTGGCATTTCAATCCTCCAAGCGCCCCTCACATGGATGGCTTCTGGGAGGCTGGTATAAAACGTATCAAATATCATCTTAAGCGGGCCTTAGATACTTCGCTTTTAACTTAAGAAGAATTTGCAACAGTACTGACTGAAGTTGAAGACTGTGTAAACTCGCGTCCTATTTGCTTTCTTGCTACAAATGTAAATGACTTTGAAGTCCTCACTCCAGGACACTTCATGATTGGTGAACCGCTAAAGGCACTTCCCGATCCTGACGTTGAGGTCTTCAAGGGAACTATATTTCAACGTTGGCAAATAATTGTGTCAAATAGACAGCACTTCGCTACTACCAAAAAAGGGGGACATATTTTCTATATGATATTCTTAGATTTTAATTAAAATTGTCGTTTTTTGAACTGTTGTTCAAGGCGGCCTGAATGTTCGCCTATCTGGCATCATCTTTCTAAACATATGTTTGAAGCTTCCTGGGCAGCACTTATGTGCTTGCTGTCAAACCAGCTTCCGCTTTATCTCTCTCTTTAATAAAGGAATTCGACCGCATAACACGCTTTTTATTTCAATCCGCGTTAATACAATTCATCTTCCGCGAACGCTATTAAACTTCAACACTAGCCTTAAAAAAAAGAGCTCAGCCAAATTTAAAAAAGCCCTGATATGATAAAAAATACAGGCAAATAAAATAAAGTAAGCCCTGTTATTAATATACAGGCAAAATTAAATTGTAAGACGGGTGTATATTCCCGCATATTGACTAAATAAAGATAATAATTGTAAGACAGGCATATATTCCCACATATTAAACTGATCACATAAGCCGTTTTAGCAGAGACTAAACGCAGTGATCTTACTGCTATCCAAGAAATATTCAGCGGCTGTGAGTCGAGGCACAGCAAGGTCAACTAGGTGACCAAATCAATATACCTCCAACGATTTCTTTGGAGAATACACAGCAGTTACACAAATACGAAACGTGTTGCGGAAAAAATCATGGGCATATACAGAAACAAAATTCTTGATGCCAAGGAAGATTTACCCGAAACGGTGTTGCACACGTCCAACACTTTTCCAACAAAGCCATCAAGTAAAACTAAAATTGAAGAAGTTCAAGCTAAACACCAAGATTTAGATCGAAAAAATTCCATATTCATTAGGAAAATTGAAAACCTCAGAAGAAAAATGGATGACCTATCTATGGAGTGAATGATCAACAACGATCATTTAAAGTGTTTAGACTTTTTATTCGTAGATATTCAAAATGTAAAAGGCAAGCTAGATTTCAATGAAGAAAATTAAATCTCATTCGAAGAAATTAATGATGAATATTATGACGAGGTTCAAAATTAAAAAAAAAGATTACAAAAAGAAGGGCCTTAAATTTCTTATCGCCTTAACTTTGAATAAAAATAAATAATAAAAATTCCAACATTTTATGGCGATCTTAAAGAATGGGCCAATTTTTACAACGTATTCCAAGTTATGGTACATGACAACGAGCAGATGCCGAAGACCACAGAAAAATTGCTGCATCTTCGCCAATGCTTAAGGGGGTCATCCCATGTGATGGGCTCAAAAAATCAAATTTTTTTTTCATAAATTGCTATTTTAACATGTCTAGAATACGGAAGTAAAGGGATTTTTGAAAATTCCAAGTCGTTTTAAAGATACAGCAGGTAGAAGCAAGTGCTGGTCGGAGCGCTGAGTTGGCAGTTACGGTTGGAGCCTATTGTGACTTGAAACTTTAAACGCGGTTTTCTCAAAACTGTGTTTTTCAAACTTTCCTCCATCGTATCTCAAAAACGGCTTGACCGAATGACTTGGAAATTATAGGACATACTCAACACATATAAACGCATCGAATGAACTATTATCAATCGAAAATCTGCAAAATTTCAATTTTTTATCGCAAAAAACACAAAAAAAAAAACGGAAAAATCGCAACTTTTATTTCAAATGTCTACCAAAAGTCCAATTTTTTGTATATTCATTTGATAATAGTTCATTCCGTGCATTTAGGCATACAGTTTAAAACGCCGTTTTTTTTTTCATATAAGCCAATCAGCCGGAATCGTGGAGGAAGTGCGAGCTCATTTTTTCGAGACGGGGGTGTTCAGGACGCTGTAACTCCAGTTATACACAATATTTTTAGTTAAAAATTTATATTTATATTGTCGAAATATATATTAATAAATAATATTAAACTTAAATCTCTATCTATTTACTGGTCGTAAAACAAAAATCCTAAAAAATCCCTAAAAAAACAGGCCATCACATGGGATGACCCCCTTAAAAGGCGAAGCTGCACGAGTAATACAGCGTTTACAAATTTCATCAAAAAATTATGAAGCTGTATGGAGGTAAAGGAAGAAAAACTTATAACGGTACGATTACTCTCTCTATCTTCTGTTGACGAAAAAACAACAGAAGTAATAAAGGAAGTTAGAAAGGAAAATGAAATCGAAGAATTAAGTGAACCTTCAATAACTGAGGAAAAAACAACTGAATTGGTACCTTGGCACTTATCTCTTCCGGCAGGCTCACATTTTGGAGAAATGTGGGAAAGTGAAGTTCAGATTAAATCGTTTGAAGATGTGGACGAAGGTAAAGAAATCGACCACATTTTGGAAGATGATACTGAAGCTTATGAGAAGGAAGAGGAAATTCAAGTTTTGCACAAACTTACACAATTGCCGAAAAAGCGCAAAGGTGTTTTAGTTGAGCCAAATCCAAATCTTACCATAAAAGGAAAACATTTTGCCAACTATTAAAAGGAGCCGAAGAGCAAGCTGCTAAAATGCAGAACCACCTTAAGGAAAAACAATATCGCGCCTATACCAGCAAGGAAGATGTAATTAATTCTTCCAAAGTCATCAATACACAAATTGACAAAATATATCCGACCGTGTCCATTCCAACGAATTTTATATCGATTACTTTGGAGTTAAAAACACGGTGTGAAAATATTGATAACTTAACACTGGACTCTGATCTACCTGATGAAGAGGCAAATGAAGACCTGGAAATTAAAACCGCTGACGATGTAGACATGACAGCAGAAGATGCAGAACTGAACCCAAAAGCCAAGATGAAGAAAAGGAAGGGATGTCTACCAACAAAATACAGACAACAATCACCGAAGGACGGAATCAGTGCAGAAGAGTACACAAAGATGCAAATAAAGAAGATGAAAATCAAGGGTATACCGTCGTCCGACGTGAAAGAGGAAAAGCCGACAGGACACGAATTTCAAGAAATAGTTACGTGCAAACTATCACTTAAGTGCTGAACACATAGAGCGCGACAGACTGCAAGCGACATCTGTCAAATATTAAAATACACACGTTACTAAGGACACAGTTATGTAGTTGTGCATCTGCCACAATAACTGTGTCCCTAAGAATTTGTGTATTTTAATATTTACAGATGTCGTTTGCAGTCTGTCGCGCTCTATGTGTTCAGCACTTGATACAACACAGGAAGGCGCATCGTGAACGTCACTTAGTTGTCGATCATGACAGGATCGCAAGCTGTGGTCATCTTTCCAGCAGTGACTTTTGCCGTCCGAAAGAAAGTTCAAAATTGATAAGATAAGAAATATCATATACATACAAAACATATACAGTCCACTAATTTTAAATAATCATTTTTTCCCTCGGCAATTTGTTCAAATATCATTGAACATGCTTACTTATCAGCAAAGCCGAAATTCTACTAAATATAAATATCTATTTATATATATTAACTAGCTGACCCGGCGAACTTCGCTCCGCCTAATTATTGGAGGCATATTTAGTAAGTCGCAAACACACGACACAACACTCTTTTAATTTTATTGAAATTTGCTGCTTTTAGATTTTTGGGAATATTAAAGAATTATAGTAAAGATGCACAGCAAAGAGACGTTAACATTTCAAGTGACATTTTACCATACACAATTTTTTTTGAGTGAATACTGACAAATATTTACACTATAACTATCAAACTACATCTCTCGTTTTTTTTTTTGACGATGGCCATGGTTAGGAAAAGAAGAAGAACTACATCTGTCATCGAGAAAATAAAGAATTCAAACAACTATAATATAGGCTATGTTCGTAAATGCATCATGACGCGCATCATGACGATTGCATAACAAACAGAACGTTCAGAAATGCAATATTGCAACACTGCAATAATCAAGCGTTCAAAAAAGCAACACTTATATCAACTGTCATACATAATTTCTATCAAAAAAATCTTTACTGCATTTAACTACGATGTCTGACGAAAAGTGCAAAACTGTTTTATTTTAATTTTTGTATTGGAATTTAGTTAAATTATGTTAATAATAATTGTATAAATTATTATTTTTAAATTTTTAGTGAAAATCTCAGTAATGCGGAGACGCAGTTATTGCTGAGAGTACGGTTGAATATGTCCTCGGGAAACGACTTTATTGTTTTAATAAATGATTTGTTTTTAGGTATTTTTCTTTTTAAAGACAAGCATTTGTACCTACAAATTTTTCTTTTTGACTTCAATACCCTTCTTTTTCTTAAATTTAAAGAAAATCTATCATTTCTTTGCTCACAAATTTCGTCTAGTGTTAGATTCAGCAAAATTTCCATTTTAGTACTATACGCGTTCAAAAATGCAAACAAATGTATCTGCAAATTGTCAAAAATTGTATAAGAAGTATCAAACGTCAAACTTGCAGTGTTGCTACTGTTGCTTATGCTGCAAGTCATGATGCATTTACGAACATAGCCATAGTTATAGTGAAGCTATATATCCCTCAACTCCTTAAAATGCATTGTCCGTTTTGTAAAAAGTGGATGGAACGGCAGAAAAAAAATATTAAATTATTATTAAGATGCGACGAATGCTACAACATAATCGCTGTTACCTTCAGATTTTGTACCAATTGTGGTAAGAATGTAGAACGAATAATACGCGTGAACAGGGCAAAAGTACAAAAAAATATATTAAAGCAAAAGCTGATATCTAAACCAAAACACGTTTCTACAATGCCATCTTCATCATCTGAGGAGACATTCTGTGAATTAAATTTATCGGCCGAAGACATACAGGACATTCAAGTTATTGAAGACAGCCAAAAGCCCAACATCAAGAATGTTCTGGTAGATATTGATGTTATTGAAGACAGCCAGCAGCTCAATATTGATAATGTTCTGATCGAATCAGATTTGTCCGAGTCGCCTAGTACTTCCACCATATTATCATGTCCTGGCGAGCCAAGTGGTTCCCAAGTAGATGGAGCCAAGTTGATGGAAATAAAGAGTTACTAATACACGTTGACATTACGGATCCAAATGCACATATTATATACATATTAAGTCATTTATTTATATTTATACACTTCATATACAAAAATTTAAAATTTTCTTGGATGTGATCCTTTCTGGACTGTGAACATGATAAACAAATCTTTGCTTAAATTAAATACAACACAGTTATGATCATATACAGTTAATTAATATAGTGCTTTCTGGTAGACAATATTTTTAGTTTTTTTTGCGGTGCGTAAATAAATAAGGATGTTGGTTTTCCGACACGCGAACACGCAACGTACATATAATTGTCCATGTGCGAAACAGGGAAACTCTAAGTTTATTCCGCAAACTTGCAACGATTGGCCTTGCGATTTAATTATGGTCATCGCAAACGCCAGACGCACGGGAAATTGCAACCTCTTAAAATCAAATGGCAAATCCGTTGGAATCATAGGTATTCGTGGGATTAAGACATCCTCTTCTTTGTATTTTCCTTTGATTATTTTAGCTTCGATGATGTTATTCATGAGTTTCTTCACAACCAATCTCGTTCCATTGCAAAGTCGAGGTTGATTAATATTACGCAGCATGATGACAACTGACCCTACTTTTAATTTCAAATTATATGGTGGTAGTCCAGGCAAGTCCAATGAATTTAAAAATTCTGTAGGATAGTTGACTACGGTCGAGCTGTCAACTGCGACCTTACCATTGCCAATATCCAGCAACTGCTTCGAAAACACAGTCGCAGTTTGATCTTGTTGCAAAAACACTCGCATGTTAGTAGTTAATTGTAGTGTCGTCTTTACGTGCCGCCACAAATTTGATGATTTTAGACATGCGTTTATTTCGTCAGCAACAGTCGATCGAGGAATTACTGGAAGAGTCTGACGAAAATCACCTGACAACAGTATCATAACTCCACCAAAAATATTTTGGTTATCACGTAAATCTTTTAACGTCCTATCTAGTGTCTCCAGCGACCTCTTGTGGGCCATTGTGCATTCGTCCCTAATTATCAATTTGCATACTTGGAGTCTTCGCCATAGCGCTATTTTTGGCAATGTTGCAAACTGGCGTTTCGTTGATATGCATGTTTAATGGTAATTTTAAGGCTGAATGTGCAGTTCGTCCGCCTTCTAATAAAGTTGCTACTATTCCAGATGAAGCCAACGCTAGGGCTACCTCATTTTGCGATCGGATCTTTGCTAATAGCAATGAAATTAGGAACGTTTTCCCAGTACCCCCAGGAGAATCTATTTAAGAAAGTAAATCCCCCCAGACCCACTGTTTACAGCTTGTGTTAAACGATCGTACGCAATCCTTTGTTCTTTGTTCAATTGCGGAACAGTTGTGCGAGCTGCTTCGGTCATAGCTTGAGTATCGTACTGGAGTTCTCTTTGCAACTCATGGTTTAATGCATCTTGCATAGCACGATTGGGTGCTGTCAGGCCCAAACACGACAATACTTTATTTGCCATCAACAAACACATATCTTCTATTATGATCAATGTGTCATTGTAAACCTCTGCCGTAATTTCCAATGTAGGATTCAAAGTTTCACAACGCACGCGATGCAACGCATCCTCAGACATGTCATCCCTATATTTCATCCACAAATCATTCGGATTTGAGGGGAAACATGTCAATATTATAATCGCAAACAGTGTGCGAATTTGAGCGTATCATCCCAATGCGAATCGTTTTCAAGCAACCGTAATAATTGACACGCCTCACGGTAAGTCGCACACAGATGTCCATCAACTGTTCGCAATTGTTGAAAAGATGTCGGACCAGGAATATTCACCAATAACAATCTAAGATAATAACATTCATCGTTATTAGGATGTACTGTATATATACGGCCTATAGCATCTGTGGCAAATACATTTTCATATCCTTCAAGTGGTGTTCCTTGTTTACGACGCTGAAAAGACTTTGATGATGCGTTCCATGTGTAGTAGCGCGGCATATCAGCATACAGCAAAGTGCGGGCGAATTGATCAGGTGCACAAATTGAGAAGAAACCTGTCAATGTGGTCACAGGTGGACGTGCTGCTCTATCCACAGCGTTGTATGGGTTGAAATACACTCGTTGTCCATTTTCTAAATGAACTGCCAAATGCAATACAGTGGGATGTCTTTCATGAATTGCAAACGAAAATATGCGCCAAATAGCCTCATTGCTGCTTACATAGTGACCCATCTGATAGTGAGACACTTCATCATTTGTGTTTGTTACTGCGAACATGGCCATGTCGCTACCTTTGTTAACATATTTACATATGTACTTTATGGATTTCACAGAGTTACACGTTGATGTGAGCTTCAAAAGTTTTGGACAATATGGGCGAGAACGGCACAATCCAACGATTGTCTACATGAAAATCTTGTCCTTTTATCTTGACGTCTACAGATCGTCCACCGTCCTCAACTGATCGCCGACGATACAATGGGTAACCATCGATTCCCGAGATGGTTTCAGCAAGCAAGTTTCTCGGGTGAAAACTCCGCAAGGTCCATGTATCATGTGTTTAGTTACTATCGTATGCAATTTTGGGTCAACCGTTTCATCAGGAATTTCGGCTGAAATAATGGAATCAATTTCTTCTGACCTTATTTTGTCAACCAACCAGACTAATATATGAGCATGTGGCAAACCACGCTTTTGCCACTCAACTGAGTACATCCAACAACGTACTTGGCCATACACACGATGCTTTGTAATTAAATTCATTAAAGATTTTAATTTTTGCTTGTAAACTCTGGCTGTGATGTCCTGCCTATCAAGTGGTGTTTGCTTGTGTAGCAGTTCTTTTTTTATTTCAATCCATTGTGGGTTACAGGTAAATGTAATAAATAGGTCTGGACGGCCATACTTTCGAACATAAGACGTCGCATCTTGAGCGTACTCGTGCATGTGGCGCGGGCTTCTGATGTAAGTGGCCGGTAAAATTGTCATTCTTCCTACATTATTTACATTGCCGTCAGCATTGATTGCATCGCGAAGATGAATGTACTCTTCAGATCGAAGCTGCTGTTGGTTAAGACGGATGTATGTCAATCTTTTAGTCTCAATTTTGACGTACATGTCCACTGAATACTGATGAAAGAGCCGTTGACACATCAAAATGTGATTTACTTCACCTTCACGGATCATGAGTCTGTATGCATAATAATTCATGGCACTGACTTTTTTGTGTGTATCAGCACCTGGAAGTACATATGATAAAAAAATACATTTATATATTGAACATATAAAATATTTTATTTTGTATAATCTAATTACCTGTTGTTGGATTAACCATTTTGATATTAAAATGGTACCCATCTTCTCCGTGCCAGAAAATTAATGGGTATTGTAAAGCATCATAAGCTCTATGCGTTTCATATACACGTTTCAATTCATTGTTCCGTCGATGAAGTACAATATCTCTTGATTGCAAATTCTCTCCAACAACGACAACAGCCACTCATCTATTGTCGGTGAATTAAACCTCCTTGCATGCTCTCCAGCAGGTGTTTTGTCGGCTCTTATTACAATATTATGGCTGTCTGATGGCATCCGATCCAGTGCCATTTTGAACATCTTCACTAATTCATTATTCTCGTGAAGAAATGTTTGCAGTTGTTGGACAATGATTCGCTTGACGGTTGGATTATGACCACAACGTGTATCAACTTCCACATCTTGATTGCCCATAAAATAAATTTGCAAAAATTTATGATCTGTACCTGGCACTGGCAGCATTGCCCCCAGTAGGTGATGAATTTGTCCTTGTATCTGTAATTGTTTAAGAACTGGTTAAATTAATTGTGATACAAATACAAATTAAAATTTCACTAAAACAATTATGGTATACTACCTTGAAAGTAGGCATGAACCCGTCTTGTACTATATGCGTTGCACCAAACGATGTCATTTGGAAGCAATTATTATATTTTTGGATGTTAGCCAAGAAGTGTTTAGACTCACTTTCCATCCCATTAACTAATGAGTGTAACGGTTCAGGTGGTGGAACCAATTGAGGCAATTGTACATTGCCACCAGCACAACATAATCCTGCAGGTTCACTACTGTACTTTAATGCTTTACAATGTTGACAAATGATTGACATTTCTCCAATCGTCACAGATTTGTCGGCACTATAATCAAATTCCGGGTCGTGGGAAAATGCTCCTCGTTCGAGGTTTACAGGAGCATTGCGTCTGCGGAATCGATTAAATTCGTTATCCCGTGCTCGCTGCTGTTGTGATCGATGTGCACGAACTCGTTCCATTCTCCCCCTATCCACTTGATAGTTATTTACTCTCGAACGTAATTCTCCCATACTTGTACGACTGTTATCATTATCAGCATCTCGCTGGTCATTCGTGCGGTTGGAGCGTAAAGTAGCTCGTTGCACATTTACACGACTTCGACGACCTATGTCAGGTCGTTTTCTTTTCCTCGGCATTGTAAGCAGCGAGAAGAAAATCACTTTTAGCAGTATTTCAATATTTTTCCAATTAAATGTTTCTTTTTTTTAACATGAGATGACAAAACCAAGGATGTTAAAGTAGGAGCGCAGCAAAAAGTCTCTAAATTTATGGACAAAACAATGTAACGTTCGGATAACGTGCTTTTTACATGAGATGACAAAACAATGGAACGTTCGGATACACTTATTACTTACTTATTACTTTCTTATTTCTCCAATTAAATGTTTCTTTTTTTTAACATGAGATGACAAAACCAAGGATGTTAAAGTAGGAGCGCAGCAAAAAGTCTCTAAATGTATGTACAAAACAATGTAACGTTCGGATACACGTGCTTTTTACATGAGATGACAAAACAATGGAAAGTTCGGATACACTTATTACAGGGCATCTCGACAGGATTTATAGAATACTAACTGCTATTGCCATTGCCAAATCTGTATGTGGGCATTTGCTATCATGATATAATCATTTGCGCAAAAGCGTAGGGTAGGTAGGTTCGAGATGATGTAGCGTATGCTTTGAGCTCTTGAAAAATTTATTTTATCATTTGCGAAATGCCGTCGGGTAGGTAGCTGATGTAGGGCACGTTTTGAGCTCTTGAACTCCTTAAATCTTTTGTGTGGAACATAAAAAAAGGATAAATATCCTTTTGTTTACAAATGTATTTTTGGAAAAAATAAGATAATAACAAAGGATAAAGATCCTTTTTTACAAATGTATTTCTGGGAAAAATAAGAATTAATATTTTTGGACTACTATATAATGAATGTGGCATAACTTTTATATACCAATTAAAATAATAAATTTAAAATGGGAAATGATATTTTGATTTATGCTTATAAAATTTTATTAAATTTAAGACCTCCCAACCCAATTTGCATAATATTTCTATAAATTAACAAGATTATACTAAATATTAAATGTTATTTTGAAAATGTCCTTTATTTTTATAATATAACACAACCGTCTTAACTCGCTTTTCTAATTTTCATATTACCAAAATTAAAATTCCGTCGGCATATGTGGAAATGGGATATGTTGCCTCTTCGAAAGTTTCATATAAATGAAAACTGCGCTGTTAAACTGCTGAAGAGACAGCTTCTAGCTTACGATATATGACAAACTATGTAGTATTCTATATCTAGTAAGCAATGAGCAATGTGGAGTCTGCACAGGCAAAGATGCTCCGTTATTATAATAAAAGTATTTTTGAGAGTTGGTAACACTGTAAGGTTGGCACCATCAAACATGTCAACACATTAATTATATTTATATTTTGAAATTAAAAAAATAAATTTAAAATGAGAAATTATATTTTTATTTATGCTTGTATAAGTTTATTAAGTTTAAGACTTCACAACCCAATTTCCATAATATTTCTATAAATTAACAATATTAAACTAAATATTAAATGTTATTTTGAAAATGTACTTTATTTTTATAATATAATACAACCGTCTTAACTCGCTCTTCTAATTTTCATATTACCGAAATTAAAATGCCGTCGGCATATGTGGAAATGGAATATGTTGCCTCTTCAAAATTTTCATATAAATAAAAACTGCGCTGTTAAACTGCTGAAGAGACAGCTTCTAGCTTACCATATGTGGCAAACTATGTAGTATTCTATATCTAGTAAGCAATGAGCAATGTGGAGTCTGCACAGGCAGAGATGCCCCGTTATTATAATAAAAGTATTTTTGAGAGTTGGTAACACTGTAAGGTTGGCACCATCAAACATGTCTACACATTAATTATATTTATATATTTTGAAATTTGAAATAGAAATTTAAATACACGATGTTATGAGCAAAGTTGATATTATGTTGTCGATTGAAAAGTCTTGTTTTAATGCGTTCGTCAACTTCGAGTGGAACTGAGAGTACAAATACCGTCAAATGTTTGACAGCAAGTAAGTGCTCAACTTTTATATGGGAAAATGGAATTGTCGTTTTACTCTATCTTACTCGTAATTTTTCCTTATTTAAAAATGCATCGGGACACAAGTCATAAATTTACAGATGAGATAACATTAAACACACACACACATGTATTAAATTGTACGCTTGAAAACAACCCCATGTAGCATAAAACATACCCTGCCAACCATGAGCGGGTAAAAAACCAGGTAGTTTGCCATAGGCCGCGTGAAGATTCTACCCAATTTTCCCCTCACACGTACGTATACATGTGATCATACATCTCTGTTGCGCTCATTCAGCAGTGTCATATATTTGTCATGCTCTAATATCCCCAATCGACGACTGATGCAGGGTTGCATTTTAAATAGCTGATACAGGCTTAGGAGAAACCAGCGTGACATACAATGTTCATCACCTGCTTCACTTAGCAGAAAATATTAAAGCAATAGGCTTTTTATCTGGCTCATCTGCATATGCTTTCGAAAACTATTTGCAAACCCTAAAAAAATATGTAAAGAAACCAACGCATGTGCTACAACAACTTTTTAATAGAATTTCACTCGAGAATTAGGTGACAAAACCTGTATGTGTTGGTTTAAAATTACTTAAAAATAGAACGTTTCAGTACTATCACAATAACTGTATTTTTAGTTCAAAACACCCTGATAATTATTGTGTAATAAAGCCTCCTAATACTCCTATAGAAATAACGGGTTTTAAGAAAAAGAACGGGGGTTTAGTCGTAGGAAAGAAGTTTATAAATTTAGAAATTTTTTTCTCTGAACCTCTAGATTCAACAACTATAGGAATATGTTTAGTA
>NW_026089622.1:32309145-32500002 GCF_024586455.1 Bactrocera neohumeralis
ACTTAAGCAAAGACAGTCTTATTCTGTACACGCGTTCAGAAAATACTAAATGTCTTTTAAAAAATTACAAATTAATGAGAGATGGGCTGAAAATATTCAACCACAGTGTAAGTACATACCACTACTGTCAATAATTATGTTATTAACAAACATTCTGTATTTTTTATTACAGGCGGTGATCCCAGAAGTTCCAGCTCTGCAGCGTTGTAAATGAGCAATTTCTCGCTGTTAAAGGTAGTTATAACTACATATGTATATGTACAATGTACATTGTACATATCAGAAGTATGTAAGAAATAACATTAAACATACGTATGTATATCTCATTTTAGAGGATATCGGGAAGTTAAAATCATTTGTCTGTAAAAAGTTGGATCAAATGGAACGTAAGAAGCGCTTTATATTCCACAAGATTATATAACAAATCATTATTAATTTCAGAAACTCAACTTGCCCATAATAAAGCTGTAATGACTGCTCTGGCGGAACAGAAAATCGTCACGCAAAAGCTAATTCGCCAGGAGTCATTTTGAGCGCCAATCGCAGAGCTTTTCCCACTTTCAAGTAAAGAAAGTCTAGAGCGATCACCATTTTTGGTGATTTACATGAAAAAATCAGCTAAATTGCTATGTTTTTTCTTTATTTTTATTTATTTATTTATAATCATATCTATTTTTTCTCTTAAGAAATTTATTTAGTCAGAACGTATGTAAATGAAAAAAATTAATTTAAGTGAGATATAGAAAAGAAATTAAAAACAATTATTCTTTGAAGTCTTTTTTACTTTCAAGTCTGGGCAATTTTGCACGGCTCTCTAATGTCGTCGCCATAACAGCCTCTACAGTTTTCGGTATAACCCGTTTGGAAACGCTAGCTAGTAATTGAACATGTCGTTCCGTTCCTTGTATGTGTGATGGAATTTTTGGATCATTAAACGGTGGATCATCTTGATTTAAATATTCTTTCAATGTATCGTACGGAATGCTTCGCGTGAATGGTGGTTCAAATACGATATTTATATCATTCAAATTGATCATTTCCGTATAACTTGTGCAATTAAAGTTTATATCTGGTTTTTTATAAACTCTAAGTTCCATTGGCTCGTCAACATCGGTTCGATAGCGTAGAATTTTCTTGATGGCACAGTCGCGCTTTTCTTTCTTATCATCAAACAACATTGATAACAAAATATTTTCCGAATGCGCATAATATGAATTATCATTAATTACTTGATTGACAATTTTGCGTAAGCGAGGTTCTAGAAATCGTGACCAACCAATGAACTCAAAAAATAATGCACTGCCGTACACGACAGAGCTGTAATACTTGATATTGAAGTACATTGGCACATAACATTTAATTATAAATTCAACCAGAATTCTTAAATTTGCATCTGGATTTTCCGTTGTCACATATAATCGCAACAATTATCGACAAAATAAATGAGTGATAGCAATAACTTACCGGAAGAGTTTCACAAGTTTCGATTTGACGGCTCAGTTTTCCGGTTGCCGATCTTGGTCCAGTGCTGGTTGATTTATCCAAAGCTTCAAACAAATGCCGAATCGGAAGTTCGTTGAAGTGTAGAAGGCAAACAAACCAATGCAATGGTCTTTTTAACAGCAATTCGAATCGTCGTATAATTCCACCGTGTGGGCCAGTGTTTGTTGGCTCACCGTCAGTGCATATTCCAATTAATGTATCCAGTGATATATTTTTATCGTTGAAAAAACCATTTAATTTGGTTGTTTTGTATTCAGCGGTTTCATGTTCCAGTCTTACGTAACCAATCAATTCAGAATTGGGTTCTCTCAAAATAACAAGATGGGGTTCTTTTGCCATCCTAGTATGATACTTCTCATCAATTTTATCTATCGTTAAAGTATCATCTTTTCTGCCATCGAATGAAAACGCTAACAAATAGGTATCAAACCGTTTGCGAAGCACTTCTTGTCTGCATTTCTCTTTTTCTCTGCGAACTTTCGATTTATCCATGATGAGAGATTTCCCATGCTTATCTTTAATTTTAGAATCTTGCAAAAGAGCAGTTCCCAATGCTGATGCTACTCTGTCAGGCACACCAAATCCGTCACATACCAAGGCAAAGTTAAAACAATCGTATCTCTCTGTGTATTGTGAACTTGTGCTTCTATCCATATCTTCTTGAACCGGTGGCGGTGCGTATGTTGAATCATCGGGATCTTGGTATGTTGGCATTGATGACATAGACGTTGCTGCTTGCTCTTCAGTTTCCATCATAAATGCATCCATTGTTAGTCTTCTCTGATTATGTTGATCGTGCATGAACTCTTTGAGGCGTTCGTGAACCCAGCCGCATGCACATGGAACTGCCTTCAAATCGCATTTACATGTTCCAATGTTAAAAATTGTTTCTAGAGATTTTACATACTCTGTAAATTGTGGGGTGTTGTTTCTTCTCTTGATTTGCTCTTGATACTTGTCAAGCAATTTATTCAATTTATTACATACACTTTTCTTCAGCATTATTTCCATACCAAGTTTTTCCCAAATTCCAATCAACCTATCTTGTACTTGAATAGTGAATGATTTATGAGAAAACTTTTTTTGTTCTGTTTTAGCACGTTCGCTTAAGTAAAAATAATATCTCAAGATATCCAGATGGGTTGGTAAATTAAGATCAGTCAAATCAGTAGACACACCAAAAACAGTAACATCATGCTTGGGTATATGACTCATTGGGTTTTCGAGAGTTGTTGATGTAGTTGCTTCATCTTGCGGTGAAGAGGATGGTGGATTCATTGTAAACTTTTTGAGGTAATAAGAATGAAATGGTAATTGTAAAGTAAGACGCATAGGGTTTCGGTTGTTAAATAGAACTCAGCTCTGGTTGCCCAGAGCTCCTTTATTTATAGCATTCCTTATCCTAATTTATGTATGCACCACATGCTGAGTGCATACACACATCTTAAGGTGGGGTTAAGGTTTGTTTCGTCGAAAAAAGACCTTGATCACTGGATCATCTGAAATCAAAATGCTTTCTTTAGTTTATTAGTTTATCTTTCAATTGATGTCGAGTTTTTTTTAATTTTTCAATTTTTGGTACCATTTTCAACGTGCTGTAACTTCGTTAGTTTTTCTCCGAATGACCTAAAACATTAACACAATATTCTTGAGAAGTTAATGGTTCAGAAAAAAAAAATTAAAAAAAAAATGGAAAAAAAGTTGTCAAACCATACCCCCCTTAACACTAATCTACTGTACATACCGACAGTATGTACACATATCTTAAGCATAAGTGTTTTCAAGGGCAAACACAATTGTCTATTGTTAGTTTAAGATCATTTGCGTTATTCAGGGAAAACATAATTGTTTCTTGTCTATTGTTAGTTTAGGATCATTTGTGATCTCAAGGGCAAACACAATTGTCTATTAATAGTTTCAGATCATCACTTAAATTAAGTTTTTTCATTTACATATGTTCTGACTAAATAAATTTCTTAAGAGAAAAGATATTATTATAAATAAATAAATAAAAATAAAGAAACAACATAGCAATTTAGCTGAATAAATTTCTTAAGAGAAAAAGATATTATTATAAATAAATAAATAAAAATAAAGAAACAACATAGCAATTTAGCTGATTTTTTCATGTAAATCACAAAAAATGGTGATTTTTTGAAATGTTTGTATGGGGAACCCCCCGGGGAGTTCCAGGGGGGTGTGCCATCGGCCGTCCAAAGTTAGTGGGGGTCGGTCATACATTTGGACTCGATTGGAGCACTCTAAATGGGTCAAAGTGGGATTTTTCAAAATTTGCCCCTACCCAAAGGTTCGACCCAAAATGGGGGACATCAAAATTCGTTTCAGAGGTATGGTTCCTTCGGCAAAGTATCTTATTTGGATCCCTAGAATATGATTTTCATAGAGCAATGGGCGATTTTTTTGCCTCCCCACAAATCGACCCGGCTTAATATACAGCTATCCACAATATAATAGGAGTAAAATTCAATATGATATTTTTTGCAACTTATATAGTTAGATGCACAACGGCAAAGTTAGCTGTATATCTACATGTGTATATTTTGAAACATAATTATTATTTAAGCGAGCAAAGTGTTATATTGACAAAATCAAACAAGTTAAGCTCTAGTACTAGTTAAGCAGCAGTAGTGAATTAAATTGTATACATCTAACTCATAACAAAATTTATTTATTTATTTTACAGGTGTCCACCATAAAGAGACTGCTGCAGCAAAGTGCCACCCGAAATTTGAAGAATATATTTGACGATTCAGTTGTCCTCAGCCACAATTTGGACGGGACGCACGGCAAGAAAAGACTCAAAACCTACGAGAAACTATATGCTGCTCTTCTGGGTAAGTCGCAAGTTTCAATAATGAAGCACCGTATACTTATGTACATACATGTTTCTTCCGTAAAATAGATTCAGTTTCTCAACTCCCGAAGGTCGAAAATGCAGAGGACATCCTACGCAAGGCCATCCGAATGCGGAAAAAGCGCATTTTTAAAACCATATCTGCATCAAAAGCCACCACCCATACTTAACCTTTTGTTTTCTTCCTTTTGTTCACTTCACACTTTCTTTGATTTTAAACTTTATTACTTTCTTTGATTTTAAATTTTATTACTTTCTTAAATTGACCCATAAGTTGCCTTAATATTTTATACATACATATACATATATCAGGCATGTGCTGCAAATCGTTTTCGCATGAAAGTGTCACACAAACACGTATTTGTCGTTTGTTTCGGTGGCAGTTTCATGCGAAAACGATTTGCAGCACATGCCCGTATGTGCATTGAATTCAACAATAGCAAAAATTGTTCTATATACATAGATATGAATTGACATGAAGAACTGAGTTTTTATATTATATGTTAATACAATTTTTTTTTATTATAAAAGTATGAAAGTTGAAAGAGAACTGAATTTTTATGTTAATATTCCATATTATAAGTGTGTATTTTGTTAATTTTATGTGTGTCCATATATTTCAAAACAAAAAATATATCGGAAAGAAAACATTAAATTTGTGCTTTGAGGAGAATTAACTTTTATGTTTCAAAAATAAAAATAGATATATACATGTTTTGAATTAATAAAATGAGTTTTTAATTTAGATGTTGTGGCTTTTTTGGAGTAGAACTAAGCATGACGGAGCTACCTTAGGACTATCCACGACGGAACCAGTTAAAGGCGAGTGGCAAAGTAATGCACTGGGCGACAATTGCCACCTTCAATGACAACACCGTGTAAAAGTGGACAGTTGAAAGCATTGCATGGGTATTGAGCTAGAACTAGTACTGTCATCAAAAGGTCGAGTTCTATGCTAGTTCTGAACTAGTCGAATTTTCTGCAGGGTGCTTACTTATCAGCAAAGCCGAAATTCTACTAAATATAAATATCTATTTATATATATTAATATACATACATACATATATATTATGCATTTACATGCAATGCACATCTAATAGTAATACAAATGCATCGGGACACAAGTCATAAATTTACAGATGAGATAACATTAAACACACACACACACATGTACTCGTATTAAATTGTACATTGGGGTTGTTTTCCCATGTAGCATAAAACATATCAAGCAACATAAACAATCAGGGGTGTCGTAATAAGAATTGAAACCGATCAAAAAAAGCAGTAGGTGTCATTAATTCAGATATTATTGGTTTGATATTCGAAACAGAATTTGTATCGGTTTTGGGTGTCACGGAAACCAATTTAATCAGTTTTGCTGTCAGAAACAAATCAAGAAGATAGTCGCACACAGATTTGAAATGTAAGTTAAGAAACCAAGTTATTTTATTATTTCGAATTAATTTATCTTTATTTCTATAGGGGAAAACATAAGTATAAAACACGAAATATCTCAATTATTGAGTTTTTGAAAAAAATGCAGATATTTAAAGGGGAGCTTGCTTTAGAGGCTTAAAAACATCTTTTTGTGTTTTTTTTGGAAGGGAAAGAAATAATTGATTAAGGCGAAATTTCTAGGGTTTATAGTTATATATTAAAACATCATCCACAAATTTTTTGGATACGAAATCTTTAACATTCTGCCTTTGAAAAGCAATTGCCAGATGCTTCTCGCATGTGCATATGCCAGACGGCAGGCAGGATGCAGGTCGAGATTTCTATCGGAAACAAAAAATTCAAAGAGATTCATATTTTTTAATAACTTATGTTCAAGTTAAGTTTGAAAATTTTTTAAAGAGATTTAAGCAAAAAATAATTCATTTTTATCAAGCTTCTAAAGCAAGCTCCCTGTAAAATGTAATAAACGTAATTTAACACCCAAATGCGTCTTTATTCGTTCGATAAATGTTATCTCTTAAAATCTTTCTTTAATTCGGAACTCATTAAAAGCTTTAATAGGATTGCTTCCAAATGTATTCATTTGCAAGTTTTGTCACGTTAGTAAACAGCTGATTCGAATATTGGTTTTGCGTGTGTTCGAAAAGACGAAAATCCAATTAGATTCTATGACACCATTGAAAATCAGAATTGGTTTTCAATTCTGCCAGCTAAGCAATTCTGTCTTGGATTTCACAACACCCCTGAATATGCTGCAATACATACATACACTCATACACATATATTTAGTTATTAAAGATAGTTTTCTAAAATAGTATATAAGCAATGAAAATACCAAATAAAAATTAGAATGAATAAATTCTCCCTCGATATAAGACTTTTCATTCCCCCCACCAGTGGTAAGGAATGACAAACTATGTTTTAAATTTTTAGTTTTCAGTTTAAAGTTGAATTCGTTTGTGGGTGATAAATCCATCCATTTGGGTTTGAATGATAAAAGTGATTTGCGTTATTAGGTGGTAAGGCATTTCCCTAATGGTTATTGCCAAGAGAATAGTCAAAAAATCGATTTCCATTAGATGGAGAAAAATGTTGAAACTAGTTACCATTTTCTCTCTTTGAATTTATGTGAGAAAGGTTAGGAACTCTGTAAAATGAGATGTTTCTTTGATTATGATTTTGTTTAGTTTTGTTCAGTCTTCTATCATCTTCAAACACAATATTTTCTTTCAAAATTTGTATTGCTGAATTGAGGTCAGTTACTAAATTTGCGTTTATTAATGCAGTTAAATAATTTGGCAATTCCCTTTTTAACGTCTTTAAACTAACTTGATCTAGCTCTTTATACAAAAATGTTTTAGTGGATATATTTTCATTTTTTAATTTAATACAATCTTTTACTCTACATACTTCGATGTTAATTTCTTCGCACAATAATTTTACACTATTATTAAATTTTATATAATATTACTGATTTCCAAAATAAGGGTAGACACAGGTGTATGTTCGCCAAATTCATTAATGAGCAATTGTCGCAGGGTTGTCCAATCACACAGTTGCTCCCGTCTTACAATATCAAGAGCAGAACCTCTTAGAGTGCAGGTAACGCAGTTGAAATAAAATGCAGCCGCTTCTGAAGTGATTGTTGTGTACCGAGGTACAATGAATCAGCTTAATAGCCCTGACAGACGACAGCGCCAATATGCATTAGCGGGCTTAATTTACATTTACTTGTGCATTTGACCCATGTTATGGCCGATTTTTGCTATTTTTTGAGAGATGTCGCTTGAAGTCTGCCGCCTCCTTTGCGTTTACTGCAGTTTTATATTGCTAATTAAATTATGTGCAACTATATTAACAAAAACAAATTTTAAAATTTTTAGATGGCAGAAAATAAACAACGCACAGTTTGCTATCCATTTTTCCAATATTCTTAACTTTTTTGCACACTTTTTTCGCATTACAATCAATTATTGCTTTTTATTTCACTCTATTATCTTTGAACGTAGTTAATAATAAACGAATTTTTTCCTTAAATTTATATTGATTTTCCAAAAATACCAAAATTTATATTAATAATTTATTTTATACGGTTGCTCCCGTCTTACAATATCAAGAGCAGAACCTCTTAGAGTGCAGGTAACGCAGTTGAAATAAAATGCAGCCTCTTCTGAAGTGATTGTTGTGTACCGTGGTACAATCAATCAGCTTAATAGCCCTGACAGACGACAGCGCTAATATGCATTAGCGGGCTTAATTTGCATTTACTTGTGCATTTGACCCACGTTATGGCCGATTTTTGCTATTTTTTGAGAGATGTTGCTTGAAGTCTGCCGCCTCCTTTGCGTTTACTGCAGTTTTATATTGCTAATTAAATTATGTGCAACTATATTAACAAAAACAAATTTTAATATTTTTAGATGGCAGAAAATAAACAACGCACAGTTTGCTATCCATTTTTCCAATATTCTTAACTTTTTTGCACACTTTTTTCGCATTACAATCAATAATTGCTTTTTATTTCACTCTATTATCTTTGAACGTAATTAATAATAAACGAATTTTTTCGTTAAATTTATATTGATTTTCCAAAAATACCAAAATTTATATTAATAATTTCTTTTATACATTTTTATTTCACCTTTGTTTTTAATAAATAAACAAATTTCACTATCAGCTCTCTAAATAAGGCGCATTCATTTTGCTCGTCTGTCAGGGCTATATAGTTTGCATAATGAGATCGCGCTTATCTTTTCCTTCGGTCATTGTTGTTTCTTTATTTATACTAAGAGAGCTCAAATTTTTGTCTATAGTTTCCAACTCTTCTTCAAAGCGCATTGATAAGAGCAGTGTATAAATTAAGTTCAATTATTGTTTTATATAGTGCTTTTTTTATCAAATTATCTTAACAAAGTTAAGCCATAGATTTCGGTAAAATTGTTATTTAATTTAGTAGTATTTGTTCTAAAACTCTCTTTTATGCATGAATTCTTTATTGTATTATTCTTCATACACTGTGAGTATTATTGAGTTTTTTCTCTTAATAAGTTAATATTCGAGTAAATCACTGGAACCGTTCTTAGTAATTTTTTTTGTATCGTTGTAGATCTCTTTCTTTAGACATTAATTTGTTCTAAAGTTACATTGACATTGACATGATATTGAAAGAATAGTTTTTGAATGGCAGCGTTCTAAATAGCGACCGCTCAGAGGTGCGAACATATATAAGTGAAACTTTAAACGCGTTTTTCTCGAAACGATATTTTTCAAATTTGCTGACATTATAACTCAACGAGAAATTGACCGATCGACTTCAAATTAAAACTGGATATAGTTGAATACATTTGCTATACAATAGACTACGATCTTTTTGATTGGCTGAAAATTGTCAATTTGGCATTAAAAAAACGACAATTTTTTTTCGTAAAAAAACGATTTTTTTTTTCAAAATGGCGCCATTTTCTTAATTTTTGATATTTTTCAAAGATCGTAGTCCATTGTATAGAAAATATATTTAAGTTTAATAAACATTTTGAATTTTTTTGTTTCAGCTACTCAATCGACCGGAATCATGACAGCAGTTGAGGCACTTTTTTTTTTGGCACTTCCGCAGATAGCACATTACTCCGTTATTTTTCAATATTTTTGTAAAATTTTTTTTTAATATAGCTAAAAATATACTTTATTACGTCCATAGAACGTCGAAACATTCAATCTAGTACTTTCTTTTAAAAAAATTCACGAAAATCGCTTAATTTTTCATGCGTCACACTGGTATAGCCCCTTAAACAATTAATATGTAGTTGTGTGTTGTGAAGAAAATAAGTACAATTATTTCAAATACTGTAAAATTAATCTATTTTCATCGGAAAAAAGCGATTTGGTTAAAGTCTACTAACAACGGAATCGAGTTACTTCTGCATAAAACTAGAATGGGAGACAGGTTACAGTGGAAGTCAAGTAATTGCAAAGCTCATTGGCTCGCTAACACTCTCTCAGAAATCTTTGAAATGAGTAAGAAGTCAATCCACTGTGTCTTTAGTTTATTTTACATTTTAAGCTCTTCACTCAACAGATGTTAAGCAAAAAAAAAAAAACAAAAAGAAGACAAAAGTGACCTTTTAGCTCTCAGCGCTTGTTGATAACGATGGATGTGAAAGCATGCAGCATGATATAGTGAATTTCACGTTTGTGTATAAGTTGTGACAAATTGAATTCGAAGAAAAAAACGCGTTGTGAAAAGATATGTGTTATTTTGCTTGAGCATATTCGTGCAAAGTTAGCATATTACTTAAACTTAAGTGTTAGCAACCTTATTTTTGCATATTCCTCCTCTGGAGAAGCTCCCCTAGGCAAAATTCTGATTTCTTTGGCGCCGCGATCTGAAGGTACCGTTGGAAAAAGAAAGTCAAAAATTTCCAAAATTCGAACATTTCAACAAGCTATTTCACCACTTTAAACATACTTTTCGCAAATTTTTACTTCAAATTAAATAAATTAAAATATAAACATTTAAATACATCCACATTTTTCACTTTTTGCAAAATTTTTTCCTAAGAAATCTTTATTTTAAAAATTACTTTTTGCGCTCGAAGTGAGCATCATTAATGTGCTAACAATTATGAGGAAATGGAACTGAATTTCTCTATTTCGATATATGTATGTATGTAATTCCTCTTTCTTTATTTAGCAATCTTAGTTCTAATAAAAACAAGGGTGTCTATAAATTATATTTCATATTAAAATGAGTATAAACAATCTTTCCATGCATATGGATTTTTTCTTATTTAAATTTAATAAACAACTAGGTAATATTATATAATATTACGTAATAAAATAATAAAATACTTAGGTTACCCCGGGTATTAACTCGATCAGGATTAATTTTTTAAAGGAATACTACGAGAAAGTACTTCAGTAACCCCGGGTATTGGCTCGACCAGGGTTATTTTTTTAGAGTACTACGCAAAATTACTTAGGTCACCCCGGGTATTCGCTCGACCAGGTTTATTTTTTAGAGAGGTTTTTACTTATTTGTGTTTATTAAACATAAATCGCATATTACACATACATATGTATATGGAAAAAGTGTTCACAACTCAATACTATAACTTGAAAAATGTTGGAAAGTATTTTTTATTATAATTAATATAGAAAAAAGAATCACGCAAAAAAAAAAGAAAGAAAGTTAAGAATCCTACAAATTTGGTGTTTACGATGTGGCAACGCTCGTTTTTCTCATAATTGTAAACAATCTAATCTAGTTCGATCGGTATGAATTTGTTTGCCCATACACGACACACAAATCCATTTTGCGTTCGTTCTTCACAGAGTTAACATATGCGACAGGGAAGCGGAACATTTCTTCGAATTTATTTCTAATGTAGCACTTTTATCTATTTCTTTGAATTTCGTTAATAAGTTATTCCAACTTTCATTTTTCTCAATTTTATTTTTATATTTATCACTTTTCATTTGCCAAATTGCCAATTCATTTTTTATAAGATCAATAAATTCTGATACGAAATCTTTATTAAGGAGGGAGCCTGCTTTAGAAGCTTCAAACAATCGATTTTTTTTTTTTGCTTAAATTTCTTTAAAAATTATCTAAGAATATGTCCCAAAGTTATAGATAGGAATTTCGAAATATTATCGAACTTTGACCGAGCGTCTAGCAGATACATATATATATGAGCGCTTGGGCAAAAAGCGAAAACTTTGAAGCGTGATTTCTCGGTTTTTCATTTTTACGATTATTCTTAATTGGCGGGCAGGATAGAAAAAAACTAAACGTCGTATGGAATTAGAGCAAAGTTTATTATCATTGACATAAAATTATCTTCTATTTAAACTAAAAAAAACATTAAGAAAAGTCAAGTTTTAACATATTTTTAAACAGCATAAAGTAAAATTCTTTTGATCAAAAGCCACTATTTATTCAATTTTTAATAAAATTTTACATTTTACACTTTTTTTTTGGAATTTTCTTAATTTAACTAGAAGATAAGTTATTAGCAAATATGAATCTCTTTGAATTTTTTGTTTCCGATAGAAATTGCGACCTGCATCCTGCCCTCCGTCCGACAAATGCACATGCGAGATGCATCGGGCAATTGCTTCCAAAAGGCAGAAAATCAAAGATTTCGTATCGAAAAAATTTTGAAAGATGTTCAAAACATATATAACTATAAAACCTAGAACTTTCGCTTTAATCAATTATTTCTTTCTCTCCCAAAAAAATTCTCAAAAAAATCGATTTTTGAAGCCTCGAAAGCAGGCTCTCCCCTTAACACTTGCCATTGTCCGCGATCTTCACTGTTCGGCGACACGAGAGAAATGAGATTTTGTGCGCCGACAACGCCATACACGATAAACATGTTCGCGCACCGATCGTAAAAAATCAAACATTTTCGCGAACATGGATCGGTACGCGAACAAGCCCATACACGATAAACCGCAAGCGCACACATACCGATCGAACGCACTTGTGTGCTCGTGTATGGGCGCTTTAAGTGTCGGTCTGAACATGGTATAAGCCGTTAGATTAGGTTAAGATTTAGGCTAACTAATGAACTACTGTAATAAAGAATTCCATTGTATTAAAGACTATACCCGCGAACGGACGTCTCTTCTTTCTTAATCGGAATTTTTTAAATTCGAGCTTAGCACAGGCAATTAGCTTTTAGTTGCGCATCTCACTGAGTCCAATTTTAACTTTAATCTTAAAAACGCTTAAGATTTTTTCACCCACTTCTGACACCAATTGTAACGGATTTCTCTTACTTGAGTTCGATCACTACATTGTTAAATAAATGTCCCAATTGGCTATACACTTTACTTCAAATTCAAACGGCTTAGCTCTTATTACTCTTTAGTTAAGTTTACAACTTATTGCTTATATTGTAGTTCTTTACACTGTGCAGTGCAGCATGGTGCTCGCCTTAATACCATTACTGGAGTATTTTTGCATTAGCTGTTTTGCGAGCATATAAAGATAACAAAGAATAAAAGTAGAATCAAAAGTTTAATTATAAAACATTTCCATCGGTTCATGGAAAATAGAAGGAGAAAATATCAGTAAAATATATGGATATAATCATTTTAGTATTCGTAATTAAAAAACCTTAAAAAGAAGCCTTATCAATCAAGTCTGAAATAGTCAAATTTATTTGAAATGTCATCAAACAAGCAATCGTCGGGCTCGCGACTTGACTTAATTACTACAATCCTCGGTGCGCCAAGCTGCTTCGAGTATGCACAGAAATTTTGCAATCGGTGAAAGTGGCTTGCCAACTTCACACAGCTCGTTTCGATTCATATTTCTAATCCGATGACATTGCAAAAGTTATATGTTTGTGACGCATGACTTTCTCAATTGCTTTGCAACTTCAAACGAACAACGCGAAACTTTTTGTTGGGTTAGTCTTGTATGGCAATCTTGTTCAATTTAATATTTAAACGATTCCTTGTTTAAGCGGAACTTTTATACGAAACTGTTTATGAGTAAAGCACAAATAAGCTTAAACTTCGCATTACATTCTGTCATTCAAACTATCCATATTTCACTAAGACTTATCACATTAGTCTGTAATAACACAGGTAGACACATAATTTGTGATGTGGAAATTTTTAGGTGCAGTTTGATACCCTGAAGTCAAATCTGAAAACAGAATTTTTCTATCACCCACAGGTATTCTGTAACCTGCGGCTTTAGATTTTACAATACATAAAATTTCATTATATTGCATCATCTCATATTTTCGTACGATCAGGAATTTATCCGGTTTAGACCGGATCATTTTATTTTACAAAATTTATCAGTAGACTAACGGTGTCCGAATCGCTTACGTGTTCTATGTTTGGATAGCAAAACGTTTTTGAGTTAACATTCTTTTACATTTTTGAAATTACTGTGTTTAAGATTTTTAGGCACAATGCCTATGAAATGCGTAAATAGTGCCAAAAGTTTTTGTTATGTGTGCGGAGAACTAATCTTTGTGCTAAAAGCTTTTGGTTTGGAGAGAACCTAAAGACCATGTTACAGACTTCTATTTTAGCATCACGAATATTAAAAGTATTGGACCGAAGTCTAAACATACGGTTAAGTACTGTAATTTACCATCAGCTTCGACTAGCTCTTCAAGTGCTGCTACAGAAACCACAAAGCAAATGACAACCGATCCTTTATTTGATTTACCAGGATGTTCCACAGTGCCGTATCTAACTTCAGAGGTTGAACTTAATGACTTAGTTCGAGATCTAAGCCTTTCAAAATCGCAGTCCGAACTTTTAACATCCAGGCTAAAAGTTTGGAACCATCTCCAAAGTGATATAAATATTACTTTTTACAGAAAAAGGCAGAAAGACCTCACAAATTGCTTTCTTCAAGAAGGGGATCTACAGTACACTGTTCAGAAGTTAACATTTTCTTTAACGCACTAAGCCAGAAACATGATCCACGCGATTGGCGTCTATGCATTGATTCCTCTAAACTTAGTTAAAGCTATATTGCTTCATAACGGTAACAAACAATCATTTGTGCGCCTAGCTCATGCAGTTTATATAAAGGAATCATATGAGAATATGAGTCTTTTAGAGCACATCCGTTATCATGAGTATGGTTAGGCTGCCTAAAAAAATGTTTGTAAGATGTCCCTTAAAATTCACTTTCTGAACTCCCATCTGGATTTCTTCTCCGAAAATTTAGGGGCCGTAAGTGACGAACATATGGAGCGATTCCACCAAGACATTTCTGCTATGAAGAAACGGTACCAAGGCAAGTGGAGTGCAAGTTTGCTTGCCGAATACTGCTAAACATTCCAAGCGAAGCAAGTCCTTCTCCACCTGGTCCTTCCAAAGGATTGGAGGTCTTCCTCTTTCTCTGCTTCCCCCGGCGAATACTGCGTCGAATACTTTCAAAGCTGGAGTGTTTTCGTCCATTCGGACAACATGACCTAGCCGCTGTCTTTTAATTCGCTGAACTATGTCAATGACGTCATATATCTCAAACAGCTCATCGTTTCATAGAATGCGAAATTCGGCGTGGCCAACGCGCAAAGGACCATAAATCTTTCGCAGAACCTTTCTCTCGAAAACTTGCGACATCGACTCATCAGTTGTTGTCATCGTCCAAGCCTCTGCACCATATAGCAGGACGGGAATTATGAGTGACTTATAGAGTTTGGTTTTTCTTCGTCGAGAGAGAACTTGACTTCTTTGCCTAATCAGTCCAAATTAGCACCTGTTGGCAAGACTTATCCTGCGTTGGATTTCCATTGGCTGACAATGTTGGTAGTGTTTATACTGGTTCCAACATAGACGAAATTATCTCCGACTTCAAAGTTATGACTGTCAACAGTGACGTAAGTGCCAAGTCGCGGGTGCGACGACTGTTTTTTTTGATGACAGGAGATATTTCATCTCGCCCTTGTTCACTGCCAGACCCATTTGCTTTGATTTCTTGTCCAATCCGGAGAAAGCAGAACTAACGTCACGGGTGCTGAGGCCGATGATATCAATATCATCGGCATACCCCAGCAGTTCTACACTCTTATAAAAGATTGTACCTGCTCGATTAAGTTCTGCAGCTCGAACAATTTTCTCCAGCAGCAGATTGATGAAGTCGCACGATAGGAAGTCACCTTGTCTGAAACCTCGTTTGGTATCGAACGGCTCGGAGAGGTCCTTCCCGATCCTGACGGAGCTTTTGGTGCTGCTCAACGCCAGTTTACACAGCTCGGGGATACTAAATTCATAAACGCAGCTCCTTTTCGTGCTGAGGAAAGCAGCTTTGAAATCGACGAAGAGGTGGTCTGTGTCTATTCTCTTTGCACGGGTCTTTTCCAAAATTTGGCGCATGATAAATATCTGGTCGGTTGTTGATTTTCCAGGTCTAAAGCCACACTGATAAAGTCCAATCAGTTTGTTGACGGTGGTCTTTAATCTTTCACACAATGAGGACCTTATACGCGATGTTGAGGAGGCTTATCCCACGGTAGTTGGCGCAGATTGAGGGGTCTCCCTTTTTGCGGATTGGGCAAAGTACATTTAAATTCCAATCGTTGGGCATGCTTTCGTCCGACCACATTTTGCAAAGAAGCTGATGCTTGCTTCTTATCAGTTCTTCGCCGCCGTGTTTGAAAAGCTCGGCCGGTAATCCATCGGCTCCCCGCCGCTTTGTTGTTCTTCAGACGGGTAATTGCTATTCGAACTTCTTCATGGTCGGGTAATGCAACGTCTGCTCCATCGTCATCTATTGGGGCATCGGGTTCGCCTTCTCCTGGTATTATGCGTACACTGCCTGGCTGGAGAAGTGTTCCCTCCATAATTTAAGTATGCTCTGGGCATCGGTGACTAGATTACCTTTGGGGGTTCTACAAGAGTATGCTCCGGTCTTGAAACTTTCTGTTAGCCGCCGCATTTTTTCGTCGAATTTTCGAGCATTACCCCTGTCGGCCAGCTTGTCAAGCTCTTCGAACTCACGCATTTCTGCATCTTTCTTTTTCTGTCTGCAAATGCGTCTCGCTTCCCTCTTGAACTCTCGGTATCTATCTCATCCCGCACGTGTTGTGGTCGATCGTAACGTTGCGAGGTAGGCAGTCGGTTTTCTCTCCGCTGCAACACGGCACTCCTCGACGTACCAACTGTTCTTTTGCATTTTCAGAAAACCAATGGTTTCGGTTGCAGCTGTACGTAAGGAGCTTGCAACCGGAGGAAGGAGTCATGTGTAGAAGTTCACGCAAGTGAGGAAATTTCTCTAATCGCCACTCACTTCGGAGTGGCCAGAAACGATTCTTTTACGACTTCCGGTCTTTGACCAAGTAACCTCTGGGTAGCCTAGGAACATCTCTTAGAAGGCGAGCTAAAGGGAGAAGGCGAAATACCCCTTACATAGGGTTGTGCGTTGGGTTTGGGACCCACCACGTAAAGAAACACCCCGAATGAAAAATAACAATCGGGTTAGTTCTTATAATATTTTTAATACATTCATCGTTAATTTCTTCGTAATCTTGGTTGTAGACCTTGTTTTATTCTTTGAAATAAGTATCTTTTCATAAATAATCAAGTAAATGTAAACCTACATTTTTGGGCTTCTTTTCCTTATCTTCCCTTACCGGTTGTTTTTAATTATTCTATATTTTTTTCAACACATTTTCAAACTTCCCAAATTGGTGAAACCGCCCCACCAATGGGGCAGATGCGCCAAGGGGATGGGGTACAAACGCCACGGTGTAAAAAAACATTTAATAACTGCTTCTTTATTGTTTCTTTGAATGTTATTGATTTATTTTCAGAGATTAACAACGGCTCTTATTGAAAAATTATAAATTATAGCTCTTGTCAACTTTACCTAACATTATATTCTATTAAGGGGCTATACCAGTGTGACGCATGAAAAATTAGGCGATTTTCGTAAATTTTTTTAAAAGAAAGTACTAGATTGAATGTTTCGACGTTCTATGGACGTAATAAAGTATATTTTTAGCTATATTAAAAAAAAAAATTTTACAAAAATATTGAAAAATAACGGAGTAATGTGCTGTCTGCGGAAGTGCCAAAAAAAAAAAGTGCCTCAACTGCTGGCATGATTCCGGTCGATTGAGTAGCTGAAACAAAAAAATTCAAAATGTTTATTAAACTTAAATATATTTTCTATACAATGGACTACGATCTTTGAAAAATATCAAAAATTAAGAAAATGGCGCCATTTTGAAAAAAAAAATCGTTTTTTACGAAAAAAATTCTCGTTTTTTTAATGCCAAATTGACAATTTTCAGCCAATCAAAAAGATCGTAGTCTATTGTATAGCAAATGTATTCAACTATATCCAGTTTTAATTTGAAGTCGATCGGTTAATTTCTCGTTGAGTTATAATGTCAGCAAATTTGAAAAATGTCGTTTCGAGAAAAACGCGTTTAAAGTTTCACTTATATATGTTTGCACCTCTGAGCGGTCGCTATTTAGAACGCTGCCATTCAAAAACTATTTAAAATACGACCTCGCCGATTTCACAGGATATTTTTGAATATATAAGCTATCGAAAAAAGCAAAAAAAAAAAATTTTTTTTTTGAAAGTGTCACACTGGTATAGCCCCTTAAATCTGATTCAAATATATATGTTGCCGACGCTCGAGAAGTTCCAGGTGGATGGATGGGCTCAGAAAGCTTCAATACAATATCTGCTCTCGGTACAAACGTTACGTCTTTAACAATAGGTTGGATTCAAGAGAACTTTCGAACTTGCGTACTATGCGGTCAACGTAAAACTGATCTTGTGGACCTTCAAACCACACGAGAACGTAATTATTCAAATCCAAGCTCTCGGAGTCAAAGAACGATCCAATAGATTTATCGGTATCTGCAAAACTTTTAACTAAGGAATCATCATCTGTTGATTCATCCGAGGATACTCGTTTTTTAAAAGTCAAGGACTTTTTGGTAGTTTTTCGTGGCAGCACCTTCCCTGATTTAATTTTCTCCTTTTCTTTCTTGGAAGGTGTAGATCTAAGAATTTTAGATGAACCTTTCCTTGACTTCGAAGAGTTAAAAGGTTTGATTATTCTGGGAATAGGGCGAACTTGCTCTGGAGTTTTGCCAACAGATGGTATGGGTGAAGATTTGCAAGGAGTAGCAGGCTCAATTGAAACATTGTTTTGGTTTGTAACTAATTCTAATGCAAAGTCAATATCAGCAGTTTGATGTTCGACATCTACGCTAATGAAGTCTGCCTCAGGAATTGCTTGTCTGTTAAATGGACTTATTCCAACTGTGGAAAAACCTTTGCATATGTTTTCAGAGACGAATGCCTTTTGAAAAGGAATTTTCGAAAGTTGAGGTATATCGTAAATCGTAATAGCTCGTCCAGGATTGGATAAAAGGAAATCACTATATGACGTGGCCAAATGTTTTTTAAATGGTCCAAATACCGATATGTCCAAGGGCTGTAACTTGTGCGACGAAAGCGGTGGGAAGCTTATCATGTGGATGCCATTCTCCCTGCAAAACATTATAGCAGCCAAGCTGCAGTGCGAAACATGATTGTCCAAAAAAAGCAAAATCGGTCTTTCTAAGGAACATCGGGTGTTTTTTTGAACATGAACCAGAACTTCACAGAAGCCGTCCGTTGACATCCACCCACTTTTAGCAGCAATACGCAGCCGTTGGGACCACCATTAACAAAGTGATCTTTGTACTTAACTCACGGAAAAACGTATACTGGTGGAAGTGCATTTCCAGTAGCATTTATTATGCCCACCATGGTAACTAAAGAACCTCTTTCCGCGGACGCCACCTGAGACACAGTACGCTTTCCTTTCGTCGAAATCACCTAGGAAAAAACCATTAGGTTAGGTTAAAGATTGTAACGAAGCTTTTTTCTGCCCCTGCTTCTTACAAGTATGAATTGCTGAGGTATACTCGCCGTGTCCAGGGTTCGTTACAATAAATTTGTAGATACTGGGGCTCCTCTGCGAATCGTACTTTATTTCATTCAACTTATGTTAATATGTAAAATATAAAATACATATATTAATCTATGTTACAGAATTGTCTTCTGCGTTGTACTGTCGTCGCTCGAGGACGACGCTGTCAGGGTAACGGTTCTGTGTGGCCCGTTAGGGCAATACCGTTTCCCGCTCTGTTGCGCTTCTGGGCGCTAGACGACTTACTGCTCTGTACCGCGACGATCACACGCGGCTACTTCTGCCGGCGCTGGCGTTGGCTTCGCTGACACTATCCTCTGATGTACGTTGACGCTCCCGTGTCGCCTTCCTTGCGTACACGTTGACACTCCTCTGTTACGACGACTGCGCCCGGCTATTTCTGCCAGCGCTCCTGTAAACTTCGATGACGATGTCCTGGCTTATACGTTGACGCTCGCGTGCTACGACGACTACGTCCGGCTACTTCTGCCGACGCTCGTGTAGGCTTCAATAACGCTGCACTGTTATACCCGTTTACGCTCCTCTGCTACGATGGAGAGGTCCTTTTAATTACTTTGCCGCGTAAAGATCCCGGATCACGGAAGACTTCGTTAGCGACCGCGATGTTAAAGGTTGAGTTGGTCAGAGGATAAACTCACTACCAAGCTCACCCTTAACAGACGGCGTTCACAAGTCAGGGTACCAAGACTAGCTAGAGGATAAACTCACTGCGTAGTCTGATGCCAAACGTGCGTACGCTGTCACAGTCCCGTGCTGACTGACTGCTCATCGATCACCTAACTCCCCAGCAAGCCTGTGCTGCGTGCTAAAACATTCGCAACATGTTGCGTTGGGATGGCGTGTGTTGCTGGGACGGCGTATGTTGCTGGCAGTGGCGTGGTTTTACCGCTGCGTATGCATGCTTGTTGTTGTTTTGTCTGCTTGTCTGATTTCTCCGTCTCCGTGGTATCCCGTTGTATTGCTTGCGTGGCGTGGTTTTACAGCTGCGTATGCGTTGTTGTTGTCATTTCATCTGCAAGTCTGGTTTCTCAATCTTCTTGTGTTTCTAGAAATGGCGTGGTTTTCCCGTTGTGTTGTGAACAATAGGGTGTGCCTTTATGGGTTGTGTGGGCTAAATTCTGTATAGATATTTAGTTCTCACAAAATGTATGTACAAATGCAAAAAGGTAAAGAAAACGTGCTAAAATACCTTTGGAGGAGGCATAATACATAGTTGTTATTCCTGTTTCATCAAGATTATAAATGTCGACAGGAGCAAACGAAAATTTACTACACAGAATGTGCACATTGTCAAAAAATGCCATAACAGCTGCTTTGGTAAAAGACATAGAACGCGCATGGCTGGTGTTTTCTGGTTTTCTCAAACTTAAGTCACTGTGTCCTTTCATGAAGCCTTGCATTCAATCAACTCTTGCTATTATATTATTTGTCCAGGATAAAAGGATTTTAGTTTCATTCATTTCAGCATAATCAAAAACGAACTTCCGTGCAGCGCTGTACGTGAATCCATGTTGGAGGTTTGAACATACTTTGAAGTATTCTGCTATTACATTTTCCATTTTTTTTTGAAAATATCTGCTTTGAGCTATATTTCGAAGAGAACAAAAATGTCTCATCGTAAGAGGATTGCCCGGAATCATCAAGTGGTTTAGCTCTTTCTTTATTTATCTTCGCTAGTCGGTCTGGTGACGTAGTGCGTTTGAAGCCATAGGTTCGCGCAGATTCACTTATATTGAATTTCTTTGAAAGAACATCCTTGATTGCAAGTTTACCTTTTTTCTCATCCAAATCACTTCGGTCTGTCTTTTTTTTATAGTTTCGAACCATGGTGCTAATAACAACCTATGTGGAAAATGTAGATACAAGTACCAAAATGCGCTTATCAGTTTATAAAATATTTCCCACGTTTTAATATGTCTACTCATGTGCTCATTTTCCAGATGGGGTATGGTAAATTTATCCCATCATGGTACATATGCCTGTGGTGAATTTACCCCATGGGGCACATATGCAGGCGAAACAACCCCACCTGTAGTGTGGCGGATGTGCCCCAGGTGCAGGCATGCTTCAAAACTCACTTTGTTTTTACACTCTCCAGCACTTTATCAAAACCTTTTTTGTATTTTTACTAAAAGCAATATAGTCGGTATCACACTTATGAAAATCTTTTACTGAACACCTTAATTGACAATGTTATTACAAAATATACGTACTTTAAAAACTTTCCACTGCAACACAAAAAACGGAATAAACGCGACTGTTTACAATCACTTGCAAACTTCAATTTCCAAAGTAAGTTAAACAAGAGGTGGTCAGATGAAGCAAACATTATCGATAATTCAAGTTCGATTGCTATACTGAGTTTAGAGATAACCGTGGGTGGCGAATGTGGCCCAGTGGCGAATGCTCCCCCTACTACCCTATTTTGTTTAATAGGGATATGAGATATGATAAGTATTTGATTGGTATTAATCCAAGTAGATGTTTTAGTTAACAAAATATTACTACTAGTTATCTACGTTTTCTAACTTGTCATTATTAAGTAATTTTGCGTTGAAGAGTCCTAGTCGAGAAAGTTGTATTCTCTTTGCAATATCTTCTATGTATTCCGTAAATTGAATTAGTTCGTACATAAACTGCTCTCTGTTACCACGTTTATCTTCAAAATCTTTAATCTTTTGAATATAGTTGTTAATTAACTGAATTATTTCATCTATTTCATGTAAACTGATTGAGTTTGTTGCTACTGATTCTAATTGATTTTGAATTTTCATTTGGTCATTATTATCTAGTGTTCCAAATAAGTATTTAAATGCGGATCCTACTAAGTTAATCAATCCTTGTTTCAGACTATTTCACCATGCAAATTTATTCCGTTAAGTTCCCTTAACATTTTATTGTGTAAAAGCTTAATTTGTGGGATATTAGTATAATTATCTGCTTTAGTACTGAAATAGTGGGTTAGGTTTTCTATATCAGTAAGGTTGATGCGGGGGCAATGACGTTCATATTCTGATGGAATTTGTATTGATTTATCAATGAATAAGAGGTATCCATGATCCGTATCGATGTTGTTGATTTGGATCTGTTGGGCTTGGCATGATTTTATGAAAGTAAGGATAAGTTTTATGATAAACCAGAATCCTGTGGGATGGGAATATAATTAATCTTTTTTTGTTTTTTGAATTGGGTCTTGTAATAATGTGTTTCTCTATTTCTGTCAGTAATTTTGTAATGATCTTCGTCAGTTTGTTCGACATTTTGTGTTAATTTAAATGGGTTTTCTAATATGCCTTTTTGTAATTGTCCTTTTCTATATCTGGTGTCGACTTCGTATTCCCTTCTGTTTTTATTTATCTATTTAGTTTTAGTCAGGAATAATGGGATGCCCAACTCCTCTCTCACTGGAAGTGAGAGAACAATTGCTAAACGTCAAAACCACCTAAACTTTGACAGTTGACTGGATTGGGGAGGTTTTGACGTTTAGCAATTGGAAACGAGCGATGGCCAGATTGAAATCTTACCAAAAAAATATATAAACGGAGGGATTTGTTGCATCGTTCAAGACCCCTTATCAAAAATGCAAAACAATGAAAATTAAATAAATTTGTGAAATTTAAAGGAATTTGATGAAATGTTTTGTAATTTGAAACATCATAGTATTATTTTCAATTAAAAATTATTAAAAACTTTTAATAATTGAGAGCTAACAACCTTAAATCCTATTATTGGGTATTAAAAGGACAAAAGTCAGTTGTTATAATATTCTTTAAAAGGATTTAAATAGTTTCTCCATATAATAAATAACCACTATTTAGTAATTTATATTCGTACTAAATGTTGGGTATTGGGTTAATAAATGCCCAAAAATTGTTATTTTGTTCGATCTGGCCATAATGGAAAATGTTATAAAAAACGCTTATTTTGAGGCGCTCTCACACTGGAATAAGTTGGGCATCCCATTATTCCTGGTTTTAGTTTCTTTGTTTTGTTGTGTATCTATGATTGGTTGTCCGGCGTAAAGAAATATGTGAGCAGGAGTTTGTCCGGTTGTGTCGTGTTTAGTTTTGTGATTGTACATAAATATAGAGTATTGTTTCCATTTTACTTTATTTATAGCCCTGACAGACGACAGCACTAAGTTGCATTAGCGGGCTTAATTTACATTTACTTGCGCATTTGACCCATGTTAATGCAAATCTGTAATGCTCAAGAATTTTGTGCATTTAGCTGAGTTTACCAAATTTTAATAGGTAACACTGCTCAAAATTGGCCGATTTTTGATATTTTTGACAGATGTCGCTTGCAGTCTGCCTACTCCTTTGCGTTTACTGCATCAGAGGTAAGCAGTTTTATATTGCTAATTAAATTATGTGCAAGTATATTATAGGTCTACAACTTAGCTTCCGCCGTTTTCCAATAGATGTCTCTAGGGTCAAGCACTGGTCGATTAAATCGTTTTTTATCGATCTTGAACATTTGTGTCAACACTAACCCAACAAAATGGTTGTAGGGATCTGTTTGCATCCCAAACTTATTCTCAACTGAAAATGTCACTTTTTGAGACGAATTCTCGACATTTGCGGGAAATTTTTCTTTTCTTTTTTAATTCCAAGAAAAGTGCGGCTGAGGCTCATCGAATGCTTTCGGATACGTACGGCGAGGCTGTCCTAAGTGAAAGAACATGTCGCGAATGGTTTCATCGTTTTAAGAGTGGTTTATGAATTATGAAGTCGAATTGGAAGCATTACTCGACCAAGATGCGTTTCAAACCCAAGAAGAATTGGCCGAATCGTTGCAAGTGACACAGCAAGCCCTATCAAAACGCCTCAAAGCCATGGGGATGATTCAGAAACAAGGAAACTGGGTTTTTTACGATGCCGAGCGGCGCTTCTTTGCATGTGAACAGCTGCTTCAAAGGTACAACCGAAAAGGATTTTTACATCGCATTGTAACTGGCGACCAAAAATGGGTCCACTACGATAATCTTAAGCGAAGAAAGTCATGGGGAAAGCCTGGACACCCCTCCACGTCGATGGCAAAACCGAACATTCACGGCGCCAAGGTCATGCTCTGCAGTTGGTGGGACCAGCTGAGGGTGATATATTATGAGCTACTAAAGCCAAGTGAAACCATCACAGGAGATCGATACCGAACGCAATTGATGCGTTTGAGCCGGGCACTAAAAGAAAAACGGCCACAGTACGAGGAAAGACACGATAAAGTCATTCTCCAGCATGACAATGCTCGGCCTCACGTCGCTGAGACGCTGAAATGGGAGATCTTAGCTTACCCGCCGTATTCTCCAGACGTTGCTCCATCTGACTACCCCTTGTTCCGATCGATGGCACACGGCCTAGCTAACGAACACCTCAGTTCTTATGAAGAAGTCAAAAATTGGATTGATACTTGGATCGACTCGAAAGATGAGGCGTTCTTTCGTCACGGAATACGCATGCTGCCAGAAATATGGTCAAAAGTAGTAGCTATTTTGAATAACATTTTTGTAACTATTTTTATATAATAAAGCATTAAATTTACAAAACAAAAAACGGAGGAAGCAAAAACAAATTTTAATATTTTTAGATGGTGGAAAATAAACAACGCACAGTTTCCTATCCATTTTTCCAATATTCTTAACTTTTTCGCACACTTTTTTCGCATTACAATCAGTTATTGCTTTCTATTTCACTCTATTATCTTTGAACGTAGTTAATAATAAACGAATTTTTTCGTTAAATTTATATTGATTTTCCAAAAATACCAAAATTTCTATTAATAATTTCTTTTATTCATTTTTATTTCACTTTTGTTTTTAATAAATAAACAAATTTCACAATCACCTGTCTAAATGCACAAATCTGCCGCCTGTCACTATAAAATTTCAATGCGCATTAACGTTGCGTATTAATTTTAATTAGCTTCATTGTCGTCTGAGTTTTTAATAATACGGATTTTTTCGTTTATTGTTTTATGGAGCCTTTCTATGCTACGCCCGTTTTTGTTGTATTAAGTTTTAGTTCAATGTCTTTGCTTTCGAGCCATCGTTTGAGAGCTAAACTAGCGAATGCGCCGTCTCTATCAGCTTTTAGAATTCTGGGTTTTCCTAATTGATTAAATGTCTATTACGAATTTATCACAGCAGTGTTCGGGTTCGGGTGTGATTTTCATGGGCATGATTATGTTACGATTTCTGTTTTTGTTAAGTTACATACATATTTTGCATTCGTTAATTATATTTTGGATAATTCCCTGTTGGGAAAATAATATGTTTCGCCGAAAAGTTTTGTAGTTTTTTGGATTCCTGGGTGTAGAAGTTTTTCGTGAGCAGTTAGTACTAATTCTTTAAATTCTGCATAGGTAGATATATTTTTTAATAAAACAAGGCTTCGGACAATTTTAGTATATTTCGGATTAGTTTCTTTATATGCACCTTGAATTATTTCCAAATCTGCATCACTATTTATGTATAGGGCGCTGATTTTGGAACAAAAATGGTCAAGTAGATATTGTTTGGCTAATTCTATATTCATGTCTTTATAAGAAATGTGTATATGTTTTTTTAAAATAATTCTCATGTTGTATGTTCATGGGGCCTTTAGAAAATATGGATTGTCGCTTGTAACAATTTATGGGTTTCTCGGACAAACTTTTTTTTTTTGCTTTTTCGATAGTTTATATATTCAAAAATATCCTGTGAAATCGGCGAGGTCATATCTTCAATAGTTTTTGAATGGCAGCGTTCTAAATAGCGACCGCTCAGACGTGCAAACATATAAGTGAAACTTTAAACGCGTTTTTCTCGAAACGACATTTTTCAAAATTGCTGACATTATAACTCAACGAGAAATTTACCGATCGACTTCAAATTAAAACTAGATATAGTTGAATACATTTGCTATACAATAGACTACGATCTTTTTGATTGGTTGAAAAGTGTCAATTTGGCATTAAAAAAACCACCATTTTTTTTCGTAAAAAAACGATTTTTTTTTCAAAATTACGCCATTTTCTTAATTTTTGATATTTTTCAAAGATCGTAGTTCATTGTATAGAAAAGATATTTAAGTTTAATAAACAATTTGGAATTTTTTGATTCAGCTACTCATTCGACCTTAATCATGCCAGCAGTTGAGGCACTTTTTTTTCGGCACTTCCGCAGACAGCACATAACTCCGTTATTTTTCAATATTTTTTCATATAGCTAAAAATATACTTTATTACGTCCATAGAACGTCGAAACATTCAATCTAGTACTTTCTTTTAAAAAAATCGCCTAATTTTTCATGCGTCACATTGGTATAGCCCCTTAATAGGGCATCGGCGACATAGTTTTCTTTTCCTTTAATATATTTTATATCAAAGTCTTATTCTGAAAGCTTTATTTTCCATCTTATTAATTTAGAGTTGGGTTCTTTTAATTTGTGCAATCAACACAATGGTTGGTGATCGGATGCTATTTTAAAATGTCGTCCTTCTAAGAGTTCTACTGATGTAACTAACGGGGTGTCCATTTTATGAAAGAACAGCTCTCCGTCTGTAGTTAATACGAATTTTCTTTCAAAATTCGGTATTTTTAAAATTGGATCTTCAGAGATTAGCAGTTTTAATTTTTCGAATGCTTCTATGTAATCCTTTTGTTTGGTGTCTATTTTGGCTCTTTTTTTCAAACATCTAGTCATGGGTTTAGCTATGTCGGCAAAGTTGGGTATGAATTTTCTGTAATAATCTGTGAGTCCTAAGAAAGCTTTAATTTCTTTGGTTTTATTTGGCAGTGGGTATTGTACTATGGCTCTTATTTTGCCGGAGTTATGTTTAATTCCATCTTTAGTTATGACATGTCCTAAAATGGTTGTTTCCTGTTTTAAAAACTATCATTTGTCTAGATGTAGTTTCAAATTAGCTTGTTAAAGTTTTTCAAAAACGGCCTGTAAGGATTGTAAGTGTTCTTCTAATGAGGTGGAAAAGACTATAATATCATCTAAGTAAACCAAGCATTTTTTGTTTAGAAGCGGACGAAGTAGGTTGTTCATACATCGTTCAAACGTTGCGGAGGCATTTTTAAGCCTAAATGGCATTCGTGTGTATTCATAATGGCCATGCTTGGTTGAAAACGCGGGCTTTGGTATTGATTCTGAATCCATTTCTATTTGATGCAGAGTTCGCAAATACTCATCACTGAGGAGTAAAATTTTTATCTTCCTCCTCAGTACAACAGAATTGAGGAGCAATAAATTTTGATTTCCTCAATTGTGAGTTCAAAGGAAAGAGTGCTCTTCTAGAATATTTCTCTTTAATACTTATCTTATCTTTTCGCTCTAATATTTTCCGCATACGTACGTGCTCCTCAAAATAATACTCCTCACAAGAGCGCTAAGTTTCTTTTTCTCATCTCAGGTTTCAGCACTCAGTATTTTGTATCGCTGATAAAGTCAGTAATGCAGCAGAGAGTGCACTTGAGCAATTTCTTATTCTCTTAGAGAGTATGTATATTTATGTATAAATTTATGTTAAAGTTTAATTGTTGTTGGTGTAAATATTAACAGTTTTGGGTACATGCATGATTAACCGTTAATTTAAGTTGTATTGTGTGTAGGTAAATAATTTTAATCAGGAAGACGATGCAAAAATACTGTTCTCTAAGAGAATTTCGCTATACAATGACTGTTTTTTTTTGTCATGGGTCGGCATTTTCTCAATTGTCATTTTGGATTAAGATGCATTGCAGTTTTGTTAGCTTAAAATTTTATAAGTTAAAAATGGGAAGGTTTTCAAAAATTGACAAAACAAAGTACGTATCATACGACAGTGAAACAAATCAATCGATGTGCCTTTTATGCAAAAAACAATTTAAAGGTCAAGTTTTGCACAACATAAAAAGACATTACACTTTAGTTCACAAATATAATTTTGTACAAATTGAGTCATCGGAAACATTAAGAAAAGTAAAAATAAAATTGAATCAAAGTAATTTTTTTAAGTGCTGTGTGGGGCTGATTACTGTTAAAGCAATACCATTTAGGCTTTTTGATGATGAACAGTATTTTAAAAAAATAATAGAGCCTTATGAACACGAATTTAATATAACAGTAAACTCAAGGAATATAATTGAAAGACTTGGCACGTGTGCCGAACAAATGAAAATCAAACTATCTGATTTACTACGAAACAAAATGATTTGCATAAAGTTGGACATTGCTTCACGAATGGAAAAAGTATATTGGGAATAAACGTTCAAGTTATTGATAATTTTCAAATAAAAATTTTTACTATTGGGATGGTGGAATTGAAAAAAAGACACACTGCACTGTTTCTAAAGGAAGAAGTCTTAAAAAGTTTCCATAAATTTGGTATAAACGCGGCACAAATATATTCTTCTACTACCGATAATGGAGCGAACGTTGTGAAAACTTCAGAGTTACTTCAAGAAAGTGAAACCACGGATGATGATGAATATGAACAAATTCACACTAGATTGAATTCGGTATTGTCGGTGGTAAGATGTGCTGTACATACGCTCCAACTAGCTGCACATGATGTATATAAAACTGTTTCAACAGAATTAACAAAGTGTAGAGAGGCGGCACGTTTTCTTCGAAAAAAGATTCGTAATGAAAATTTTGGTGAAGGTATCCGAATGCCTACATTAGACAATTTAACTAGATGGAATTCTACGTTCGATATGTTAAATTCTCTGTTGAACTTGGAAGAATTTGTAAATATTCACGAAGTTAACTGTCAAATAAATTGGGATTTCGTACAAAATTTTGTTGCTGCGTTTAAGCCCATTGCTGAATGTACAAGAAGTTTGCAAACTGAAGATTATATAATGGGTGATTTCTACAGGGATTGGCTGCTTTGTGAAACGAAATTGGAAACTATGCCGAACAATATCTTCGCTAGTACTTTATTAGTTATTAGCAGTTGCGGAAGGAAAAGCTTCTTGAAAACAATGCATTCGTTTCCGCTTTATATATGGATCGAAGATTTAATTATATGGATTCACTGTTCTTCAATGAAATGCAAAGAAAACAGGCGGTAGTAAGTACATTTCAATCTATAATATCCTTACTTTATTATTTACTAAAAATTATGCATGACATTACTGATCGATAAAATATGATTATCATTTTTTGTTGGTTTATATTCTCTAGTCACATATAATTTCTACAAGCACAATGTTAAGTTCTTTGGAGGGAAATCCAATATACAATGATGCAGTGGACAGCCAAGTTGAATTCGAACCTTCTCTGTCTTCAAATGATACTTTTCAATTACTTGAACAAAAAGTTCCTTCTTGGACGCAGCAATCTCCTCAGTCAACAAGCAATGTTCAAACAATTCGTCAAAAACTTGAAGGACTAGCACACGAAACTCGGATGCCTTTCCAAACAAACATACTGGATTACTGGAAAGGTTTGCGAAGCCATGAGCCAGCTTTAGCCAAATTAGCCGAAGTAGTTCTATCTGTTCCATGTAATCAGACTTCAGTGGAACGTGCCTTTAGTGCTTTTTCGTTAATTTTAACTAAGCATCGTTCCAGGCTCAACGCACAAAATATCAATAATTTGCTTTTGATAAGGTTAAATGAAGAACTTTTTAATAATATGAATTTTTCTTAAGGTATTTTTTCATCAAAAAATTATCAACTTTATTTATTGAATTATTTATTTATTTATTGAATATTTTCTATTGAAATATATACATGTTTTGTTTGTTTTAATAAATACATAAGTACTTACTTATGCACGTACATATGTATGTACAAATACGGAAAATAACTAAATAAAAATTTGAGTGCCTATTCTTTATTTGTAAATACATATGTATATGCTGTTGCTTTTTTTTCTTTAAATAAGAGACAATACTAATGACAAGTAAAAACAAGAAAGGAAGGGCTAAGTTCGGGTGTCACCGAACATTTTATATTCTCGCAGGATAAAGTGATAATCGAGATTTCATTATCAGTCATTTACATATTTTTCAAATACCGTATTTGTCTAAAGCTTTATTCCGCTATCATCATTGGTTTCTAATGTATGCATATACATATTATACAGAGAAGGCATCAGATGGTATTCAAAATAGCGTTATATTGGAAGAAGGCGTGGTTGTGAACCGATTTCACCCATATTTCGTACATGTCATCAAAGTGTTAAGAAAATATTATGTATCGAATTTCATTAAAATCGGTCAAGTAGTTCCTGAGATATGGTTTTTGGCCCATAAGTGGGCGCCGCCACGCCCATTTTCAATTTAAAAAAAAATCCTGGGTGCAGCTTCCTTCTGCCATTTCTTTCGTAAAATTTAGTGTTTCTGACGTTTTTTATTAGTGGGTTAACGCACTTTTAGTGATTTTCAACATAACCTTTGTATGGGAGGTGGGCGTGGGTATTATCCGATTTCTTCCATTGAACTGTATATGGGAATGCCTGACGAAAACGACTCTATAGAGTTTGGTTGACATAGCTATCGTAGTTTCCGAGATATGTTCAAAAAACTTAGTAGGGGTTATGTAAACAAAACTATAATACACTCCTTAGCAACTTTGTTGCGAGAGTATAAAGATGAGTTTTATTTTTCGCATCACTTGAACACTCAGAGCGATAAAAATAAAGATGATGCGTTAGGCAAATAGTTATCTTTTAAAAATGCTCGCTCATGCTAATATATGAGTGAGCCAAATACGTGAGGAGTTTTTTGTGATGAGAATGTTAGTTAAGCTTGCGCTCCTGAGTATTTGAAATGATGTTCTCTTGCAGAATATTACTCATCAGAGCAAGAGCGTATTTTGATGGTTTTACGAACTCTGATTTGATGAAAGCCTTTTGCAGGATCTATTGTCTTGAAGTAGTTACATTGGCCAAGTTTGTCTAATATTTCATCCATGTTCGGAAGAGGGTATCTGTCGGATATAGTGATTTCGTGTAGTAGTCAACTACAATACGGAACTTTTTCTATCCGGAAGCGTCTGTCTTTTTGGGCACAACCTAGGTGGGGCTACTATATGGTGAGTTACTCTCTCGTATAATTCCTTGTTTTAACATGTCTTGAATTTGTTCTACTTCTTTTTCGAAGATCTGTTGGTAGTTATACTTTAAATATTCGGGCGCGTTACGTGTAGTGTTAATCGTGTGTTTTTCTTGGTTGGTAAAAGTCAGTTTATCTCTTTCGAGGTATTGGATATTAGTTTATATTTTTCTTCTATATTTAAATGGTCTAGTAGAAATAAATTTTCTTGTAATGTAGAGTGTTCTAAAAATATGGGGTTTTTATGGGATAAAGAATATTCTTGAATATTATTTTGTCATATGATGTTACTTGTATTGATCAGTATAAGTTCTTTATTAAATAGGTTAACTGTTCCTTTTTGATAGTTTATTATGGCGTTACCTTTTGATAACAAATTGTGTCCTATCAACATATCGTAAAGGTCTGAGAAATGGTGAATTAAAAATTCTTGGGCAATAAAATAGTTGTTCGGTTGCAGGGTCGTAGTTTCATTTATTGTTAAAGGGCCATTACTAGTGTTAATTAAATGTTTAGTTTGTTGGATAGGTGTTTTAAAAATATTTTTGGTCAACATATTTATTGTGGAACCGGTGTCAATAAGGCACCTTAGAATGTTATTATTGTTTTTTATTACTATGTATTGGCTTGATCCGGCGCTGCTAGCCGAAAATTTTCTGCTTGCTCCATGTCATGTGGTTCGTTGTCATTTGGTCCTAATTTTCTTTCTTCCGTTTGGTTTGTGTTATCAAGTCCTTGTTCTGGAGTATCCTAGGATGGGTTAGGAATGTCGTAAGCTTGATAATAACGGGGGTCAACTTGAGGATAATATGAATAACAAGGATAATAGGGGTAAGCTTGGTTATATGGGTATTCAGACGGACATGGTTTTTCTTCCTGGTATCTCAATTCTTCTATACTCATTATTGACTGTCCGCTATCTGATGGTCAGTGTCTCTTAACGGTGTTATTGTCATATTTTTCCTTGGTTGGAAATTAGTCGGTACACCTACGTAATTGGGTCCAAAGCGATTCTGGCCAAATATACTATGCCTGTTAAATGGTGGGTTTGGTCTGGGTGGTTGCCACATTGGTGTACTAGGTTGTGAGTAAGTATAAGAAGGTGGATGTTGGGGAAAAGGCATGGGGGTATTTCTGGGTATTGGTGGCGGTGGATAAATAAATGGTCGGTAATATGGTTGATAAGTTGTGTTATATAATAGTTGGAAAGGAGTAATTGGTTTACATTGATTATTTATTTGGCTGTTATGTAAATTATTTTGAAGTTGTTTTGATTCAAGACTGGTTTTAAATTAACTTTATTTGGTGTTGGTGTTTCATAAAGGCTTTTTTCTTGTAAGATATTTATGAGTGATTTTAAGTTTGGGATATTACAATTAAAAATTCTAAGATAAATGTGAGTGGGTAATTTTTGAATTAAAGTTTCAATGCTTGTTTGGTTTAGTCTAGTGTACTAAATAGTTTCTGACATATCGTTTTCTAATTCTAATTTACTGGTTAGTATTTGTTTTCTTTTTTCGGCTTATTATAAAAATTGGCGGATGTTACCTTTGTATGGTGTATTCCTGAATTGCTCCAGTAGTTGATGGCTTTGTACCTGCGGCTTGTAGTTAAGGATGAGCTGTGTTCTCAGTTCGTTACAGCTAGTAGGGTTGGTTACTCCAAGGGTGCGGATGACGTCGCCACTGATGTTCCATTCTATATGTGCAAAATGATGAGTTCTTGTCGTTCGTCCGTTGTTTGATATAAAGCCAAGATGAAATCGATACGGCTTATGAACGTGTATAACGTGCTCGGATCACTTTGAAAACTCTACTTCGGACATTTGCCTTTCGACTTTAATCATATTCGAGTCATAGAGAAATCGGCACTGGTGCTGCTACTGCCACTGTGTATTTATGGTTTACGATTGATTAGTTTGGGTATTTGCTTATTTCGGTGTTGTGTCTTCGTTGGGTTGGGTCGTTGTTCTGGCGTTTTGATTGTGTCTTTGTTTGGGTGCACTCTTGGGTTGAAGATAAAATGGTGTTTTCTTTTAGGCTGTCGTTTTAATTGTGTCTTTGTTGGTTTTATTTACTTATTATTTATTTATTTAAATGTTTTTTCACTTAGTTTATAATTTTGCCTTAGCTTAGTTAGATTTGTTTCACTTAATTATTTATTTGAATGTTTTTGTTTGCACACTTACCTTTTTTACTTATGTTAGAGCAACGTTCATGGATTTATCACTCTGGCGAATTCTAAGGCGTCTTCTTAAGCTTCTGTTTAAGTTTTAGCACAATCACTTTCACAGCCACAGTTCACTGTCGAATTTTGTTCATTAGACTTGAACCAATTACCGCGAGAATTTACTGAACACCCGTCCGTTTATTTCATATCAGCTTAAGACTAAATTGTACAGAAAAGTTTAAGAGGGAAACTGGCAAGCTTTGATTTGACAGCGATCATGGGCGCGTTTCATATTTCAGCGTGCACCTATAAAGGAATTTGTTTACTAAGCAAAGATTGTTTAGTCAGAGGGCTTTGCAGTTTACAGTGGTATGATATGCTTATTATGCTACTATATATACATTAGGGTGATTCAAAAAAAATTTTTTTTTTTTTTTCAATTGGTACTCGCAAAAATAGGTTCCTAGACACCTCTAAGAAAGCCTCTCCAAATATGAGTTTTTAATTGTAACGGGAAGGTCCTCCGCCTAACGGTTTTCTATTTTTTTCTTATTATCAGATAGAAAAATTTATATCTCGCTTCCAACTACTTGAAAAAATATTTTGTTAATTAGGTTTTGTAGGAAATTGAATGCTCTAAAATATGGTCTCTTATGATTTTTTCGTAAACCCAACCGTTTAAAAGATATTAACGGTTAAAATTTGATTATTTTTGGAAAAATTCTTTTTTTCTTATTAATTTTATAACTCAATGAAAAAAAATTATTATGAATGATGAAACACATAGTTTTGTAGGAAATTTACTGCTCTATAAAAAAATGGTCTACTATGATTTTTCGATTAAGCTAAGCGTTTTCGAGATATTCATTGTCAAACATCAATGCATATTAGGGTGGATCAAATAAAATTTTTTTTTTTTTCGTTTGGTACTCTGAAAAATAGGCTCCTAGACACCTCTAAGAAAACCTCTCCAAAAATCAATTCATAATAATTTTCTTTCATTGAGATATAAAATTCATAAGAAATAAAAAATGTTCCCAAAAATAATCAAACTTTAACTGTTAATATCTTTTAAACGGTTGGGTTTACGAAAAAATCATAAGAGACCATATTTTAGAGCATTCAATTTCCCACAAAACCTAATTAACAAAATATTTTTTCAAGTAGTTGGAAGCGAGATATAAATTTTTCTATCTGATAATAAGAAAAAATAGAAAACCGTTAGGCGGAGGACCTTCCCGTTACAATTAAAAACTCATATTTGGAGAGGCTTTCTTAGAGGTGTCTAGGAACCTATTTTTGCGAGTACCAATTGAAAAAAAAAAAAAAAAATTTTTTGAATCACCCTAATATACATATATATTTTTTTTTGATCTGGAGGACTTCCTCTATCTGTACATACACAGTTTTCGCTGAAAACTACTTTAAAACTTACATTCCACTCATAATCGGTGCCCGCTCTAGTTTAATCGATGTTTTTGGAAGACATATTTTGCCGGCCCTAAATTGTCACTTTATATGTTTACATTCCATAACCAACTTCAGCTGTTACTTGATATTGTCATATTAGGGGGATTCTCTTGCTCTTGCAAACCCTTTGCACGGTGAACGAATTGCAGAATTTTCCTCTTGGTGCAACAGCACAATAACAAACACACGCAGAAAATTATTTGCAATGGCTGCAAAATATGTCAGACCAAAACCCATGTTTATTTTCGTGCCGTCATATATCACTAGATTCTGCAATAGGTGCTCTCTTAGCCTTGCATATTTTGGTATAGGATTTTTGCATTTTGTGTCATCGTGCAATCTTGCAAGAGCAAGAGAATCACCCTATTGATAGTTGTCAGTGAAAACTCATCGAAAACACACATTGTCGGTCCGAACAACTTAGATTCCACAACCCACAAATGTGTTTTCAAAATGTTTTTAATGTCGGTCCGAACATAGTATAACATGTATAAAAATTTTCAAGTTTGATGAAGATCTCTAAATAGATATTATATAATACAAAATTAGTGTGATTATTTTGATTTATTTTGCATGTTTGTAAAATTTTACTGGGATGTTTCTTGTTATGTAAGTTGTTTTTTTTTAAACAAGTGTTATCATGATTAAAAGAGTTGCTTAAGTTTTGTATGCAAAAAATACAGTCCTGCGTGGTAAGCTTTCGTTTGCCGTATACAAAATAGTTAGCCGTTACAACAGAAAGTTAATTGGAATTTGCATTTGTGTAGATATAAGAATATAATTATAAAAATAATTTATTTAAATAAATAAGCGAGTTTAAAGTTAAAAAACTAGATTAGCTTACGAAAGCAGCACCTTTTATGTTTTCTATCGGTCAAATACAAACAAATACCGCAGTAGAAAACTCTCGACCGAGAAATTTAATATTATGATGATTAAATCATCTACTAATCAAAATATACCAAAAATAAATAATTTTTAATTTATATCAAATAATAATATTTATATTTTATTTTATATATAAATATGGGTGCTATATAACCCATGTTATCCACTTAGGCAAGAAGATACACTGTTATTAGTAAGAGCAGGTCTATGAATTTCTCACATATTTACCGGCGCCTGTTTTTAAAGAAGGGTTTATTATTACCTGAAGAAGATTGTCTTCAAATTGAAACAAGAAAAAAGGTTAACTTCGGTTGCACCGAAGCTAAATACACTTCACAGGTGCATTTCTGTTAGTAACTAGTATGTGTTCAGTTTATATGGAAGCTATATGCTATAGTTAACCGATCTGATCAATTTCTTCGGAGATTACATTGTTGCTTTAGAAAATAATATATACCAAATTTCGTGAATATATCTTGCCAAATGTGAAAGTTGCCCATACAAAAACTTGATTCCGATCATTCAGTTTGTAGTGCAGCTATATGCTATAGTTAACCGATCTGAATAATTTCTTCGGAGATTACATTGTTGCCTTAGAAAATAACATATACCAAATTTCGTTAATATATCGGGTGATTTTTTAAGAGCTTGATAACTTTTTTTTAAAAAAAAACGCATAAAATTTGCAAAATCTCATCGGTTCTTTATTTGAAACGTTAGATTGGTTCATGACATTTACTTTTTGAAGATAATTTCATTTAAATGTTGACCGCGGCTGCGTCTTAGGTGGTCCATTCGGAAAGTCCAATTTTGGGCAACTTTTTCGAGCATTTCGGCCGGAATAGCCCGAATTTCTTCGGAAATGTTGTCTTCCAAAGCTGGAATAGTTGCTGGCTTATTTCTGTAGACTTTAGACTTGACGTTGCCCCACAAAAATAGTCTAAAGGCGTTAAATCGCATGATCTTGGTGGCCAACTTACGGGTCCATTTCTTGAGATGAATTGTTCTCCGAAGTTTTCCCTCAAAATGGCCATAGAATCGCGAGCTGTGTGGCATGTAGCGCCATCTTGTTGAAACCACATGTCAACCAAGTTCAGTTCTTCCATTTTTGGCAACAAAAAGTTTGTTAGCATCGAACGATAGCGATCGCCATTCACCGTAACGTTGCGTTCAACAGCATCTTTGAAAAAATACGGTCCAATGATTCCACCAGCGTACAAACCACACCAAACAGTGCATTTTTCGGGATGCATGGGCAGTTCTTGAACGGCTTCTGGTTGCTCTTCACCCCAAATGCGGCAATTTTGCTTATTTACGTAGCCATTCAACCAGAAATGAGCCTCATCGCTGAACAAAATTTAAATTTAAGTAAAGCGCGAAACACATTTCGAACCGAACACTGATTTTGGTAATAAAATTCAATGATTTGCAAGCTTTGCTCGTTAGTAAGTCTATTCATGATGAAATGTCAAAGCATACTGAGCATCTTTCTCTTTGACACCATGTCTGAAATCCCACGTGATCTGTCAAATACTAATGCATGAAAATCCTAACCTCAAAAAAATCACCCGATATATTGTCAAATGTGAAAGTTGTCCATACAAGAACTTGATTCCGATTGTTCAGTTTGTCTGGCAGCTATGTATATGCTACAGTTAACCGATCTGAACAATTTCTTCGGAGATTACATTGTTGCCTTAAAAAATAATCTATGCCAAATTTGGTGAAGATACATTCTCAAATGTGAAAGTTTTCCATACAAGAACTTGATTCCGATCGTTCAGTTTGTATGGCAGCTATATGCTATAGTTAACCGATCTGAACAATTTCTTGGGAGATTACATTGTCGCCTTGGAAAATAACATATACCAAATTTCGTTAATATATCTTGTCAAATCTGAAAGTTGTCCATACAAGAACTTGATTCCGATCGTTCAGTTTGTATGGCAGCTATATGTTATAGTTAACCGATCTGAACAATTTCTTCGGAGATTACATTGTTGCCTTAGAAAATAATATATACCAAATTTCGTAAATATATCTTGCCAAATGTGAAAGTTTTCCATACAAGCATTTGATTCCGATCGTTCAGTTTGTATGGCAGCTATATGTTATAGTGGTTCGATATCGGCCGTTCCGACAAATGAGCAGCTTCTTGAAGAGAAAATGACGTTTGAAAACGATATCTTAAAAACTGAGGGACTAGTTCGTATATATACAGACAGACAGACAGACATAGCTAAATCGACTCAGCTCGACATACTGATCATTTATATATACACTTTATAGGGTCTCCGACGATTCCTTCTGGGTGTTACAAACTTCGTGACAAACTTAATATACCCTGTTTAGGGTATAAAAAGACACTGGGGTGAGTGAAAGAATCTGCTGAACATTCAAATTGTGTTTTATGGAAAGCAGGGGCGGTTGTAGTGCGACCGTGCATGCGTCTAACTATCTCTTTGTATGCCCAGCGAACCACACTCATTTCTCCAAAAGGATGCGGGCACAGCAAGTTTTCTGGACAGGATAGCTCCGCATCCTTCTGATCTGCGCTTTGATTACTCGGACCTGAAGGAATAAAAACCACCCTGTGAGAGGATAAGCGTAATATCGTTAGTCTTGGCAAAATATTTTGATGTATTTAATCATATAACACTACTACAATACATATAATGCAGCTAAAATAAAAAAAAAAAAATAATAATTAAAATCGCCATCAACTACGTAGCACCCATATGGTCACTTCGCTTAGAGAAAGGGTACAATTCGCACACAATCTGTGTGATAAATCACCGATAGAAATCCTAAAATGGATAAGAATTCCTCTCAATACCACACAACTTCTGGGATGCCTGTAAAAAAAGCATATTGCGCAAGCCAGAAACTTACTTGACTAATTTGATCCACCTGTTGTGTTTATTTATGAATAAGTGTAAAAAAAGAGTCGTTTAATATCTGCAATATATTACCCTTATCCTTACGAGTATGAGTATGGTGTAGTCGTCTTGTAATTTATGGTATTTAAGGAAACATGTTATATGTTTTAACTAGCTCTTGTTACAAAACATTGAATTAATAAAAATAATAGATTTTTATTAACATAGCGAAAGATATATAATGTTCATGTATGATGACATGTGATATTTAGCCGAAAATAAGAGCTTGTCGCATGTTAAATGTAAAGGTTTTAGTTTTTAGCCTATATTATTGTAATTTTTTGGTTCTTTTTCCTTTGATAACAGTTGGTCGACTTTTTATGTATCCTTTACGGCGTTTAGGATTCTGAAAATATTCAAGGTATTAAAAAATTAATAGCAATTTTCAAAACATAATAACACCTTTTTAGTGATATAATTGGTTGGTGTTAGTATTCTTTCACTGAGCTTTAATGAAGGTCGATTGAATTCATTTGGTTTTTTTACGCGGTAGATGCGTACTAACCAATGTTCAGTAGTATAAGCTTCCTCAAGATAAGTAAGTTCAAAATCTTTGTTTCCTATAATTGCGTTCCTTGTTCGATCGTATCCTGCAGGACCCCTGAAAAATAGAACCGAAAGCGATAATTATTATTCTGATGGGTACCGTCATTCCAAAAATGTAAGATTATTACAAAAATTTAAATTACTCTGAACATATGTACGAATATTAAGATCTCATAAGTAAATAACCGCTAAGTACGGGTGTAATCAAACATTTTACTCGCAATTTGTGAAGATCTAAGGTGAGGAAATAATTTTCGTTTTATTAAAATATCACATCATTGACCAGCATATTCAGTTTAACTCTTTGAGCAGCGCCGGTTTAAAATTTGTACCACTAACTTACTTTCAGGTGGTACATTTTTTGAACTAAAATATGTGCACGAAAACAGTTGTTCGAAAGTATAACGTTATAAAACTTATGTTTATTATTCAAGTTCAGAAATATTTATACAAGTTATAGTTTATATATAGATTTATACGAATTCAAGATATGATATTCAGGATTTTTTTATAAGCGAATAATCGTAATTTAGACTTAACATCCTTCATAAGCGCTTGCACAGAATCCTTATTTAAGTCTTTAGTGACATTTCGCCACTTATTCCTAAATTGCCTCTCATTTTGCGCTGTATGTTGCGTCTTTAACAGTTTCGCTTTAATAATGATCCAATAGGTCTCAATAGGCCTGAGCTCTGGGTAATTTGGATGGTTCATCTCTTTGGGAACAACAACCACTCTATTGTCTTGGTATAACTTCAAAGCGGGTTTTCCGCAATGATATGTCGCAAGATCAGGCCAAAAGAGTACTGGATCCTTATGAAGCTTAATTAAAGCACTCATTAACATACATTTTTTGATTTATTGTTCCATAGCCTATAAAAGGTGCACTTTTAAAGCCACAGTTTCAAATGGCCTGCCATACTAGAAATTTTTTTTTTTGGAATTTGTCAATTTTTTTTATTTTAAAATTTATGTTAGCTGTGTAAAATTGTCGCCTTCGAATTTGTTTAAAGTCCGCTTTTACATAGGATTTATCATCCATTACAACGCAGTTAAAATTAGGCATGAACTTTTCATATAATTGTCGAGCACGTCGTTTTGTCACAACATATTGGTTATCATTGCTGCATTTACTTTGAAGGAACGTAATCCATTTCGTTTGCCTACTTTCTGTACATATTAAGGCGACATTTGCACTTTTTTGGCGACATATCGTTTTGAAAGTCCAATATTTCGTTTCGAATAGGTCAACACTTCTTTTGCTGTAAGTGGAGATTCAAATCCTTGTTTTCTACCACTACCGGCCTTTCTATTCAATGATAAGGAGTCACTGTATCTCTTGAGTAGGAAAAATACCGAAGATTTTGCAATTTTAAATTTTTTGGCGATGTCGCTGTGAGACATACCTGGATTTTCCAGCTTTTTGCGCAAAACCGATTCGCGATTCATTGCTGACAAATTTTACACTAACCATATTTTTGTAAAGAATATAAAGCAATTATGTAGATAATGTAGTAAACTTTGCGCGTAAATTTGAATTTTGATTTTACCGTTAGAAATGTTTAAGTTGTGCGGATTTCTATGTGACCAGTTTTTTCGTGCACATACTTTTTTCATTTATTCTAAGTAAATCACAGGTTTAAATGTGCACCAAATAATATAACGGATTAATGGCACCATTATGTCATATTTTCAGGTGCAGTTTTTCTGTTTCTACTCGTTTTGTCGTTAATTTCACGTCATTAACCTCAAAGTTGTGCATGTAAGTGGAATATGGTGTGAAAAACTGCGGAAAATCTTGTCGCTCAATTTTCTGAAATTTCTTTGTCGTTCAAAGAGTTAAAAGAAATCGCTATATTTGGGGATAACAGTTTTTACAAGAATTTCTATGAAGCTCTTAAATACCTTCTTCGCACTCCTTTATGGTTTAGGATTCTTGTAATACCATACCATTAGAAGTTTTCGGCGTAATTGTTATATGGAGCAGTGGGCGTGATAACCATCTCATTTCAACGATTTTCTCAGGGTATGAGGAGGATGTTGTTGAACAAACATCTGCGGCCATGCCCAACTTATCACTCAACATTTTCAATTGTTGCGCATATAGTACTTTTTGCATGTTATTTATCAAAAATATTAAAAATAAAACACATTCAGTTACAGACTGAATCACAAATTTCCTTTTTTAAATTGAAGTTTAGTCGCGCTTTTTCTTTAAAAACAATAAAATCGGCTGCTTTTGTATATGCAGTTTGTTTTACTCATTTAACGTAATAAAGTAAAGACCATAATTATAATTAGATAATATATTATAGTTGACCTGTGCTTACTAAAAACATAAAAAAAAAAAATTTTTTAAATCCCGAACGAACGAAAAAGTCTGACAAATTTTTTATGAAATTATAGTGTAAGTAGAGTATATAAACTTCGAGGCCCACGCACACGTAAATTAAACCCATTGGAGGGCTGGACCATGCTCACCTTTGAAACATTTTTAAACCAAACATGCTCCCTTTATGCCCTGTACTAAATTACAATTTTTTATCTTAATTCGTGGCTTACTTATAGCCATTAATATGTAGTTATAAGAAGATTGTAATAGAACAATAGGGAGATTCTTTTGCTCTTGCAAAATTGCAGATTGCAAAAATCCTATACTGTAATATACAACGGCACGAGAGCACCCATTGCAGAACTAGTGATATATGAACGGCTGATTCGGTCAATTTATTGTAAAAGACTATTGTAAATTGGCGCACCTTCTGCATTCATTCTTAACAAAAAAACTGTTACAAATCTTTATAATTTAAATAGAAATTACAAAATCTATTTAAAATTTACCTTCCTCAACAATTTAACGTCAAAATATGTATTTAAGTAAAATGAAAGCTAAAACAGGGTTGCAATTATATTTTTGCGTGACATTGCCCGCAAATATACATGGCTTTTGTTCTGACATATTTTACAGCCATTGCAAATAATTTTCTGCGTGTCTGTTGTTGTGCCAGTGCACCAAGAGGAAATATATGCAATTCTTGCACCATGCAAGGGTTTTGCAAGAGCAAGAGAACACCCCTAATTTTTTTTTTACTCTGTTGCAAAATTATGAGACTGATCTAATTAGAGCACATAAGTCTGTAGGTATGTATTTTGAAGAAGTATTCTTTTATGCAACTAATATATTGGCAAATTCAATACTCCGGAAACAATTTTAATATCATAACTAGGTTTGGTTTCCCAAGATTTCGGTAATAAAATGGCTAACTTAATTGCTTCAACACATTTATTTCATATTTATTTGCTTTAAATTATAACTAAAAATATTTTACAATCGAAAAAATAAAATAAAATAAAGATTGTATCCCAAATACAGAGACCATAAACATTGATGGTCAATGAGGAATCAAACAATTTTTCCTTTCTCTTTGGAAACTGCGCTGGATGGATGGAACAGGGTTATTATTTTGAAATCGCGGCTGAAAGCCGAAAACGCAAAAAGGAGGAAAATATTCTCGCTTTGTAAATATATATTTACATATATCTGCATATTTATACGAACAAAACTAAAAACTTCAGTGTTATTACAGATTAATGAGATCATCAAATACCTATCAGAGGAATACAAAAGAAGTAACAATATAACTTAAAGTCTACCATATATGTACATATGAGCACACATCGAAATAAAATCATAATGCTTTTTATTCATTTGCATTTAAAGACAATTGCTTACTTAGTAATTGGTTTCTTATTTACTATTGTTTACATTTTGTTGGTGGTCTGAACTGAATGGAAAAAGTATATCGGATATTTAAATAGGATAAGATGTTTATTAAGAGTTTTATTGATGAGGCTGTAAGATACAGTTACAAATGCGTGAGCTGTAGCACGTGAAAATTTTAATTAGCTCTGCTCTCATACCGCTTCCAATTTTTTGCTACCGCTACGACAGAGTAGAGCACAGCACTTCATTTTTGGCTATTACTACAGCTATAGTTTTTTACCTAACAAAATCGCGAGCAGAGCATAGCACATACTTTTAAATTGTTCTCCTATGGCTCCCGTCAAAGTGAGAGCGATAGCTATAGCATAGCAATAGTTCAAGAAATTTTGCTGCTACGGAGTAGTAAATGAAAACCTGTTTTAAACGTAGTATTTGGTATGTATTTTCTTTTACGTGCGTACGATAAGAAACTATATATTGCGTGTTTATGACTTTGTAACTGCTTTTCGTAGTTATTATATTTGTGATTGTTTCTTCGATAGGTTTATTATTTATATTTTTTATTAAAAAATTTCTTTACCATTGGCTTGCTGTTTATTATTTGCTTTCTCTGTATTATTGTCAATGGTTTGTAATTTCTTTATTATGATATGGCCCTGCGAAATTAAAGGGATGTTATGAGAAAATGAACGTTTCGAATTGTATTGTGGTAATTTCCAGATACTTTTTTGAAGTGGAATGTTAAAATTTTACAACAGATTTCCACCAACTGCTCTTATGAGAAGCGCTTATGTAAGTCCGATAATATAATTTGCTTTTTGTAAGTCTACGTACGTCACAGTATCGGATTGGACATAAGTTGTTCACTTAACCTTAATTTTGAGTTGTCCTATAAATTTGAAAATTACTAAAATTAAATTCAAATAATAATGAATAATTTTAGTATGCAAAAATTGTCGTGGCACTGTATGTAATATTTAAGTGCCTATGCACTAATCTGGCAAGTAGCAACCCGCCACCGCTCAAGGATTTGTTCAGGAATTTGTTTTAGTTTTCATTATCGGCGAAAGCCATCCTGCGGAGTCGAAAAGTAACATGTATTTGAGATTTTAATACTGCTAGACAGAATTTTGACTTTGTTTTTTCTACCAATATGCGGAGTTTTGGAAAATTGTGGCTCTAGTGGTAGTAGTACGACGTGAGAGCCAGAAATTGATCGGGTAGTTGTGGCTTTAGAGAAGTCCTCACAATACTGATCTTTAGTTTTGTTTGCTATTGGGGGGATATTTCCTTAAACTTTGAAATATAAATTTTTAATTATTGTATTTGTTTTCATTATCCTCAGCTTGAGTTGGTATGGTCGTAACTGGTTTTGTCAATTTTTAGAAGATTTCGGCTTTCGGGATTTGCTTTTGCAATTAAAATTCTGTTTGTATAAGCGCTTTTTTGGGATAAGATGGGATATGTGCTGTAATGAAGGATTGAATCATTGTATAAACCTACAAGTAACCAATCCTTCATTTTTCACTGACACATACGCAAAAGTCTACTACAAATTAGGCACTTGGTTCGGGTTGCCCCCAAATATTCTGCTACTAATTAGTCACTTGGTACGGGTTGCCCCCAAATATTCTACTACTAAAACGTTAAAATTCCTCAAATCTGCTATAGTGTGTTGCCGTGTTAGGTTTTAAAATTTATAACTTTAACAATATTTTTATAAAATATTCAGGTATTTTTCGGTTATTTAAATATTAAATTTAATCAGTTTTTTCCAAAATATTAATTATTGTATCAATGTATTATTAAATGTTTCCAATTTTATTAAAAATATTTATATAATATTTGTGTAAAAACTATGTATCCGACTTTTTATATTTATTTTAGTTTTTGTTTAAATAATTACAAGTTGATTGTTTTGACTTGTATTGTTAATGTATACATACATACAATGGAATTGTACCTGATTTTTTTATATTTATTTTGGTTTTTGTTCAAATAATTTCCAGTTGATTGTTTTGACATATATTGTCAATGTTATATTTTTAATGTAATTAATATTCATGAATTGTACCTGACCTTATATATTTATTTTTGTCTAGTCATACTTTTTAAAATAAGTAGATTGATTTAAAACTGTATATATAAAAAGGGTGAAAGTAGGCCTCCTGGTGAACCGAACACCCAAAAAAGATCGGTAGCTCGCCTACATTGCAACCTCAGAGGTGGTGAGGAAGAGCAATAAATATCCAATAAACTTTTGTTTCAAAAATATTCTTGAAAGTTTTCATTAATGTTTTCCGTTACAAATACTTTTTCACAAAAAAGTTGATATACTACATTTCTTTTAATTACATCCCTGTGCCTAAAAAAGGCAGATTTCGATCAGGTGATCTCAGTTGTGAAAAATTCTTGGAAAACAGCTGATTCTTTTGTTACTTGTAGGTTTAAACAATGGATTGAATGGTGTCTTTTGTGACAATATAAGCAATTCAATTAGCTTTTGCAATTTTTATATGTTTGCCCATGTGACAGGCAATTTGAGCAAAGTCTTTTTGACCTGACAAAATTATTGCGTTCGTTAACTTTTAAGTTTTTAAACTTCTCGCAAGATACATATAAGTTTATGGCCTCTTTTTCATACTTGGCATGACGTTTTCTTTTTATGTTCGGATGTAAACGATGGTGTTTTATTAAAGCTTGTGTTTGATTTGTTTTTGCTTCTAACTTGGAGTCTATTGAATAGTCGAATTTGTCCGTGTTTATTGTTTTTAGTTCAGACTATTTTTTCCTCTACCCTTCCGCAATTTCATATCGGGTAGTTAGAAAATCATTAATTTGGTCCCACGTGGGGTATTTTTTTTCTGATGAGAGCGATTGCTTTCAAAGGAATAACGATTTTTCTGGTAATGTGACGGTGCAAATGTTTGCCAGAATAGGGTCCCAGCTGTCTGTGGGAATATTTTGTGTCGACAGAATCGACAAACAATTAAAAGCAGTGGATTATAGTCTTACAAATTCTTTACTTATTTCTTTTTTAATTTTTGGCATGTTTATTAGTGTCGTTACTTGTTTATCGACAAGTATTCTTTCGTTTTAATATTTTGCTTTTAAAGCTTCCCACCCAAATTGAAATTATCGTCATTGTGTGGTGTGATAGTATTATATTATGAGTAGAGTCTAAGGCTCATTTAGCAATCCCGGCCCCCCTAGGCAAATGATTAGCCTAGGAGTCGCTGCAACTGTTGCAGCGTTGTCACAACGCTGCTAAGACCGGTGGATCGGCGTAGTTGGGGTCTAGGCTGTCGACGCCGAATCGATGTTTCAATCTGCTGATGTACTACACGAGTTACGAGTTGATGTCTTGTTGCGCGGCTGCGAGGATAGGTGTCCGATTGACGTCGCGCATCGAGGTGCGATGTAGCAGCAGCCTGTGATGCGGCCTGTTGCAGATTTGGCACAGACTCCTGTAATCACACTCTTAAATCCTATGCGTATGTGATAGACAGTTCTGGCAGTGCCCGTGTGCCTGTGCAATTTGCTGTCGTTGTAATGGTCGAGTCCCTCTAAAGATCCAACAATGGTGCAGACGATGTGGGCGTCGACATAGGGGGCATCTTATACGATGGCCTGCCGAGGTCAGTGATGATCGGTTGTCACACCGAGGTGCGGGGGCAGATCCCGTTGCAAGGTGCTGTTGCCGATGCTGTTGCAACTGCAGCCGAACGAACGGTTGGCGTTGCTATCACTAGCGTAGCTACGTCCATGGTAATCTGTACAAAGGAGATGGTTAATTATACTTTTTGTGAAGATCCAATATGTATTCGTATTTCCATCGACGGCTGAAATTATGATGGAGATTTTTAATTCTTCCCCTCGATTTAATATTGATAGCGACTCCACGCTTGGCTCAGGAATGGACAGAATGGGTGCTCCTTTTAGGAAATCCCCAGAAGTTAAGGCGGTGAAATCTTGCGAGAGTACTGTGAGTAGCCTTGAATTGAGAACGGCTTCAATTCGATTTAATAAAGTGGTTTGTAATTTCCAGTTACCCGTTTGAAGTGGGATTTGTAGCTTTTTACAGCTGATTCCCATAAACCGGGCATATGCGGAGCGCTTGGGGGTATAAATTGCCAATTGATACCTTGAGGGGCGTACTTTTGTACGATGACAGGTGAAACTTGTTTTAGGAAATCCACAAACTGTTTTTCTGTGGCTCGATGAGCTCTAATAAATGTTTGCCATTGTGGCTCATGATTTTTGAGGGGAAGCCACGTCGAGCGACGAAACGAGCAAATGCCGCGAGAAAAGCCTCCGTCGTCAGATTACTACACAACTCAAGGTGTACTGCCTTTGCTTACAAACAATCTGAAACATACAAAGACAGGCACATAGCCTTTCAGAATTGTGGGAGCCCTTAGCATGAGCGCTTTTACATTAAAAGGCCCAGCAAAATCGACACCTGTTGTGGTGAAAGGCAGAGCGAAATTGCAGCGCTCAGGTGGAAGTGCTGCTATAATCAGCGTTCGCATCTTCTGCTTGTGTATAGTGCAAATCTGGAACTTGAAGATGCACTTCTTGATTTGGGGCTTAGGACAGGGAATATAGTACTCTTGGCGCACCATATGTTGCATGAGGCGATGTTCGGCATGTAGCATTAATATGTGGACATTAGGGTGTGCCATTTTGAGGCAACTTTTTTTTTCAACTGAAAAACAGGCTCAAAACTTTCGAAATGTGTAAAAAAAAAGTCACTCAAAAGATGAGCTCTTAACATTAATATTAAGAGGTGCCTCTTTCAAATTTTCTGTTTTCCATATAAATTACATGGAAAAAAAATCATTTTTTTTTGTGGTGGTTATTGTACAGAGGTTATTATATGTGCACGCGATGGCTGCCAGTAGGGATGGTAAGCTCGATTCCGATTCTACTCGAAAATCGAGTTTTCTCGTAAAATAATCGATTTTTCGAATGTCAAGAATCGATTCTTAATCGACTTCGACTACTGAAGATCGATTCCGAAAAATCGATTTTTTTACGAGAAAACTCGATTTTCGAGTAGAATCGGAATCGAGTTTTTTATCAATCGGCTTCGATTCTCTCAGTAGTAATATATCGTGGCTGAAGTAGCGCGCTTGAGTATATGTGATTAGTGCGAACTTTGCCTTTTGTAACTCTAGGTGCGTTACTGCATTGCACGGGCAATTAGGTGTTCCCTTGACTTTGCTTTTGAGTTGCTCTATAAATTTGAATATTTAAGCAACTACTCTGAGAACTCAGAGAAACGATAAAATTGTTCAAGGATGTCGGCATCATCCAGTAATGTATGGAAGGTGGCGATTTATCGACCTTCTGGGGCGATTATGTTGTGCACATGCGATTGTGGCCAAGAATCAGGAGATTCTATTAACGACCGGGGGCCATTCCACCAAAGGGTGGCGGTGACAAGGGGCAGTCGGCAGAATTGTCAGCACTGGCTACGTGTCTCCAAGTGGCTGACCCCACTCGGTCAAGTATTTGAGACGTTCGATTTGAAATGTACGTCCTACATGAATGTGGCGGTTTTTCTAAACCGGCTAGTACATTTTCGGAATCGGACCACAGATATAATTTGCATTTTGTCATGTTTAAATGCATTTACACCATGGCTACTAACTTGGTAAGTAGTAGTGCGCCACATTGCTCAAGTCGTGGTAGACTTAGCGGTTTGAAAGGAGCCACTTTTGCTTTTGCTACTAATAAGTGGCTTGTGGTCGTAGTGTCACTTGACCACTTGACGTGCGCACATAGATAGTAGCGGTGTATGCTTTCTCAGATGTGTCACAGAAGCCTTGTAGTTCGTGGAATTTGGATCTTAGAAATGTCATTCAGATTTTTAATAAACTGGGACCATTTTTCTAAGCGAAGAGGTTACACTTGTTCATCCATCCAGCCATAATTCTTGCATTAAGATTTTCGCTTGTATCACAATTGGCGAAAGCCATCCTGCGGGGTTTTGCCACCGAGGATAAAATCTGTCTTTTTGATATGGCTGATAATGTGGATATGGACTCAGTCGTTTATGAGAACTGGTCCGATATGAACACTTCTCTTGCCAGAGGAAATTCTGACTTTGTGGTTTCTGCCACTTCGTGGAGTGTTTGAATGGCTAGATACAGTGCACTGTTAGCATCAAAAGTAACTGATTTTAATTTGAAGTCGTGTAGTGGACTGGTGGGGGATCTTCTGAACATAATTCGTTGAAAATCTTGGTCGTCTTTATGTACGACTATTTGCCGATAAATTTTTTCAACTTCCTCATTGAATACGTATTTGATTATAAGCCAATTTAATATGAGGAGCATTAAATCTGATTTGAGTGTAGGCCCCATAAATAGGATATCATTTAGGAAATTTCCCGAGCTAGTGGTTTTTGAGGCGTTGAAGACAACTCTCTCTGTTACTATTGTTGTTGTTTGTCTGGCTTTTCTACTGCATGATGTGGCAAGTAAAAGGAGTAGTATTTGCCGTTGACGACTTTTTCAATTGGGTTTACTTCCTGCATGTGGTCTAAATGGAGGTATTCTTCTAGCACACCATCATATTCTGATTTGAGTTTTCATTTTTTAAGTAGGTTTCTTTCCATACTAAGAAAGTACTGTATTGAAGAGGTGCGAGAATGACCTAAGGCGAGGGTGTTAGGAAATTGTTGCTTAAGTGGTAGTCGTACGACGTACCGACCATTTTTTTCTAATTCCCAAAATTTACTCAATTGTGAAGAGATGTACTCGTTTGAGATTTTCTCAACTTGAATTGTCATTGTTGTGACTGGTACCGTAACTAGTCCACTTAGGATCCAACCGAAAATAGTCTTTTGTGCCAGAAGTGTGTTTGATATTTTCTCAATACCTTCTGTGGTATGAGACCGCTGCCTAATAGAAGCTTTAGGTGTGAACTATTTTGCCAATGCTATGCTATATGATAGCTAGGAAGCATAAATATTTGTTAATTGCGGTAATGCAATAGCTTCTGCTTGTATGCGCTTATCTGCTTTGGGGGAAATGAGGGTAATGGGGCAGATTTTATTTGAGTTTTTAACTATTTTTCCTCCCATTACCGTGATTTCAAAATTTACTAGTTTTGTTGGCAACTATAGCCTGTTTTGTGCCCTAGACGCTGTAAAAGATCGTTGTGATCCTTGGTCTATTAAGGCTCTGAGACGACTGCTGTGGCTAGTAGTACCCTACTATGATTATCGCTGTGTAGCGTTTGAATTTTTAATGCCTTTGAGCAGCATGATGCCTCTTCGGAATTTTGTTGATTTGGTACTTCGGGATTTGTTGTTGCAACTAAACCCGTGGCTCTTTTGATATTTGCGCTGTTTGGGGATAAACTGGAACAATTTGTTATATGTAACATTGAATAATGTCTTTTATGGCAGTATACGCAATTAAATTTGCTTTCGAAATTTTTAAGCGTATGCGCATGTGACAAACAGTTGATAAAAGTCTTTTCGTTTTTACGAAATTGTTTCGATCGCTAATATTAATTTTTTTTGAATTTCTCGCAAGATTTGAGCTTGTGCCCTCCTTTACACAGTTCGCATGACGTTTGTTTATATTGTTCGGATGTGAACGATTGATTCTTAAAAAAGCTTCTATTAAAATTATTGTTGCTACCAGCTTGCGGTCTATTTAAGCTTCTTTCTGCAATTTCGTATTGGGTAGTAAGAAATTCTGCCACGTTGGGCCCTTTCTGGTAATGCAGCTGTGCATATATTTACCAGAATAGGGTCTCTATTGTCTGTGGGAACATTCTGTGTCGATAGAATCGACAAACAATTTAAAACAGTAGATTGAAATTTTATGAATTCGTCACTTATTTCTTTCTGAATTATTGGTAACATTTTGGTAAATTAATATCGGCAGTTGTTTTGTCGACCAATATTCTTTCGTTTTCGTTACGTGCTTTTAGAGCTTCCCCAGCAAAATTAAAATTTTCGTCATTAAGAGCGAACTGTTTGACTATTACGCCTGCTTGACCTTTGGTTTTGAATCTGAGGTGGTACAATTTCTGCGCTTGTGATAATTTAGGATGGTTTATGTACACGGCTGTAAACATGTCCAGCAAGGACGGCCACTGTTCATAACCTCCATGAAATATGTATATCTGTGTCACATGCTGGCACTTTAAGGCAGAGTTCGCAAATACTCATCACTGAGGAGTAAAATTTTTATCTTCCTCCTCAGTACAACAGAATTGAGGAGCAATAAATTTTGATTTCCTCAATTGTGAGTTCAAAGGAAAGAGTGCTCTTCTAGAATATTTCTCTTTAATACTTATCTTATCTTTTCGCTCTAATATTTTCCGCATACGTACGTGCTCCTCAAAATAATACTCCTCACAAGAGCGCTAAGTTTCTTTTTCTCATCTCAGGTTTCAGCACTCAGTATTTTGTATCGCTGATAAAGTCAGTAATGCAGCAGAGAGTGCACTTGAGCAATTTCTTATTCTCTTAGAGAGTATGTATATTTATGTATAAATTTATGTTAAAGTTTAATTGTTGTTGGTGTAAATATTAACAGTTTTGGGTACATGCATGATTAACCGTTAATTTAAGTTGTATTGTGTGTAGGTAAATAATTTTAATCAGGAAGACAATGCAAAAATACTGTTCTCTAAGAGAATTTCGCTATACAATGACTGTTTTTTTTTGTCATGGGTCGGCATTTTCTCAATTGTCATTTTGGATTAAGATGCATTGCAGTTTTGTTAGCTTAAAATTTTATAAGTTAAAAATGGGCAGGTTTTCAAAAATTGACAAAACAAAGTACGTATCATACGACAGTGAAACAAATCAATCGATGTGCCTTTTATGCAAAAAACAATTTAAAGGTCTAGTTTTGCACAACATAAAAAGACATTACACTTTAGTTCACAAATATAATTTTGTACAAATTGAGTCATCGGAAACATTAAGAAAAGTAAAAATAAAATTGAATCAAAGTAATTTTTTTAAGTGCTGTGTAGGGCTGATTACTGTTAAAGCAATACCATTTAGGCTTTTTGATGATGAACAGTATTTTAAAAAAATAATAGAGCCTTATGAACACGAATTTAATATAACAGTAAACTCAAGGAATATAATTGAAAGACTTGGCACGTGTGCCGAACAAATGAAAATCAAACTATCTGATTTACTACGAAACAAAATGATTTGCATAAAGTTGGACATTGCTTCACGAATGGAAAAAAGTATATTGGGAATAAACGTTCAAGTTATTGATAATTTTCAAATAAAAATTTTTACTATTGGGATGGTGGAATTGAAAAAAGACACACTGCACTGTTTCTAAAGGAAGAAATCTTAAAAAGTTTCCATAAATTTGGTATAAACGCGGCACAAATATATTCTTCTACTACCGATAATGGAGCGAACGTTGTGAAAACTTCAGAGTTACTTCAAGAAAGTGAAACCACGGATGGTGATGAATATGAACAAATTCACACTAAATTGAATTCGGTATTGTCGGTGGTAAGATGTGCTGTACATACGCTCCAACTAGCTGCACATGATGTATATAAAACTGTTTCAACAGAATTAACAAAGTGTAGAGAGGCGGCACGTTTTCTTCGAAAAAAGATTCGTAATGAAAATTTTGGTGAAGGTATCCGAATGCCTACATTAGACAATTTAACTAGATGGAATTCTACGTTCGATATGTTAAATTCTCTGTTGAACTTGGAAGAATTTGTAAATATTCACGAAGTTAACTGTCAAATAAATTGGGATTTCGTACAAAATTTTGTTGCTGCGTTTAAGCCCATTGCTGAATGTACAAGAAGTTTGCAAACTGAAGATTATATAATGGGTGATTTCTACAGGGATTGGCTGCTTTGCGAAACGAAATTGGAAACTATGCCGAACAATATCTTCGCTAGTACTTTATTAGGATCAATGCAGTTGCGGAAGGAAAAGCTTCTTGAAAACAATGCATTCGTTTCCGCTTTATATATGGATCGAAGATTTAATTATATGGATTCACTGTTCTTCAATGAAATGCAAAGAAAACAGGCGGTAGTAAGTACATTTCAATCTATAATATCCTTACTTTATTATTTACTAAAAATTATGCATGACATTACTGATCGATAAAATATGATTATCATTTTTTGTTGGTTTATATTCTCTAGTCACATATAATTTCTACAAGCACAATGTTAAGTTCTTTGGAGGGAAATCCAATATACAATGATGCAGTGGACAGCCAAGTTGAATTCGAACCTTCTCTGTCTTCAAATGATACTTTTCAATTACTTGAACAAAAAGTTCCTTCTTGGACGCAGCAATCTCCTCAGTCAACAAGCAATGTTCAAACAATTCGTCAAAAACTTGAAGGACTAGCACACGAAACTCGGATGCCTTTCCAAACAAACATACTGGATTACTGGAAAGGTTTGCGAAGCCATGAGCCAGCTTTAGCCAAATTAGCCGAAGTAGTTCTATCTGTTCCATGTAGTCAGACTTCAGTGGAACGTGCCTTTAGTGCTCTTTCGTTAATTTTAACTAAGCATCGTTCCAGGCTCAACGCACAAAATATCAATAATTTGCTTTTGATAAGGTTAAATGAAGAACTTTTTAATAATATGAATTTTTCTTAAGGTATTTTTTCATCAAAAAATTATCAACTTTATTTATTGAATTATTTATTTATTTATTGAATATTTTCTATTGAAATATATACATGTTTTGTTTGTTTTAATAAATAAGTACTTACTTATGCACGTACATATGTATGTACAAATACGGAAAATAACTAAATAAAAATTTGAGTGCCTATTCTTTATTTGTAAATACATATGTATATGCTGTTGCTTTTTTTCTTTAAATAAGAGACAATACTAATGACAAGTAAAAACAAGAAAGGAAGGGCTAAGTTCGGGTGTCTCCGATCATTTTATACTCTCGCACGATAAAGTGATAATCGAGATTTCATTATCAGTCATTTACATATTTTTCAAATACCGTATTTGTCTAAAGCTTTATTCCGCTATCATCATTGGTTCCTAATGTATGTATATACATATTATACAGAGAAGGCATCAGATGGTATTCAAAATAGCGTTATAATGGAAGAAGGCGTGGTTGTGAACCGATTTCACCCATATTTCGTACATGTCATCAAAGTGTTAAGAAAATATTATGTACCGAATTTCATTAAAATCGGTCAAGTAGTTCCTGAGATATGGTTTTTGGTCCATAAGTGGGCGACGCCACGCCCATTTTCGATTTAAAAAAAAGGCTGGGTGCAGCTTTTTTTTCCATTTCTTTCGTAAAATTTAGTGTTTCCGACGTTTTTTGTTAGTCCGTTAACGCACTTTTAGTGATTTTCAACATAACCTTTGTATGGGAGGTGGGCGCGGTTATTATCCGATTTCTTCCATTTTTGAACTGTATATGGGAATGCCTGAAGAAAACGACTCTATAGAGTTTGGTTGACATACATAGCTATCGTAGTTTCGGAGATATGTTCAAAAAACTTAGTAGGGGTTATGTAAACAAAACTATAATACTCTCCTTAGCAACTTTGTTGCGAGAGTGTAAAGATGAGTTTTATTTTTCGCATCACTTGAACACTCAGAGCGATAAAAATAAAGATGATGCGTTAGGCAAATAGTTATCTTTTAAAAATGCTCGCTCATGCTAATATATGAGTGAGCCAAATACGTGAGGAGTTTTTTGTGATGAGAATGTTAATTAAGCTTGCGCTCCTGAGTATTTGAAATGATGTTCTCTTGCAGAATATTACTCATCAGAGCAAGAGCGTATTTTGATGGTTTTACGAACTCTGCTTTAAGGTGAATGCCTGAACTTGCCTCTTGGGCTTGTCTTTGTGGCCGCCCTACTCTCGGTTGTGGAGTAGGTACAATTGATTCTATTAGTTTTAAGTGATCAGAGATCATGGCTTTTGTCTCTTCGTATTAGTCTAAGCAATTTTCGTATTTTACGTAAGCCGAGAAAATTAAATATTCTGGTAGATCTGAGTAGTCAAGATTTCCATTTTTGATTTCTAATGCCGATTCAGAATTGTCCGGAATCGGTGACGATGAAAACTCTTGTACTCAATTTGTCACTCTCTGTCTGCCACTGTCACTCTCAGAAATATATTTGGTGTATGAAATATCTGTCACCCTTTTTTGTTTTGTAACAGCTTGCTTTGAGCGTGTAGCTTCTGAAGGTTTCCATGGACTTTTTTCGTTTGAAATAATTTTTGGAACTTTTAGCGACTGAATTGTTTTGATTCTTTAGAATCTGAGCTCATTCGGGTTAAAAATTATTTTACTCTATTTTTCTGATCTTCGTATACACCATCACTGGTAAAGAGAACATGTGAAAGAGAGATCCCGTTATTTGGTTTTTGCTATTTTCTATTATTTTTGATGGAGAAGTGTGTTGTATTTTTGCGTCACCAGGTTAGCACATGCAAATTCTTTTCAGTTTATCTTCAACAGTTGAATGCGTATTGCAACCAAGTTTTTTATACTGCTAAAGTAAACTATAGCTTTAATATGCGTAAAGGAAAATCGCTATCTGTTGAGGAGAGATCCAAAATTGAAGCTTACAAGGAAGCAGGGCTGTCAATAAGTTCAATATCTAAAAAAAATGGGCAGAAGTCGTAAAGTTATATCAGCGTTCCTCAGCAATAAGTTGAATTATGGCAAAAATAACAAAGGAGGGAATAATAGAGTGATTACCGCTGCTGATAAGAGAGGAATTTTGAGAGAATCCTCGAACTCTCACTCCTCGACCGCAAAGATTAGGGCAAATGTTAATGTTAAAGCGAGCTTATCTACAATTCAAAGAGTGATACGTAGTGCTCCACATTTAAAAAGACTGAAATTAAAGAAAAAAAACCCCACTAAACGTTGCTAGAAAGGAAGTGCGCTTGAATTTTGCGAGGAAGCATATGACATGGAATTCTGATTGGCGCTACGTTGTCTTATCGGATTAAAAAAATTTTAATTTGGAAGGTCCGGACGGATACAACTACTACTTCCATGATCTTCGCAAAGAGAAACATCAGTTGGATCGCCTTCATAGTAGGGTGGGGAGTGTGATGGTGTGGGGCGCCATCTCCTATTACGGTACGTGCGAGTTACAGTTTTTAACTACAAATATGAATGCAAACACTTACAAAAACGTACTTGAAATAGCTTTTCCCCATTTCCAAAACGTGTTCGGAGATCTGCCGTGGACTTTCCAACACGACAATGCCCCGATCCACACTGCCCGGGTGGGTAAGTCATGGATTGAGGACCAAAATGTCCGTCTAATGCAGTGGCCGCCTTATTCACCCGACATCAATATAATAGAAAACGTATGGGGATGGCTGGCTCGTAAAGTTTACGAGACTGGGAAACAATATTCCAACATAGAGGAGCTAATTGAAGGCATCAAGGACGCTTGGTCCACCATTTCACTTAATTATATTGGAAAATTATATGAATCGCTTCCCAATCGAATCTATGAGGTAATTCTCAACAAGGGAGGATCGACACATTATTATTTTTTGTATAAAAATGTTTAAATTACTATATGTAACACTTTATAAAAAAATTCATGGTTAAAACACTTTTCAACAATAAAAAAAATTTGAATTGTTAATTTTTATGTTATTTTTCGAAAAAAAAAAAAACAAAAAAATATATTACAAAAATAAAAAAACAGTATTTTTTGTTTTATTTAACTCGGAATTGAATGGGCCATAAACAAAAATAACTTTTGTTAATTTTAAAAACATTAGCGCTTTATGTTTCGAACCTAAAGCACTTACACGAGGATATGTGCTAACCTGATGATGCGCAGTGTATATGAACTCGAAAACCGAAAACTCTTGTAGGTTATTAGCGGATCTTTTGTAATTGTCTTATGTGCTAATGAGAGCTCGTTTAGAGATCACTGCACTTTGTATATGTATGTATTACACTTTTATATGCAATCCTGCTTGTCTTTGTCGGTCAAAGAACAAGGAGTATTGCGGGATGTAGTCCAAAATCGACTTTAAAGCGATATTTTTGTATCGTATGTGTGGTGAATTTTTATATTATCCGTGTAAATAACATAGACTGATCGTGTGCCGTATGTACATACGTATGAATATATATATGAATATGCTTATTCGCAATATTTCTAAGGTGAGAGAAAATTTACCAAAGAAATCGCAGGTATTTTACCGTCTGCACTCATGTTTACAGCTTTTATATACGTTTGTAAAATATATATACGTATGTAAGTGTGTATATATATTTATATATATATATATATATATATATATATGCAAATTGCAATAGAGTATGTGTATGTTTGTATTTTGTTCTTTTTCATTCATTTTTCACGTTATAGTGTAGCTTTTGTTATAGTCTGCCTTAGCTTGCGTATGTTTAAGCAATCCTGCGGTCGAATCGTTACATCCGTGAACGTATCACTCGTCACGTAAAAGCCCGTATTTCGTATTATGAAATACGTGATCGTAACGCTTCTATCGTAATCTGGAATGATGATATACGTGAACGAGTATACTATGTAAACGTATCCGTTCGTTCGAATCGTCATTCGAACACAAATTACCAATCATAATAGACAAATTTATGGAAATGTGAGCAAATTTTTTTTAAATTTTATGTTTTTTATAATTTTTAGTAATAAAGAACATAAATAAGAAACCAATGAATGGAATATCTCCTTAAAAAAAAAATATTTATATGAACAAAATTTTTGTATTTTAGTTGACATTAAAAATAAAATTATTTACGTAACGGACATATACATTTTTGATTAAATTTATTAAAGAATACTTAATTTGGTTTCTTATCATTTGGTCGATTGCGGTGAGGCGGTTCGCTACCCATGCCCATTTTTGGGGTGTGTTAAGAATCGTTTTTTTAAGGGTCGTAACTTATTGTATATTTTATACAGATGTTATGTAATGCCTCACAAACGTTAGCAAATCTACCACTTTTGTGGAGCGATACCTTCCTCCCTTGCTATATCCTAAAATTCTCCATCGTCTTTTTAAAATTCCAATGCTTTTTTCAACGATTCATCTACAAAGAAAATTTTGTTATTGAGGATTCATAATTTGTTTTTTTTTTTTATACCTACGCTATTGTTACGATCTCTTAGCTATCTCCACACTATTTTTTTATCCCCATCACTTTCACTAAAGCTCAAATAATAAAATAAAGTGGGACCCATTTTGATATTTAATTAGCTTTTGTTAGTTTATAGAAAAATTCGCAACAGTTTTGACAGTTCCACACCTATTGTGACCTAAAAATACGATGCAAAGCAATGTGGAATTTAAAAACTATTGTGAATTGAAAATTCATTACGATCCGTTTACTATCGTCTGTCATAATGCCAATCACCGCATACGATTTACCTATCACGTAATTTTCTTTCGTATGTTTGCCGATCCGTGCACGGATGTAACGATTGGACCCCTGCTTACTGCTTTAAGAAGCAGAAGGGGTATTGCGGGAGAATAGTGCAAGTATAGTAGGTACTTGAATTTGTATTGTGTTTGATTTATGTGTACATATATACACAAATGTAAGACCGTAAGAGAATCGTTTGATCGTTTTGTTTTTTGGATTTCGGTTTTTTTTGTTTATTCCGTTTCCTCCCTCTTATAATATATGTACATATATATATTTTATATGCTGAGGCTGAAGGCCTCGTAATCAGTGCTGCGTTTATGTATTTATATAATAAAACTCTTTTTGTTATATGAATTATTATAAATAAATAAATAAATAAAATATTTTATATTATTAATTTGCGCACCACGATTTCACCATACCATCTCACTTTATACTTGTTTCTTGTTGTTTAAGTCACTCCACTATATGTATTTTATGTGTTATTTTCCGCAGTTTTTTGTCATCTGTCACTGCACTTTTTGCACTTTTGTCCACTTTTATGTGTCGTAAGGTTTTTATATGTAAGGTTTTATTTTTTTTTTTCTTACGGATTTTTTATCACTTCGCTTTGTTGTTCACTTTGATGATGGTTTTGTCTCCATGTTTCATTTCTGTCTTTAACCAATCTCGAAGGAACATGTAAAAAATGTAAGGTTTCGCGGCACTGTAAAAACTGCTAGTTTTCGCGGCACTCACCTTGTAGTCGAAAACAAGGAAAATTCGCAAAGAAAATAGCAACTGAAAAGGATTGGAGGAACGCAAGCGATTTGATGTGTGCGAGTTGGTATCGAAATCATGAAAGGTGAAGGTGCTCCGTCCGTCGGTCCCTTATTTGTGTGCGCGTGAAGTAGAATGTAATGATGATGTGGTGTGTAATAAAGATGTGGTGGAGTAAATGCTTTTATTACCTTTAATTGATCGGAGATCATAGCTTCGGTTTCTTCATTTTAGTGTAATACTATGTTCGGACCGACAACGAAAACATGTTTTCGTGGGAAAAACTGGTTTTCGCACGAAAATTTGTGTTTTCGTCCATTTAAAATCTGTCAAACGAAAACACAGTTTTCGCTGAAAACTACATGGAAACTTACATTCCCCTCATTATAATCGGTGTCTGCTCTAGTTTAATCGATGTTTTTTGAAGACATATTTTGTCGGCCCTAAATTGTCACTTAATATTTGTTTACATTCCATATAAAAAAACAGCTGTCGCTTGATATTCTCATATTAGGGGGATTCTCTTGCTCTTGCGAAACCTTGCACGGTGCAGAAATTGCAGAATTTTCCTCTTGGTGCAATGGCACAACTACAAACATACGCAGAAAATTATTTGGAATGGCTATAAATATGTCAGACCTAAACCCACGTTTATTTTCGTGCCGTCATATATCCCTAAATTCTGCAATGGGTGCTCTCTTGGCCTTGCATATTTCGATATAGGATTTTTGCATTTTGTGTCATCGTGCAATCTTGCAAGAGTAAGAGAATGCCGCGGTCCGAACGACATAGACTCCACAACATACAAATGTGTTTTCAAAATGTTTTCAATGTCGGTCCGAACATAGTATAAGCAGTTTTAGTATATATCGTAAGGCGATGACGACGAGACGAGTTTAAATTTTGTTAAGATTTCGGCATTTTATTTCTAATTGATCTTGAATCGGTGAGCCGGAAAACCTAGTGCAGTATCTTAATAAGCTGTCACTTTCTGAAATAAAATTGGCAACCTGTTTTGAGCGTGTAGCTTCTGTAGGTGTATTTTGATTTTTATTATTAATCATTATTTTTACTGTATGGTAAAATATGTCAATATGAATTAATTTTTTCTTAGTATAATACTTATTACTACTTTTTTATGTTTTTTGTTCACCGCACTAGTGCATATATGTTTATTGTGTGTTTTTGTTTCTCCAATAGTGCCTTTCTGTGAGGCTCGAAGTACCATGTTTAAAACGGGGGCAAGAAAAAATGCTCTTGGTTTTTGGATAAAAATTAATTGAATTTAATTAATAAAAGTAATGTTGGCATTTTATATTGAACAATAGAAAAAATGTAAAATAATGTAAATGTGTTTGTACCAAATATTCCCGGATGGAATGGGGGAGGCTTAACTGATTTAAACAAATATTGCTTTTTTATTATGTCTATTTGAAAAATGTTCTCTTTTATTTTTTTTTTTCAATTACCTTGTAAAACGCTCTTGTAATTTCAGTTTTACAACTTTGTATGTAAAACATCATTACTACAAAACGTTGTGTTTCGATCAATTAGTACCATCTAATTGCGCTGTAGCTTTTACATCACAATATTTACATGTTATTATATTTTCGGATATTTTATATAAATAATAATTATATAATTTTTCTCAGCTATATTAAAATGTGAAATATCTATTAGAAATGGTCATTTTACAGTGTTGGTAAAATATATATTTCTTAATTATTCAAAATATAAAATGCAAAATGTGTTATTGCATTTATTATGTTAGGCAATTCATGAATTCTTTTATTTTTAATTGTTGGGTGGTAGTATCACCTAGAATGTTATTTACCGTATCAGTTAATTCTGATATTAGTATACAAATTTCGGAGTTTGTTGTAAATTGTTTGTTATTACATATTATTATTCAACCAAAATCTGATTTATTTTTACGAAATCGTCATGGTCTGGAATTCTCCTTATCCATTTACAAAGTGTTCCAAATTTGTTTATTCTTCTTTTATGTTTAACATGGTTTTGTTTCAACTGTCCGAATAAAGTTTCAATTATTAATATTTCTAAATCTGTTTCTTGAGTGGTAATTTTCGATTGTCATAATTATCTTTCCCACAATGGATAAAAAACAATGTCAAAATCTAATTTTTCTTGTTTCTTCAAAATATGGCATACTTGTGATGTGAAATATTTCCTCCATTTTCTATGTAAATAGAAACATCTTCGTTTTCAATAAGTACCCAGTCTTGTTGGGTATAGTTTATGACATCGGCTGCCACTAAGCCAATTGGTATTGTAAAATTGAAAGGATCATATTGAAAACATATAAGTAATTATGATTTCAGGGTATCTTTATTTACTACTGTGGGTAAAAATAGTAAGACTTTTTAATTAAAATTTCGCGCGACAACCTATTCGTCGAAAATATTTTTTTTCTAGGTTGGTGTGACTGTCAGTGACAACTTTGTGTCGCATCAAAATAAATAATAGTGTTTATTATTATTATCATTTTTTGTTATTGAAAAGGATAATACATTACAGCTTAACATTCTAAGAATTTTACAGCATTAGCGACTAAGGTCATCAGCTCCTTAAGGGGGGGGGGTAAGGTTTGTTTCGTCGGAAAAAGACCTTTTTTCGTGAATTTTTTTAGAAAAAATTACTACTGTAGGTTTATTTTACTTATTATTATATGAAAGTACAACATTTGAAAGATACTTAAAAAAGTTTTATCGAAAAATAGCGAGGAATAACGGATTTATAGTCGATCTCTGCAGGCACCTCGAAAAAAAATTGTTGTGCGGTGACCAGCCTACAGCATCACTGGATCATTCGAAACCAAAAAATCAAAATGCTTTCTTTAGTTTAATAGTTTATCTTTCAATTAACGTCGAGTTTTTTTTTTAATTTTGGTACCATTTTCAAGTAATAATGACGATTTTAGACGAAAAAATCGACTTATTTGTTATTGTAAAATTCTTAGAAATTAAAATTTTTGGAAAAACTCGACGTCATTCGAGAGCTATGTATATGTAGAACATTTGTACAAAATTTGAAAACGATCGATGCAGTAGTTTTTTCTGTAGGCTGGTCACCGAGCTATGTATATGTAGAACATTTGTACAAAATTTGAAAACGATCGATGCAGTAGTTTTTTCTGTAGGCTGGTCACCGACTTTAAAAATGACATATTTAAATATTGATAAACTTATATAGTACAATGGTTTAGTTATTTAAGAGTATATCACACTTCAAAATAGATATCTAGTGTACATATAAATTTATTAAACCGTTTTATGTTAGTATGTGTTACGTTTGTTAGTAATTCTGTTAAGTTTAAGTTGAGACGGTTGTGTTCCATTGATGTGCAGTTTTGTATTAAATGTTTAGTTGTGAGATTCTCGGTATTACAATATGGGCAAACTGGTGTTTGGGAGTTTTCCAATATATGTTTGTGTGTTAGTTTGGTGTGACCCAACCGAAAGCGAGTATATACAATGCAATGTCTTCTGGATATGGTTGTAGGGAAAAGAGGCGATCTTCGTTGAGGATTTATTGTTTTGTAGTAGTGGGAGTATTGGCTCCAGAGTTCATTTTCGGCCTCACGATAGGACTTTTTAGCAACATTTTTTATGTCTTCTTTATTGTTGGTATTTATAAGTTTTAAGGGAGCTCTTGTCGCATGTTTGGCTTGGGAGTCGACTAGAGTATTGCCTTGTATACCAATGTGGCTGGGTATCCATGATAACTCAATTTTACTAATATTGTCGATGAGGATATCTCTAATTTGCGAAACAGTTGGATCAGCACGATGTACGATGGACTGAAGATGAGATGCTTACGCCTACTCTTTTTTGCTATTAGGCAGGCGTGCAGGATGGCTATTGCTTCTGCCGTGAAAATTGAGGCAAAAGGAGGTAGTATAGCTGACATGATTACAGAGTTATCCTTAACGACACTGAAGGCCACATTATTATAATCCTTTGATCCATCTGTGTAGAGTGTATCCCAATTTTTGTGAGAACTTATTATTTCTGAGAAGTATCTTAAGTAAACGTCTGGTGGTGTAATTTATTTTTTAAATTTAGCCAAATCCGCCAAATCCAATAACGCACGTTTTTATAAGACTCTAAGGGGGAGCGCAAAGGCTTGGGATCACTGGATTATTTAAAAAAACATTAATTTCCTTTGTAGCATGGATCAGCGTTTGTAAGGCTGAGGTTTTCCTGGGTTTTCTTTTCCGACGTAGCCTGTTTGTTAGTGCGGCTTTAACAGGAGACCCTTCGGCATTGATCAATTACGTAATCATGCTTCTGGTGATGTAAAGCAATCTGTTTTCTAAGGTAGGTAACCCGGCTTCGGCTAGAATGTTTGTTATAGGGGTAGTACGGAAAGCTCCAATGTCAAGTCGGGCTGCAGTGTAGTATGCTGACGCCATCTTTGACCAGTTAATTTTTGATGTTTTGCTGAATATAGGGAACCCATAATCAATTTTTGACAGAATTATTGATTTAACTATGTGAGTTAGTGTGTTGGAATTACTTTCTAATTTTATATAGCTGAGGCACTTGATTACGTTTAATGTATTATGAAGTGATGAACATAATTGTGGTATTTGATCATTCCATGTGTACTTATGATTAAATATTAAGCCTAAAATTTTAAGTTTATTTACATTTATAATATTACAGTTGTTGATGCTTAATGAGATATTATTACAATTTCGTTTGATACATAAAAGGTCTGCCGCAAAAGAAACAGGACTGTTAAAAAAAAACAACAAAAAATTAATATTTTTCAAAAGTTATTTTTTTTTATTCAAAGTAGTTTCCTTGTGCTTCGATACAGCGTTTAGCCCGGTCAATTAGCATTCATCATTTTTCGGAATGCTCTTTAGAATATCGGTCGTCTCCTTTTGGATAGCTGAAATGTCCTGGAACCAGTGTCCTTTCATGGGCAAATGAAGTTTTCCAAATAGGTAAGAATCACAGGGTGCCAGATCAGGTGAGTAGGGTGAGTGATTAATGGTTAATATGGAGTTTTTTGTCAAAAAATCAGTGACAAGCGTCGACCGAAGACACGGCGCATTATCGTGCAACAGGCACCAGGACCCTGCCTTACGGTATTGTGGTCGAGCACGACGAATGCGTGACAAAAGACGCTTCATAACACCAAGGTAAAACACAGCATCAATCCTTTGGCCAGGTGGGACGAACTCTCGGTGTACAATACCCTCGGAATCGTAAAAACAAATCAGCATTGTCTTGATTTTTGACTTCTGAAGACGACCGACTTCTGATCGTCACAGAGGTCCTCACGACCTTCTTGGAATCGCTTAAACCACTCATGCACATTACTACGGGATAGGCACTGATCACCATAAACTTTTTTCATCATTTGAAATGTTTCAGTAAACGTTTTCTCAAGTTTAAAACAAAATTTATTATTTGCTCTTTGCATTTTACGACCGATGACCAAAAGCTGCTGTCACTTTTTGATCGATAACATCAATTGTAGTTATCCAATTGTCTTAAAATTTTTACGAAATGTCAACAAGAGATCAAACTTTTTATATACCCACCAATAGGGGGCGCCACCAGAAACAGTTATATTTAAAAAGTTATGTTTCTTTTGCGACAGACCTTGTATGTGTAGGTGTTTAGATTTACTAGTAGTGATTTTAGGACCACTGATATGACACCAGCTTAAGATATTGTAAAAAATAGTGTTAATTTGGTTAGTAAAAGTATTTGAATTTCGCACGATGTTGAAGATCATCGGCATATAGAAAATGTTTAAAGTATTTATGCTCATATATAATACGGCTTAAATGATCGAAGGCTATAAGGAAAAGTGTTGCGGACAAAGGAGAGCCTTGTGGAATACCGTTTCCAATTGGACATTGCTCACTTATAACACCATTAACTTTTACGCGAATTTTTCGATTGAGAAGGTAGTGCCGTATATAGTTAATTATTTTTGGACCGAGTTTCCAAGTGGTTAGTTGTGCTATGATATTATGGAGACCAACTCGGTCGAAAGCTTTTTCCATGTCAATCGAAATAATTGAAAAATGGTTTTTACTAGAGAGAGAGTTTGATATTTCCTCATCTAAGGTAAGAAGAGCATCAATTTTACCGCGACCAGGCTTAAATGCTGTTTGTCGGTTAGAAAGTAGATTATTATTTAAGAGGTACCACATTAATCTTCTTGCTACCATTTTTTCCATTACTTTCGATAGACATGGAATAAGTGAAATTGGGCGATAACCTTCAGTGGTGTTTTTTAGGTTTATTGGGTTTTGGTATGGGGATAGTGAGACTTGTTTTCCAAAATTGAGGTAATACGCTATTTGTAAATATTATGTTGTATAATTGGCATAGTTTAGTTTTACCAATGGGGGGAAGGTTTGTAATAAGCGGATATGGGATTTTGTCCAAGCCTGGAGTTTTACCTTTCAGTGTAGAGAGGCAAGAATTAAGTTCAAGTGTAGAGAAAGGAAGATCTATTTGCATTGCTTTTTGACTTAATTGGTAATTAATGTGGACAGAATTAATATATCGACTTTTCCTAATTACGTATTCATCGCTAAAATTGCTATTTTTTGAATAGTTTGACCAGGTTTTGACAAAAACCTGTGCTATTTCTATTGGAGTGGAAGTGCTTAAGACTTAAGAGTGCTCTGACACCGATTAAGCCCAAATAGAGATATGAAAATGGGAGATGATCGCTGCCATGTGGTTGGTCAGAGGTCTTCCAAGTGGCAGCAATATTGAGAGGCAGATTACAGATGCTAAGATCAATGTGTGTTAGTGTTGATCGTGTTGATAAATGAGTAGGGGATTTGTCGTTAAGTAGTATTAGATTATTGTTTTGTATGAAGTTGGAAATGATTTTACCTCTTTTGCTATAATTAGGGGAACCCCATAGAGGACTCCACCCGTTAAAGTCGCCAAGAAGTAAAGTAGATTGTGATGAAGTGTTAATAAGATTTGATAAATCGACGGTTGGTTGGCGATATATAAGCGTTAATTATTGTGAAAGTAGTGGTGGATTTAATATTAGCAGCCACTGAAAGGATATTAGTTTTTATGTTAAGATTGGAATGTTCAAGTGTGTTATGGATTAATAGAGCTACCCCCCTTTTAGCAATTGTATCGCGCTCTATGTCGTTATTTGTGTAAATAGAAAAGTTTGGCGGTATCATACTGTTTGGTGGGTTATTAAATAAATGAGTTTCTTGGAGAGCAACTACATATGTATATGAAACAGATTTTCTATTAGAAGTAAAGTAAGCTCATTGTAATTGTGGTAGTAACCATTAAGATTCCACTGCAGAATCTTAAGTACCATAAAGAATCAATGAGTGTTAGGTGAGAAGAAACTTCACTATTAAAGAAATATTTGGAAGTAAGAGTTTTTTATAAAACTATATCGCCAACAGTTCCTGAGCTAAGAGAATCTGTTGAGAGAGCTAGAAGAGTATTTTGGATAGCAGTTCTGTCTTCGGTGTTTTGTAGTACTGTATTATTGAGTGCGTGAATTTTATATTTATTACGGTCGCGTTCAAACGTTTTTAAAAAGCTTGTACCGAATTAACCCTAAAGAATTGAACCAGGTCATTGGAGTTACTATTGCAATGAATTATTGCTTACAAATCATAAATACTTATTATACTTATTACATATGTTTTGCAAGAAAGTAAGTGCTTGCTTATACATCACTTTTTACTTAAATGCTGATTAAGGTAATAATCTCATAATACATTTATACAGATTCTCGGAAATATTGTTAACAAAATGATTTTGTTTTGTATAATTTAAGTTGATTTTTACAATAGCAAAGGAAATAGTATCATATTACAATTTTACTGATTTCCGGTTGATCTATTTATTTCATTAAGAAATTCAGCAAATTTATCTGTTTGTTGTTGGATTATTTATATATGTAACGTGTGCCTTTAAAAGGGAGATTGGGTTATTGTTGTTGTTTGGTAAAGAAGAATTGGAAGAGGATATGTTATGTGAGTGTTTATTTTGAATTTGGGCTAGGTTAGATTTAAGTTGAGCATAAGCCGGAGCACATGGGCCTGGCCAATAAAGTGTATTTGCAAAACATACAACTAGTGTAATTATTGCCGTGTCCGACGACCGGCTCATACACATCATATAGTGATTACAGCATATGTACATCATTAATTGGCGCCCAACGTGGGGCACGAAGAGGAAAATTAGCGATCAACAATCAACAACCCAGCCACAGAGCAACGGAATTACCATATTTATTGAAAAATCATGTATGTGAATGGCACAGCCAATCGTCATCATTTGTGAAATTAATAAAGCAGCATTATATAAAGAGTGAAGTGATCTTTGTTTTTTTTTTATTGTTTTGGTGGCCGTTAACGATTGTGCCGCGTTTGAGTGAAAAAATACTTGTGTGTGTTAGTTTGTTTGAGGGTCTAATGAGCCACCCCCCTCACGATAAAGAGCTTTACGATAACTCAGTGCAGGAATTGATAAACCATACTAGCAGGTTACGTGTGGCAGACGTAGTGGAAACAGAAACGGGTATGGACGCAAGACAGGTACAAGTGGTGTTAGAAGCCGCATTGGCGGCACAGGCCGCTCAATGGAAACAGGTTATTGATGAAAAAATTAGTGAAGTTAGGAACGAGATGAGTGCATTGAGGGTCACGACCCCTGAAGTACAAAGCTACTAGAAAATTTCGATAGTGCAGTGAAAATCGTGTAGTCAGACGTTAGACCTCATCAAGTCATTGTCAGAGTTTGATGGTAAACAAGAGGAATATATTTCGTGGAGGCAGGCAGCGATGGCCGCCTACGAATTATTCGAACCTTATGAAGGCAGCGTAAAGCATTACGAGGCAGTAGGTATTATTCGGAATAAGATTAGGGGTTCAGCGAATAATATACTGGCCTCATTTAACACAGTTTTAAATTTTAAGGCCATTGTGGCACGGTTAGATTTCACCTACGCTGACAAAACTCCAGTGCGCATTCTCCAACAAGAGTTAGATACCTTGCGTCAGGGCGATTTGTGCTTGTCACAGTACTATGATGAGATAGAAAGGAAACTGACCCTCATAATAGATAAAACGCTTATGACATATGATGCAGCTGCTGCAGCTGTCCTAAATGAAAAATTTAGATGTGATGCCCTAAACACGTTCATATCGGGTTTAAAAAGACCCCTACACCAGGCTGTACTCCCAGCTAGACCAAAGGATCTACTAAGTGCCTTGGCACTAGCCCGCGAGGCCGAGTCGAGTCTCGATAGGTACATGTTCGCGGCAACTTACGCTAAAAATGCCGAAGAGAGAGCTCAAAAGTCAGGGGGTCAAAAATCCCAAACTCGGCGGCAAAATAATTATTCACAGAATAGATGCGGCGATGCCAATCACGCAAAAAATCCACACATTACTTCAAGAGTCAAAGCAGAAATAATGCAGGAAAGGCTTCATCATATAGGCAACGCGAAAATGACAGGGATGTCGATCCTAGTTCGTTTAAATTTAGGCATCCAACGGAATACCAACAGGCACAAGCTGCCGGTATTCACAATGCTCCCGTTCAGGGAAATAAGAGACAGAATAATTCAGAGCGTATGACAGATTTTAGGCGTCAAAGGATCAACAATTTGAATCATTCAGATGTTGATCATGATTTCCAAGCGTATGATGTTGCTGCCGCAGCTGCAGTAGCAGAGGTAGACAATGAAAATGGGGTTGACTACGAAAGTGACTCTATTAATTTTTTAGAGGCCACTCCCGGCTACCGTTCCTTGAGCGGACGTTGGCTGGGAAAACACTAAGGTTTTTAATTGACAGGGGGGCGGCAAAAAATTATGTCAGGCCCGTAAAGGAGCTTGAAGGCGTAAAGCCGGTAGACTCCCCGTTTAATGTGAACTCTATCCATGGGTCCAATAAAATCAAACAGAAATGCCTGATAAATATTTTCGGGGTAACATCCCCATTCTTTGTGTTGGATAGTCTAACACTGTTCGACGGAATCATAGGCCTTGTCCTGCTAACGCAGGTGGGCGCGACTGTTGACCTAGACGGAGGCAAAATAAATTATGGTACCATGTCAGAAGATCTGCAATATCATAAGTGCAGCAACGTTAACTTTACAAATGTCAACGACATATAGGTACCAAGTTCAGTGAAGGCAGAATTTAAAAAAATGATCCTGAAAAGGATTAAGGCATTCGCAGGCTCTAACGAGCTGTTGCCATTTAACACTTCGGTTGTGGCCCCGATCCGAACCAAAGATAACGAGCCTATTTATTCGAAGTTGTACCCTCACCCAATGGGAGTAGCAGATTTTGTCGAAAAGGAAATAAGAGAATTGCTACGCAATAAAATCATTAGACCGTCAAGGTCTCCTTATAATAACCCAACCTGGGTCGTAGATAAAAAGGGTTACGACGAGTTAGGCAACAAAAACAAACGTCTGGTTATTGATTTTAGGAAGCCCAATGAGCGCACTATTGCTGATAAGTACCCAATGCCGAATATTTCAATGATACTGGTAAACTTAGGGAAAGCCAAGCACTTTACGACTTTAGATTTAAAGTCAGGCTACCATCAGATTGTCCTCGCCGAGAAGGATCGCGAGAAAACGTCTTTTTCCGTTAACGGTGGGAAATATGAGTTTTGTCGATTGCCATTCGGTTTGAAGAATGCTTGAAGCATCTTCCACAGGGCGATCGCCGACGTCTTACGCGAACAAATTGGCAAATCATGCTATGTTTACGTCGATGACGTCATAATTTTTTCCGAAAATGAATCGGAGCACGTCAAACATATAAATTGGGTTTTGGAAAAACTGTGTGAGGCCAACATGAAAGTGTCACGAGAAAAAACACATTTTTTTAAAACAAGTGTGGAATATCTCGGTTTCATAGTAACAAGAGGTGGGGCAAAAACTGACCCCGCAAAGGTCAAAGCCATTCAGGAATATCCTGAACCTAAGGATTTGTTCAGCCTTAGATCCTTTTTAGGGCTAGCAAGCTATTACAGGTGTTTCGTAAAAGATTTCGCCTCCATAGCAAGACCTTTAACTGAGATCCTAAAAGGTGAAAATGGCTCAGTAAGTAAACACAAGTCTAGAAGGGTACCCATTGATTTTAGTGAAGCGCAACGCAATGCCTTCGAAAGATTAAGAAACATCCTGGCATCTGAAGATGTCATCTTAATGTACCCAGATTTTAAAAAACCATTCGACCTAACGACAGACGCCTCCGCTCACGGCATTGGCGCAGTCCTCTCGCAGAATGGTAAACCCATTACAATGATTTCAAGAGCGCTGAAAGATAGGGAAATGCATTATGCAACTAATGAAAGAGAATTACTGGCCATAGTATGGGCTTTAGGGAAGCTTCAAAATTATCTCTACGGAACTAGGGATATCAACATCTATACAGACCACCAGCCTCTAACATTTGCGGTTTCTCATAAGAACCCGAATGCAAAGATAAAACGGTGGAAAGCATTCATAGACGAACATAATGCTAAAATTCATTATAAACCTGGTAAGGAAAACTCTGTCGCAGATGCTCTTGCCCGGCAGAACATAAATGTGTTGGAGAGCGAACTCAAATCTGACGCGGCGACAGTTCACAGTGAATTGTCACTGACCTACACGGTCGAAGCAACAGAAAAACCCATAAACTGCTTCAGGAATCAAATTTTGGAAGAATCGCGTTTTCCTCTGAAACGAAATTTTATACTCTTTGGCGGAAAAACCCGCCACGTTATTCACTTCATGGATAGAAACAGCCTCATTGACGAAGTAAAGGAGGTTATTAACCCCCTCGTGGTGAACGCGATTCACTGCGAGCTACCGGCGCTAGCCAGCATACAACACGAATTGGTAAGATGCTTCCCATCTACCAAATTCTGGTACTGCAAAAACATGGTGTCGGATATTACGAACAAGGATGAACAAAGGGAAATAGTCACTACTGAACACAATCGTGTTCATAGAGCTGCGCAGGAAAATGTGAAACAGATCCTCTGTGACTATTATTTTCCGAAAATGTCCAAATTGGCTAACGAAATTGTCACAAACTGCAAAATATGCACGAAAGCCAAATACGATCGACACCCTAGAAGGCAGAAACTCGGCGATACGCCGATTCCATCATACGCAGGTGAAATGCTACACATAGATATTTTCTCCACAGACAAGAAGCATTTTTTAACTTGTGTTGATAAATTCTCTAAATTTGCAGTAGTTCAACCGATACCGTCGCGGACAATAACGGATGTAAAAATACCCATCCTCCAGTTGATTAATTTCTTCCCAGGAACAAAAACTATTTATTGTGATAATGAGGCGTCCTTCAACTCGGACACCATTGTGACTCTGTTGAAGAACCAATATGGGATTGATATAGTAAACGCTCCCCCTCTCCACAGTACTTCCAACGGACAGTTAGAGAAGTTTCACAGTACAACCGAAGAATTCCGAAAGGAAGTGAAAGGTAAAATTGAACAAGCACAACAGGCTCAGCTCGATAGAAATAACCCGTCAAGGCAGAACAGGGTCTTTGAAGTGGGGGAAAAGGTAATGGTAAAAACTAATAGAATCCAACAATAGAGGTAGTGATTAACACAAAGACACAGGAACAGATTAACGCACCAACTAGTATGGTAAATGAACTCCTCAAAGAAGCGAAGAAATAAAAAATCGATACGGCGCACATTTTTGAAATTTTACTTACTCGGAATAGGATTATGATCACGGAAATTCAGAATATAATGCTCGTAATAACCCTTGCGAAAATAAAGGTAGTAAATCCAGTAATCATTGATGACGAGGGTTTGAAATCCATATTGGTTGGGCCAATCACAGATATAGCAATCACTGAACTAATGGAAGTGTCAACCGTTAAAGTTATTCAGCACAATGATGTAATTCGTTTTATAATCAAATATCCTAGAATTGAGTTTTTGTGTAGGAAAGTTTTGATTTTTCCGGTGGTACACAACGACGTCGTGCTGCAAATCAACGAAAACACAGTGGTCGAGTGCAAAAGCGGAATTTTGGCGGTCAACAACTGTGAAGCAACATCAACTTCAACGTTCTGCAGGGGTCCTTGTTTGTCCTTCAAGGTGTACGGACGTGTTTTCTAACTCGCTCCGTGTATTCAAATTGTGAAAAAAGTAACCAATTTATAATAATAAAATAAAAACAAACAATCAACAAAAAATAAGTGCTCACAAATTATTATTTATAAACATAAGCAAATAGTGCACGAAATAAATAGATAAAAACAAAACAAAAAAAAAAAATAATAATAAAAACAAAAATGAGTGCTTCGCAGCCTCACCAGCAAAGCCGTAGGCATTCCCTAAATGCCTACTTCAGCTTTGTCGACCCAACAACAATAACAACTACTGGCAATAAAAAGGGTAACGGCGATGATGAGTCATCGCGACGATCAGCAGAAAAGGGAACGCAGCAAAGAACGCAGTCAGCAGAAGCAGCAGAATACAGCAATCGGGCAACAACAAATGCACTGACAGCAACCAGTCTACCAGCAAGCGCACAGGCAGCGAAGAAAATTACAACGCAAGGTGAGAACGTAATAAAAAAAGGCCCGTCTGTACAAACAGGCATTGACCAGATTTGCCATACTAAGCAATGGTTCAGACGACGATGCGAAGGGTACCACCACAGTCGTTAATGCCAAACCACCTCCAATATATTTGCGCGAACGTAGCAGTAATACTCTTGTTGCGTAATTAAGTGAAATTGTTGGCACTAACAATTTTCATATAGTGCCTTTGAAAAAAGGCAATATAGACGAAACAAAAATTCAGTCGTACACTGAAAAAAGTTTTATGGAAATAGTTAAATTTTTGTCAAATAAAAACAAAAATTATTATTCGTATCAACTGAAGAGCTCTAAGGGCCTAGTTGTTGTAATCAAGGGTATAGAGTCCGCCGTAGACTCTAGTGAAGTCAAAGAAGCATTGGAAGAATGCGGTTTTGGAATTAAAACAGTTGTAAATATATTTAATAGAAACAAAGTACCTCAGCCAATGTTTAAAATTGAGTTGTTGCCGAACTCAAATCAACTTAAAAAAAATGAAACACATCCAATATATAATTTGAAATATTTGCTGCATCGTAGAGTAACTGTGGAAGAACCACATAAAAGAAACGGTCCGGTACAATGTACTAACTGCCAAGAATATGGGCATACTAAATCATACTGCACTCTACGCAGTGTTTGTGTGGTATGTGGTGATTTACATCCCACTTCTAAATGCACCCTTAAGAAAGAAGAATTAAATAAAAAATGCAGCAATTGTGGAGGAAATCACACTGCTAACTACAGGGGTTGTCCTGTATATAAAGATTTGAAATCGAAGTTGTCACAGGGTATTCAAGCACGTCGTAACCAAATGTTACAAACACCCCGTACTGATATTATAATAACCTCAGAGAAAAGTTCAAAACCTATTACTTCTACCAATAATAATATGCAAGGAAGCTATGCTAATGTGGTGAAAGGCAACACTGTGCAAATGCAACTGCCGCAAAATCCTCCAAATGGAGGTATTGAAACTATGATTATAAATCTTACACAGTGTATGACACAATTTATGTCTAGCATGCAAAACATGATCCAGGATTTAATAAAATCACAAAATCAAATGCTGCAAAATTTATTAAGTAAAAAATGAGCTTACTAAATATATGTATATGGAATGCTAACGGTGTTAACCAACATAAATTAGAGATTATTAGATTTCTGTCTGAAAAAAACATAGATGTAATGCTTATATCAGAAACTCATTTAACAAATAAAAATAATTTCAATATACCGGGATTTAGACTATATGTTACAAATCATCCGGATGGAAAAGCACATGGTGGTACGGCAGTGTTGATTAGAAATCGTTTAAGCCATTATGCTCTAGAATCTCATGCTACACCACAGTTACAAGCTACAACAATATCACTAAAAAATCGGGGTTGTGACCTAAACCTTACGGCTATATACTGTCCACCTCGTTTTAAAATTACAGAAATCGAATTTAAAGACTTTTTGGAACACTAGGTCAAAGATTTTTAGCAGGTGGAGATTACAACGCAAAACACACGTACTGGGGCTCACGTCTTATTAATCCGAAAGGACGACAGTTGTATCAAACTGTTATAAATAGGCACAATAACCTTGAAATAATATCTCCTGGTAAGCCGACATATTGGCCTAGTGATCGTAAGAAAATACCAGATTTAATTGATTTTGCTGTAATCAAAAATATAGATAAATCGCACATAACAGCTGATACATGTACTGATCTATCTTCTGATCATTCTCCTGTATTAATAAAGTTATTTGAACAACCCATATTCGTTAATCCAAAAGTGGGTCTAACTTCTTATAAAACGAATTGGCTAAAATATAAAAAATACGTCAGTAGCCACATTAACTCAGTTAACCCCTGCGTGACCATATGGTCACGCAAGATGTAGTAGTTGAATTTAAAAAAAAAATCAGAGCTCACCCAAATAATTTCCTTTGAACTAGCTTTTTTCATGTAAATACACATGCGCGAAGCGAACTGCGTTTAAAATTTTTCATAAAGTGTCTTTGTTTCGAAGTGAGCAGGTGTGAAAAAGTTGAAAGAAAAAAAGATGGCAAAAAATGCGAAATTTGATAGAAACAAAAGGTAAGTACCGTAATATTTTTTGAAGTGTGTTGTTTTTAAAAGAAGTTAAGTTTCAATTTGAATAATAATAAAGTGAAAATATATGACAACTATATTTTGTAAAAAAATAAAATGTTCTTGTTGACCATTAACGGTATTTTTTCCTGGTGTGACCATATGGTCACGCTGGGCTAGATTAAAAGCTCATTTTATGTAACGTAATTTTCGTTCAAATGAATTGAAAACTTTATGATTCGTGGTGAATTCTTTCCAAATTTTCAGACGTTTAAACACACAAGAGGTTATTTACTATGTAAATGACTTTTGTGATAGCGATGAAGAAGATTCGCCCGCTGCTCTATATATCTTACCTCCGGACAACGAAAATGGTGCAATCAGTGGAGAAGATGATGGTGATGAAGACGACGTAGGTAAGCCAGAGGATATATGTGTTGGTCAATTGAAGGCACCTTGTGAGTTAGTGATGAGCAGTGGTAAAAGGGTTTTAACGATTGATAATGATGATGAGGAGGATGACTTGGAAGTTGCTGATTCTGTGTTGATCGACATATTAGAAAACTCTACTCAGAACTTGCAAACTAATTTGTTAGAGGAATAGGGCGAAATTTCAATAGAACCGTACTCATCACAACCTGAAACGTATGTCAGCGGCTTACGAAAAGTGAAACCTACACCGTCTTCAGTGCCACCGTCACTGTTACGTAAGGAATCACATTTTACGTGGGTAGAAGATTACTCGAACGGATTGATCCTCATTTTCCCTTCACGAAATTTTGAAAACTGTAAGGTGAAGCCTCATGAGCAACTTGAAAAGTTTTTGACGATGAACTCATAGAGCACATTATAAACGAATCGCGAAGATATGCAATTTTTCTTGGTAAACCAAATCCTCAAATTACCAATGGCATACGCAATGAGATGGTGTACTTACATAGCTATTTTTCTGAAATTTTGAGATTCTTACACTTTGAGGATAGTTGTAAAAAAATAACTGACGGAGATAAGATGTGGAAACTGCGGTCCTTAATCGACCACTTAAAATAAAATATGCTAAAGCATTTCCATCCGGAACAAGATCTTTCATTTGACGAGAGCATGATATCATATTTTGGGTGTCACGGATGCAAGCAGTTCATCAAAGGAAAGCCATTACGGTTATCAAGGAAATAATCCTCGTGCCAATAGTACCTACGAGCAAACATTTGGAAAATGCGCAGCTCCACTGCTGAATATGATAGACGATTTTACACCAGCGGTTCAGAATCTACCATTTTCCTTCTATTTTGACAATCTTGATCCGGGAAAATCGGCTGCCAAAAAGTTGCCCGATTGAAAATAAAAAAATATTGAAAAATAAGGAGCGTGGTCATATTGAGTCTACAAAATTGAAAGAAGCTAATATTTTTCTCACAAAATGGAATGATAACGCAGTTGTTAGCATCGCTTCGACTACGTATGGCGCAAACCCGGTAACAAATGCTCGCCCCAAATCAAAGGGTTCTCGAAAAAGGTCTTTGGAAGGAACAGCAGAGGAGACATTGAGACATGATGGGCTCAATCATTTCGTTCGTCCATGCGAAAAAAGAAGACGTTGTGCTGCCGATTTGTGCGTTTCTGTTGGTAGAACCGAGTGCTCGAAATGTAACGTTGGGATTTGCGTAAAATGTTTTGAGAAATATCATATGCCATCTTAATTATTAAATACGATACGGTATAAAATGTTTTTATAAAAAATAGTTTTTAGTGTATATTATTTTAATAAAAAATAGTTTTCAATATATACTTAAATAACTGTTTAAATCATTTTCTTTTAATTCACACTTGTTTAGTTGAAATATGTGGGATAAATATTTGCTTTACTTCAAATAAAAACATAAGGAAAATTACCCCATATCATGCCCAGTGTGACCATATGGTCACACCTCAAAAGTCGGTTTAGGAATGATGCCTTAAAATAAGGATGGTACGTAAGTGATCATTGGACCTATAATAGTCATCCCTTAAAATATTTCAGAAATCCCAGACAATAAAAGTACCAGGAGGATTCGAGTTAATATTGAGTACAAAATAAATACGGAAAGTGATATTGACGAAAGTATAAGAGAAGTTAATGATATAATAACCAGCGCAGCTGTCTAAGCAACACCAAACAAAAGATATACTCGTAATCCGCTTGGCTTCAGAAAAATCTCTAATAGAGAAATAGAAATGCTTGTAAATGAAAAAAGGCGTGCAAGACGTGAATGGCAGATAAATCGCTCCCCTTCCACTCAGCTTCAATTGAAAGCTGCGGTACGTAAATTAAAAAAAGCGCTCAAACGTGAGGAAGAATTGAACACCGAAATGTATATAAAGAAGCTGTGTCCAAATTCAAACAAGCAAAATTTCCTTTGGAAAGCCCAAAAGTCCATGAAGCCACCAACTGACTCCAACATGCCAATACGAGACTTGGGTGGAAATTGGGCTCGAAGTGACGAGGAAAAGGCTAATTGTTTTGCAAATCACCTAGAAAAGGTATTTCAACCCAATTTGCCAAAGAATAACTTTAAGCTGTCAATCTTACCCAACACAGCTAAAGAGTCGATCGAGTCTCTTAAGACCTCACCTTCTGAAATTATTTGTATCATCAAAGAACTTAATCCAAAAAAGGCGCCGGGATATGATAATATTTCCCCAAAAATGCTAATTGAGTTACCAATTATTGCTGTAGAGGTGCTCTCTTTGCTCTTCAATGCAATTCTTAGTTTCGGATACTATCCAATTTCATGGAAAAAGTCGCAGATTATCTTGATAGATAAACCTGGGAAAGACTTAACACAGCCGTCTTCATACAGACCAATCAGTCTTCTACCCTGTCTTTCAAAAGTATTTGAAAAAGTATTACTATCAAAGATAACTCTTTCCTCCATGAAAATAATACAATACCCATGCATCAATTCGGTTTTCGTGCGAAACATGGCACAATAGAGCAAGTAAATAGAATTACTAACGAGATAAGGAAAGCATTTGAGCACAGGGAGTACTGTTCAGCAATATTTTTAGATGTAGCTCAGGCGTTTGATAAGGTGTGGCACGAAGGTCTTTTATACAAGATTAAAAAAATTCTACCTTTAGAACTGTATAAAACATTGGAGTCTTATTTAAAAAATAGACGATTTGTGGTAAAAGTGGGAGATTTCATATCTGATGAACGACAGATAAGAGCTGGTGTACCCCAGGGCAGTGTTTTAGGCCCAACACTATACATCATATATACAGCAGATCTTCCAACAGCTAATAATATATTAACTTCAACTTTTGCGGATGACACAGCTATAGTGAGCCGTAACAAATGCCACATTTTAGCATCACGAATATTAGCGAAGAATTTAAGTTCTGTCGAAGAGTGGCTAGCGAACTGGCGTATAAACGTGAATGAACAGAAGTGTAAGCATATTACATTTTCGCTAAGACAAAAGATGTGCCCGGCAGTAAAAATAAACAATATATTAGTACCCCAAGCGAACGAAGTAACATATCTTGGTATTCACCTAGATAGAAGGCTCACGTGGAGAAAACACATCTCTAGTAAAATAACATGTATGAAGATTAGAGCTGCAAATTTAAATTGGCTTTTAAATAAAAACTCAAAACCTAGACAACAAAGTGCTTTTGTATAATGCGGTCATAAATCCGATTTGGATGTATGGCATTCAACTGTGGGGTACGACCTGTGCAACCAATATTGATATATTACAAAGGTTTCAATCAAAAATGCTTAGAACAATCACGTGTTCACCATGGTACATGCGTAACGAAAATATCCATAAAGACCTTGGTATCCCTATGGTAAAGAAAGAAGTAGAAGACAGCAGAATTAAATATATATCTAAACTCCGAGATCACCCAAACCCTCTGGCTAATGCTTTGGTACATTCCTGCGATCAAACACGACTTAAAAGAAGAGATATGCCAGCGTACTAAGGAGCAACGTATCACCAAAACAGCTCAATCACTGCTTGAGCCTGTCTAGTTTTTAATTAGATTTAAGATTTTATAACTTATTGTTAGGCTTTAAGAAAAAGCAGATTCAATAAATAAAATAAAATTTTGAAAAAAAAAAAAAAAACGTTCTGCAGATTAACTACAATTACAACATGCGCTCTGCAACTTCACACCGGTGGCACAGCACATTGTAACACGCAACCGAGTCACCTTAACGCTAGCACCATAGTTGACGATGGAGTCATAATCATTAACGACAGCCCAACCAGAATCGCCATTGATGAAACACCTGAGAGAAATGTAAGTGGCACGTATATCGTCACTTTCGAGGACGTTGTGTTCCTGAACGGCACTAAGTACGTTAACAGAACGAGCAGGCTGGAAAAGGCTCCAGGTATTGCTGCTTCACCCCTGCTGAACATCACTGGCCATGAGACCATTTGTTTTGAGTTTGCCTTACCTTCACCGCGTCAACAATCAAAATCTACAAACCATTGACGAAATTAAAGAAGAACTAACGACCGTCAAGAGCCGGACACTTGCTTTCATCCTGGGTCTGGGAGTAGCTGCGTTGATCAGTGGCCTCGCTTTCCTCTGGCAGCACAAGAAGAAAACACGAGCATTACACGATATCAACCTGGTAGTGAAAGATATGGCAACGAACGAGGACGATCGTGTTTCGAAAGGGAGAGTAGTTAACACATAATGCCCAAGTTGGGTACGAATGTGGCGAGGCCAATACAACATCTTGCCTCATCAGCAGATTGTGTGGGCAACGACCGCCACTAAAGCAACGACATATCATTCGCCGTTCTGCAGATTACGTAAACAATATCAACCACCAAGGCGGCGAGGCGGACGGACAGCAAGCCACACGCAAGTGAGCGTTCTTACATAAACAGTGTCAATAGCCGATTGCGTAATGATGGTATGAAACAGAGTCAGCACGACGCAGACGTCAAAGCCGGCAGCGTCGACTACTGAATATGCGTTCTTAGGGCTTAATGGTTAAGTTAGGTTTTGAGCTAGGTTAGATTTAAGTTGAGCATAAGCCGAGCACATGGACCTGGCCAATAAAGTGTATTTGCAAAACATACATACAACTAGTGTAAGTATTGCCGCGTCCGACGACCGGCTCATACACATCATATAGTGATTACAGCATACATCTTTAATTTGTTCTGTTGGTAAGGAGTATTGCTGTTATTGTTGCTATTGTTAATAGTAAGAGAAGTATCAGAGGATGGGAATTGTTTGTTGTTTGTTTTTTGTTCTATTGGTTTTCTGATTTTTTTTATTTATTGCTTCTTCTAAATTTTCTGTTGGTGCGACGTATTTTTTGCATTTGTTGTTTATTTTTGCAGTTGCTTCTTTGTAACTACATTTATTTAGTGTTTTATATGTTAGAATGTCTTTCCTTTTAAGTAGGGTGGGACATAGTTTGTGGTCCGATCTATATTGTTATCTACAGTTAATGCATTCTACTTTACTACATGGGTTGAAGAGGAGCAAACGTTACTCTTCGGATCGGATTTGCAAATGTTTGGCTGTATGGCCCAAAACAAAGCAGTTTTTACACTGCATTGGGGATGGGATATAAGGTTCAACTTTAACTTTAAGCCAAGCGACATTAACTTCTTTGGGTAGTTCATATGCGTTAAGGAAATTATGTGAAGAGGGGTGTTTATAGTTTTACCATCTATGATTTTTGTAATTTTTTTACACTCTGTTGCACCCTGTTGGCGTAGACCGTCCACTATTTCATTTTCAGTAAGACTACCAAAATAGCTTGCATATATAACGCCTTTCACCATGTTTAGTGTTGGGTGTAAATTAACGAAAATTTCACAAATGTTTGATAGTTTTGTTGCTTTAAGGAATTTGTTTGTTTGTTGATTATTTTTGGTGAGAATGAGGAGATCTCCGTCTCTGGTAAATGAGACAGAACTGGGTGGTTCATATGTAATCGATTCTAGGCCTTTTTGGAGAAGAAATATTTAATGGATTTTAAAGGTTTTTGACTGTCTTTGTTTTTAACTATTAGAAATTTGGGACAAGAGGAAGGGGAGAGGTTCAGGGTTTTGTTGTTTTTCTTTAAATGTGGGAAGTCATGTGGATTATTGAGGTTTGGAATTTTCCGTTTGGATGCTGGCTCCGCTCCCAAGACTGACAAGTAGTTTTGTTCACCACCTCCAGGATCGGAGGCCATGATTGATTCACAATGCAAAATATTTTTTTAAATTACACAAAATTCACTACATTTTTGCTTACACTGATAAATTATAAGTTTAATTATTAAGAGAAAGTCACTATCTTATAAAATTGACACTTGACAACAACCAAATTGTTTAGAGCGAACGAAATACGAGAAAAACAATTACTAAGAACTTGTTTACTGTTCGGTAGTCAATTACTCACTGGTGTTTATTATGCACTTGTCTTTCTGAAGTACATAAAGTGCATTTGCGCTTTTACGATGAGTGAAATTATTCAACAAAGAAGTTCCATTAAATTTTGTGCACGGAATCAAATTTCTGGTGCCGAAACGTTCACAATGTTGAAAAAGGCCTTCGGTGAAAATGATTTGTCGCGAGCAAGTGTTTTTAATTAGAACAAATTACTCACAGATAGTAGAAAACGCGTTGACGATCAACCACGTCAAGGACGACCATCAACATCAACTGATAATCAACACGACAATAAAATAAAAAAACTCGTGCTTGAGAATCGACGATTAAAAGTCAGGGAAATTATTGAAGTCATTAGAATATCAGAAGGATCAGTGAAAATCATTTTGGAAGATCGTTTGGGCCTAAGAAAAGTGAAAGAGCGATTGGTTCCAAAATCACTGAATTTTTTCAAAAACAGCGTCGCGTAAACGCCAGTAAAACAATACGTTCTGACGACCAGGATGTCATGAAACATATTATTACTGGCGATGGGTGTTCGATCTATGCTTACGACATGAAAATAGACGATCAATCGGCCGAATATCGTGCAGAGGTGGCACGAAGCTGAAAAAACCATTGAAAGCAGGTCAAATGTCAAGGCTATGTTGACAGTTTCCTTAGATTATCGAGGTTTGCCGCACTCCGAATTCCTTCCGACCAGTCAAGCTGTCAACAAGAAATACTATTTGAGCGGTAAGTTATTCGTAACAAGTAAGGAAGGGCTAAGTTCGGGTGCAACCGAACATTTTATACTCTTGCAACTTGCAAGAGTCAAAGCCAGGGAAATACTTTTAGGTGTAAAAACAATCATATAGATTAATGTCAGCCGGATGTTCGAAAATCCTGATATTAGTTATCTAGGGGCTAGGCCATGTTTTAGCTCAAATGTATCTATTTTAGGCACAAAGATACACAGTTATGAGTAAAACACGCTCTTATTTTCATTGGGATAACTCACATATGCGGTACAAAGTCACCCGGAAGTTCGAAAATCTTTTTTATTAAGTAAATGGAGGCCCGATTCAACCCATTTTTGACATACAGACAAACCATTATACTATAAGGAATATCTTTCAATTTCAGTTATATATATCACACATTGACCGACATTTTCGATCACAAGTAAACTATAGGTACCGGGGTCTAAATATTCGGTACCTAGGGCCTGGAACAGTTTTTATTGGATTTAAACAATTTTTGGCCATAAGCACCAGTGGCACACACTACAGACATTATTCGCGCAAAGTTGTATACCGTTATATTAATTGTTTCTTGATTGGTGTTCTGGAAACTAAACGAATCAAGTGGAATTTAAAATCGTGTACTCTTTTGGTTCTTGTAGATTAAAAGGTTTAGGAGATATGTACATTAAACTTGTAACAAGGCGCGGCCCCGCCCATTTTTTCAAAAATTTTTGCACCAAGGTGCCCCTTGCTACTGCGATCTTCTGTACCAAATTAGTTTTATATCTTAATTTACTACTTAGTTATGGCACTATGTGTATTGTTGGTTAATGGCAATTTGTGAGCGTGGCAATGGGCCGATTACACCCATCTACAAACTCGATTTTTTTTTGTACTAAGGAACCCACATACCAAGTTTCATTGAGATATCTCTATTTTTACCCAACTTATAGCTTGCACGGACGGACAGACAGACAATCAACAAGATTTAAATTTTTCTCGTCATCCTGATAATTTATATATATGTTTATAACCCTATATATATCTCGCTTTGTTTTAGGTGATACGCACGACCGTGGCGGCCAATTGACTGGACCATTTCGTGAGGTAACACGTTGGTTTTCAACTTGGTTTTCAATATATCGATTGTGACATTTGCTGTGTGACTTGTGGTGCCGTCCTGTTCGAACCACATATTGTCCAAGTCCATATCATCCAAATCAGGCCAAAAATATTCGGTTATCATTGAGCGGTAGCGATTCCCATTCACAGTAAAATGCCGGTCTTGATCATCACGGAAGTACGGCCCAATGATGCCGCCGGCCCATAAACCGCACCAAACCGTAATTTTTTGGAATGCAATGGATACTCATGGAGTACGTATGAATGTACTTTCATAGGAATAAATAATTTCATTGATATCGCAAACCGTTTTTGTTTTATTGTATTTTATTTGTTTATCTTAAAATTGAGGCCATTGACTCCGAATTTCGGTAGTCAATTTTAATAATTTTGACTCGTTGTTGGATCGTATATCTTTCCATGATGAAATGGCAAATCTTACTGAAGAGATACATATGTCGAAAGAGCGGGAAAAAATATGGCGTGCTTTGCTGCCCATATTGGTCTACTTTTGTAGCGTAGCTATTGAAAAATCCTTTACTATATGTAATGATTTTCGTTACTCTAACAAGCCTGCTTTGATCCTTGCAAGTTGAAGGAATATTAAATGTCGAACTTAGTCATTTCTTACTTGTTTATTATAATTTGTATGTAGTGTCTACTCAATTATATAACAATCAGAGTTTGCTTTCGCATATTGCCAATGGAGTGCTTTACATAAGTGTGAAAAAAGCACAAACGAAATTTATGACCTTATCAAAAAACCTAATATATCGAGAATTTTTGTTTACCGTTGTTTCGTTTTTCCCAAACATCTACAGTTGCTGACAGAAAGAGAAGTGATCGTCCTTGAGTAGTTCGAACCGATTCAGCTATAACAATTGCCTGCGAACCTTACAAAGCCTTGAGTAGATATAAAACAAAACGACAAAAACTACGCAAAACCTTGCAAAGACGCAAAAAATTGTATTAAAAGGGTTCAACATGATCATAATGATTTATTACACCTCTTCACTTCCGTGGCTTAAAACTGTAGCAAAAATGTACCAGCAGGATGTTTTAGAAGGCGTGATGAAGCAGTTAAGCAATAATTTTTTCGATGGATAACATTAGATCTTCCAGCGCGATTCTTCTTCGGCACACAAGGTAACAACTACCCAGCGGTGGCTTGTACTCCTTTAGACTATTGTTTTTGGTCAGGATTTGAGAAAATGAGCTGTCGAATCCACCACAAAAATTAAATTTAAAAAAACTCTGGTTCGAGCAGTATCGTCAATACCAACTGAAACTGTGCCTACTATGCCTTACTATTGTTTGATGATTAAATCATCTGAGTACTTCAGTTAAAGTAAGAGGGGACCATATCGAAAAAAAATTTCACATTCTTTCGATCATCTTATTTGTAGTACCGTTATTTAAAAACGACATTGCGATTTGTATACTATAGTTTATAAAAAATAGTTATATGATAATTGATATATTTGTGATCTGGCAGCTATACAGAACGAATAAAGAAACACAGCTTCTTATTTTCTTCGAAGAAAAGTGTCGACGATAAATGTGCATAAAGAATTGTATTGAATATATTATTATTACTTTAGTTATAATGCACTATAACAATGAATCATTTTTAATTTTAGTGCGTAGAAGACCTCACTGCTCCAAGAGAGATAGGCTTTTGACCCAACTACTCTGCAAGGGTTGAATCCCACGAAGACCGTATGTGACAAAGTATTACTAGGTACTGAAAATATTTCCAATTTCAATGAAAAGCATTTAATTTTATTATGTCTATTAGGCCGGGTCGATTTGTATGGGTGGAAAAAAACCAACAAAGCGGCTAGCAAAAACGAAAACTACAGAAAATTCTAAGAAAGTTTTGCCAAGAAACCATGGGTCTAAAATATATTCCCAGTTCGCGCAGAGCGACTTTAAATTTTGAGGTCATACTTATTAAATTGTACTCAAAAACCTATAGTTTTAAAAATAAGAGCATGCCATGCAATTAATGCAATAATAGCAGGCTTTTGTAACTTATTTGTTTTTTCACGTGGCTGAGCAAAAAACAACAAAAAAAAAGCAATCGTTCGGTACTCTTACCACACAATTGGTCTGCGTTGAATAAACAATAGTGTGTTCTAAATAATTTTTTTCAAGTTTTGAATTATTATATTAAAATTATATTATTATTTATAAACATAAGCAAATAGTGCACGAAATAAATAGATAAAAACAAAACAAAAAAAAAATAATAATAAAAACAAAAATGAGTGCTTCGCAGCCTCACCAGCAAGGCCGTAGGCATTCCCTAAATGCCTACTTCAGCTTTGTCGACCCAACAACAATAACAACTACTGGCAATAAAAAGGGTAACAGCGATGATGAGTCATCGCGACGTTCAGCAGAAAAGGGAACGCAGCAAAGAACGCAGTCAGCAGAAGCAGCAGAAAACAGCAATCGGGCAACAACAAATGCACTGACAGCAACCAGTCTACCAGCAAGCGCACAGGCAGCGAAGAAAATTACAACGCAAGGTGAGAACGTAATAAAAAAAGGCCCGTCTGTACAAACAGGCATTGACCGGATTTGCCATACTAAGCAATGGTTCAGACGACGATGCGAAGGGTACCACCACAGTCGTTAATGCCAAAACCACCTCCAATATATTTGCGCTAACGTAGCAGTAATACTCTTGTTGCGAAATTAAGTCAAATTGTTGGCACTAACAATTTTCATATAGTGCCTTTGAAAAAAGGCAATATAGACGAAACAAAAATTCAGTCGTACACTGAAAAAAGTTTTATGGAAATAGTTAAATTTTTGTCAAATAAAAAAACAAAAATTATTATTCGTATCAACTGAAGAGCTCTAAGGGCCTAGTTGTTGTAATCAAGGGTATAGAGTCTGCCGTAGACTCTAGTGAAGTCAAAGAAGCATTGGAAGAATGCGGTTTTGGAATTAAAACAGTTGTAAATATATTTAATAGAAACAAAGTACCTCAGCCAATGTTTAAAATTGAGTTGTTGCCGAACTCAAATCAACTTAAAAAAAATGAAACACATCCAATATATAATTTGAAATATTTGCTGCATCGTAGAGTAACTGTGGAAGAACCACATAAAAGAAACGGTCCGGTACAATGTACTAACTGCCAAGAATATGGGCATACTAAATCATACTGCACTCTACGCAGTGTTTGTGTGGTATGTGGTGATTTACATCCCACTTCTAAATGCACCCTTAAGAAAGAAAAATTAAATAAAAAATGCAGCAATTGTGGAGGAAATCACACTGCTAACTACAGGGGTTGTCCTGTATATAAAGATTTGAAATCGAAGTTGTCACAGGGCATTCAAGCACGTCGTAACCAAATGTTACAAACACCCCGTACTGATATTATAATAACCTCAGAGAAAAGTTCAAAACCTATTACTTCTACCAATAATAATATGCACGGAAGCTATGCTAATGTGGTGAAAGGCAACACTGTGCAAATGCAACTGCCGCAAAATCCTCCAAATGGAGGTATTGAAACTATGATTATAAATCTTACACAGTGTATGACACAATTTATGTCTAGCATGCAAAACATGATCCAGGATTTAATAAAATCACAAAATCAAATGCTGCAAAATTTATTAAGTAAAAAATGAGCTTACTAAATATATGTATATGGAATGCTAACGGTGTTAACCAACATAAATTAGAGATTATTAGATTTCTGTCTGAAAAAAACATAGATGTTATGCTTATATCAGAAACTCATTTAACAAATAAAAATAATTTCAATATACCGGGATTTAGACTATATGTTACAAATCATCCGGATGGAAAAGCACATGGTGGTACGGCAGTGTTGATTAGAAATCGTTTAAGCCATTATGCTCTAGAATCTCATGCTACACCACAGTTACAAGCTTCAACAATATCACTAAAAAATCGGGGTTGTGACCTAAACCTTACGGCTATATACTGTCCACCTCGTTTTAAAATTACAGAAATCGAATTTAAAGACTTTTTTGGAACACTAGGTCAAAGATTTTTAGCAGGTGGAGATTACAACGCAAAACACACGTACTGGGGCTCACGTCTTATTAATCCGAAAGGACGACAGTTGTATCAAACTGTTATAAATAGGCACAATAACCTTGAAATAATATCTCCTGGTAAGCCGACATATTGGCCTAGTGATCGTAAGAAAATACCAGATTTAATTGATTTTGCTGTAATCAAAAATATAGATAAATCGCACATAACAGCTGATACATGTACTGATCTATCTTCTGATCATTCTCCTGTACTAATAAAGTTATTTGAACAACCCATATTCGTTAATCCAAAAGTGGGTCTAACTTCTTATAAAACGAATTGGCTAAAATATAAAAAATACGTCAGTAGCCACATTAATATTGAGTACAAAATAAATACGGAAAGTGATATTGACGAAAGTATAAGAGAAGTTAATGATATAATAACCAGCGCAGCTGTCTAAGCAACACCAAACAAAAGATATACTCGTAATCCGCTTGGCTTCAGAAAAATCTCTAATAGAGAAATAGAAATGCTTGTAAATGAAAAAAGGCGTGCAAGACGTGAATGGCAGATAAATCGCTCCCCCTCCACTCAGCTTCAATTGAAAGCTGCGGTACGTAAATTAAAAAAAGCGCTCAAACGTGAGGAAGAATTGAACACCGAAATGTATATAAAGAAGCTGTGTCCAAATTCAAACAAGCAAAATTTCCTTTGGAAAGCCCAAAAGTCCATGAAGCCACCAACTGACTCCAACATGCCAATACGAGACTTGGGTGGAAATTGGGCTCGAAGTGACGAGGAAAAGGCTAATTGGTTTGCAAATCACCTAGAAAAGGTATTTCAACCCAGTTTGCCAAAGAATAACTTTAAGCTGTCAATCTTACCCATCACAGCTAAAGAGTCGATCGAGTCTCTTAAGACCTCACCTTCTGAAATTATTTGTATCATCAAAGAACTTAATCCAAAAGAGGCGCCGGGATATGATAATATTTCCCCAAAAATGCTAATTGAGTTACCAATTATTGCTGTAGAGGTGCTCTCGTTGCTCTTTAATGCAATTCTTAGTTTCGGATACTATCCAATTTCATGTAAAAAGTCGCAGATTATCTTGATAGATAAACCTGGGAAAGACTTAACACAGCCGTCTTCATACAGACCAATCAGTCTTCTACCCTGTCTTTCAAAAGTATTTGAAAAAGTATTACTATCAAAGATAACTCTTTCCTCCATGAAAATAATACAATACCCATGCATCAATTCGGTTTTCGTGCGAAACATGGCACAATAGAGCAAGTAAATAGAATTACTAACGAGATAAGGAAAGCATTTGAGCACAGGGAGTACTGTTCAGCAATATTTTTAGATGTAGCTCAGGCGTTTGATAAGGTGTGGCACGAAGGTCTTTTATACAAGATTAAAAAAATTCTACCTTTAGAACTGTATAAAACATTGGAGTCTTATTTAAAAAATATACGATTTGTGGTAAAAGTGGGAGATTTCATATCTGATGAACGACAGATAAGAGCTGGTGTACCCCAGGGCAGTGTTTTAGGCCCAACACTATACATCATATATACAGCAGATCTTCCAACAGCTAATAATGTATTAACTTCAACTTTTGCGGATGACACAGCTATAGTGAGCCGTAACAAATGCCACATTTTAGCATCACGAATATTAGCGAAGAATTTAAGTTCTGTCGAAGAGTGGCTAGCGAACTGGCGTATAAACGTGAATGAACAGAAGTGTAAGCATATTACATTTTCGCTAAGACCAAAGATGTGCCCGGCAGTAAAAATAAACAATATATTAGTACCCCAAGCGAACGAAGTAACATATCTTGGTATTCACCTAGATAGAAGGCTCACGTGGAGAAAACACATCTCTAGTAAAATAACATGTATGAAGATTAGAGCTGCAAATTTAAATTGGCTTTTAAATAAAAACTCAAAACTTAGCCTAGACAACAAAGTGCTTTTGTATAATGCGGTCATAAAGCCGATTTGGATGTATGGCATTCAACTGTGGGGTACGACCTGTGCAACCAATATTGATATATTACAAAGGTTTCAATCAAAAATGCTTAGAACAATCACGTGTTCACTATGGTACATGCGTAACGAAAATATCCATAAAGACCTTGGTATCCCTATGGTAAAGAAAGAAGTAGAAGACAGCAGAATTAAATATATATCTAAACTCCGAGATCACCCAAACCCTCTGGCTAATGCTTTGGTACATTCTTGCGATCAAACACGACTTAAAAGAAGAGATATGCCAGCGTACTAAGGAGCAACGTATCACCAAAACAGCTCAATCACTTGCTTGAGCCTGTCTAGTTTTTAATTAGATTTAAGATTTTATAACTTATTGTTAGGCTTTAAGAAAAAGCAGATTCAATAAATAAAATAAAATTTTGGAAAAAAAAAAAGTTTTAAATAGTTTTCGATTAATAAATTAAAATGGAAACGTCTGCAATGTCAGTTGATTCCACCAATTCAGAAATTGATACAATTTCAATGAACTGCGGGTCTTGTGTTCTTCCCAGTGTGAATATTGGCTTGCCAAGAGATTTAAGTGATCTAAATCTACCAAGTAATCGTGACGTATTAAATTACTAGTAGATGATTTATGTGAAGTTTGCACAAAATCGGTTGAGCAGTTTTTCATTTATCATTTTTTGTAACAAATGAATTCAATAAATGTTAATGGTGATTTTTGTTTCAAATTGAATTTTTTAATATGGAGATGTCAAATATTATGTTGTGATGTCATTCATGCGGTCATTTCATTTCAGACGTGCTTCGATTAAAGCAAATTGTCAGCGATAATTATTGCTTTGTGTTTATATTTTTAAACATGTTGTTGAGTGCATTCATACAAACGGTGAGTTTTAAATTGTTCAAAGGTATACTATGTATATGTATGAATGCACTTTTCTCAGTTTTTTAGCGAGTCGTCGGTGCTTCACATCCTTTACAGGCTTTATTTAAATTAAATTGTCAAGCAATGACAAGTTTTGAACAGTTGAAGTGAAATACATTAACGCGTGAACATTTTCGTGCGATCATTTTTCACAACTTTCGACGTGGATTATCACGACAAGAGTGCATCAATGAACTAAAACCTTTATATGGCTATGAAGAACCATCCTATAGCACTGTGAACAACTGGTACAACTTCCATGAAGGTCGTCCAAAAACAGCCGTTGTGCCAGAAAACATCGATGCCGTACGTGAACTGATAATGCAAGACCGTCATGTAAAATACCTTCAGATAGAGGCATGCCTATGCATTTCTCCCACCAGCATACATTCGATGGCCGTAAAAAAGGTTTGTTCTCGTTGGATCCCGCACAATTTGACAATCGCTAAAAAAAAGGCTCGTGTGGATTGGTGTAAAGAAATGCTGAAGAAATACGATCGCGGTGCTTCAAAAGACGTTTATAAGATCGTCGCAGGTGACGAATCATGGATCTATGCGTATGAGCCAAACAAAAGAGCAATCGACAAAAAAAATAAAAAAATATAAAAAAATACTAAAAAAATAAAAAAAACATTTTCGCTTATAAATATGCCTATTTACATTATTGATTGAATTCGTTGTACCAGTTTTTCACAGTGCTATAGGATGGTGCTTCATAGCCATACAAAAATTTTAGTTCATCGATGCACTCTTGTCGTGATAATCCACGTCGAAAGTTGTGAAAAATGATCGCACGAAAATGTTCACGAGTTAATTCCATTTTTTGGCCGAGATGAATTTTTTAATTCCCTGTAAATAGAACAATTCACGATTAAATGACAAAACGTTCTGAGTGATGTTATGCTAAAAAATGTCAAACTTTCCAATGGAAATGTCAGATTGCACCTGGCAACACTTAGTGTTGCCCTAGGCCAGAATATATATAGCAGCCCTCGTAACACAAACACCCAACGTATTTTAAATATTTTATGCCTAGTGAAATTATGCATTTGTAATAAGATAAGGTCAATTAGAAAAAAATGTGTAAAATGGTTCTACCTAAGTATTTTTTTCCAAATAGCATATCTCTAACTTAAATATGAAAACAAAGCTAATATGTTAGATTTATTGCACTCATTATCACTTTCATGATTTTCATTGCCTTTATTGGCTTCTCCTGCAACATTCTTTTGAAGCAACATTGTTTAGAAAGAATGTCGTGCATGCATTTGCATCTGCCGTTTTCATAAACTTTACTCGATGAGAACAAAACATTGCAGCGTTATGCTAAACGAACGATCGAACGTAAGTTTTACTACATGTATTCACTTAATTGTTGTTAAAAATTTAGATATGTATATATTTTTACGATCGTGTGACACGAACATATTTTATAAAGGTGATATAATTTTCTATGAAACACTGGTAAAAAATGAATTATATATAAATATATAAGCAAGCCTTACCTGTAATCAAGCTTCAATTCTCCGAATCGATAGTAACTTAGTTTATACATGAGACAGTTAAGAAGAGCAGGAGCACCTTCGGAATCTATACGAAACTCTCCCCTGTCCGTAAAGTAATCACTTTCTTTAATGTCTTTGGGATGCTCACCCTCAGCGATTCGAACCATCCACAAAAACTTATTAATATCATCACCAGAATAACCAATAACTCCACCGAATATAACGAGAACATAATCCACATCTAAAGAAGTCATAATTTCATATGATTTTTCCTCCGTAGATGACATAGCTTTTCCAACTAATGCTATATGACTATTATTCCAAGTGTTATTGTCAACCAATGTAGTTCTGTTTGCCATTCCAGCAATTTGATAACCATAGTCCCACCATGACATAATACGGGCATTATCATCAGTATTTTGGGAAAGCCAATAATAAGCTTCCCGGAAGTCATCCAATATATTACGTGAACTATAAGTTAAAAAACATATATATAAATCTTAATATAAATATAACACAAATTCAACTTATTAAGCATTCAATTAATTTAAGATTTAAAAATAATATTACTTTTAAGCCGATATTATTGTTATTAAAATGATACACCTACATACTAAACGTCGTGCTTCAATTAAAAAAATAAAAAATACAATTTATTCATCGCATGTCAGTCTTTTGCATTTCGAGCTCATTTTGTAAAGTTCACTATCTTTCAATTGATATATCTATAGCTGAATGTGTTTTGTTTTTAATTTTTAATATTTTTGATTTCTAACATGTCATTAACTTATTTCTAAATAAAAAATTTCTATACCGTAAAAAGTACCGCTATAGAATGTAGTCAAATATGCACAATACTTGAAAATTTTGAGTGGTAAAGTTTGCGTGGCCACGAGTGTAGGTTATCATGGCGCGATACCGGTCGCCATTGACGGTTATGTTCTCACCGGCATCATTTTTAAAGAAATAACCGATGATTTCACCGGCTTTCAATCTCTTCATCCCTCTTTCTGGATGAAAAGGCAGCTCTTGAATCTCTTCGTCTCAAATGGGGCAATTTTAATTGTTTACATACCCTTTGAGCCAGAAATGGGCCTCATCGCTAAACAAATTTGACGATCTTCTTAGAACTTTTCAAGAGCATGCAGTCTATTCGGTCGAATATTATCCAATAACGAATGCTTGGTCTCAAGATGGGTGAATGTGAATAGTACGTTCAGTATGCCGATTATGTTGATAAGTTGAGCGAAGCGCCCGAAACGCATTCTTTACAAAACCTGAATTTTCGAAATAAAGTTGATGATTTGTAAACGTTGTTCAGGCACAAGTCTTTCCATGATGAAATGCCAAACAATACTAAACCAAAATAACATGACAACTTGCCAAGACTCACGCGTGATATATTTAAAAAAGGCGATTGAAAAAAGTACGTCTACTTGGATCAACCGTTATTAGCACAGTATACTAGGCAGACCATTAGTTTGATTTGTGGTGGACAAGTAATCTCTAAGCGTGAACAGCATACATTAAAAAAATTACATTTTCGAACACCCGTTTCCTTTAAGAGGTATAAACCTTTTTAGGTTGATAGCTGCACATATGTTTAGTGTTTGATACTTGTGTTTAGAAAATTAGGCTTTATATGACTTAACCAATTTACTCACACCCCTTTGTATCCAGAAAACGTTACTGTTTGGTATGGCTTGCATAGCGTAGGCTTATTCAAATCATTCATCCTTTCGCTAGAATGGACTTTTGCTGATTAAATCACATTAAAATATGGGCTTGGTAATATTCCATTCCGATTTAAAAATTATTTTTATAAACAAATATTGATTGATTTACTTATTAAAATCTTTACTGAAGTCAGTGTTTAGATTAAAATACTTATGCAGAAAACTATTTTAAATAGACCCCTTATAAGCCAATATACATAAGTAAGTTTAGAAGCGTTCAGCTTTTCTATTTTTTATATCATACAATTTTTTTAAATTACAAAACTCTAACCTCTCTAACCAAGAAATATCAAAGGACGTAGTTGTACGAGCTAATTCGTCTGTATGAACACAGCTGTGTTAAGTTTTTCCTAAATTTATATATCGGCTATTACAAATAATTAATGGTGTTCTGCGTACAAATTTCAGAGAGTCTGACTACTGTACAGTTAAGGTGATACGTTATTTTGAGTTTAGGCCCTTCTTTCTATCTAATTTGAGCGACAAGGGCCCTAGCTTCAGTGTTCACATGGTCAGAAAGTCTTTCCATATGGCACTTTGCATATTTGTTGATTGATGCGGCAACTGATTCAATTCCGAGATCCGTTCAAGATCGTTACTGCGAACAAACCAAGGTGCATCTTAAAATGTTGTTTTTGAATCCCTAGATTTATACGACAGAATTTGGTATCCCCGCAAAACTAATATAACTGTGTAAACTCATATTGAGCAATACCAAAACGTTCAGTCAAGATCGAGAAGAACCTCTCCGATCCGTTCGATACCAAACGAGGTTTCAGACAAGGCGACTCCCTACCTTGGGACTTCTTCAATTTGCTGCTGGAGAAAATAATTCAAGCTGCTGAACTTAATCGAGCAGGTACAATCTTTCATAAGAGTGTACAGCTGCTGGCGTATACTGATGATATTGATATCATTATTATCAACAACCACGCAGTTAGTTCTGCTTTCACCAGAATGTAGTGAACGAGAGGAAACACGAATATCTTTTGTCATCAAACAAACACTCGTCGCACTCGCGACTAGGCTCTCACGTCAGTGTTGACAGTCATAACTTCGAAGTCGCAGAAAATTTCGTCCATCTTGAAACCAGTATTTGACATAGTTCAGCGAATTAAGAGACAGCGGCTAAGTCATGTCGTCCAAATGGATAAAAACGCTCCAGCTCTAAAAGTATTCGACACAGTACCCGCGGGGGGAAGCAGAGGAAAAGGATAATCTTCACTCCGTTGGAGAGATCAGGTGGAGAAGGCCTGGCTGCACTTGATATCTCGAATTGGCGCCAAATTGCGAAAAGAAGAAACGACTCGCGCGCTATTGTAAACTCGCCGATAACCGCGTAAGCGGTGTTTACGCCAAAAAGGAAGGAGAAGCTATGGCTTTAGCGGCCCAAAAGTTGTATCCCATAAGCCTAAACTGGTCTGCAGAGTTTCTACCCAATAGCCAATACATGTTTCTGAATTTTATTTCTTCTTTTTTTCTTTTTGATATGTAAGTTTTGTGTACAAGGTCGTGTCTAGGTATTTCTCAAAATTGTGATATGGTATTTGCACACCGTTAAAGTATAGGGCATATATCTAGTATTGTTGTATGTAAATTAAATGTGAACTGATTTATATATTAGTGTATAATATATTAAAGTTTGAAAAGCCAACTTTATAAGTATGTGATAGTTATTTTTGAGAAACGAAAATTAGTTGGTGAAATTTTAGTTTGAATGAAAAAACGAAAATTCCTATGTTAAATGTATGGGAACCTAAAACAAAAATAGCGACCCCTTAGACTTAAGCTACAGCGCCTGGCTTGAAGGAGGATTTTTTGTCTGTCAACAACTAACATTTGAGGGGGTAAGAGTTGAAAAAAAAATTAAAAAATATTTTTTGAAGCACCCTAATATACACCCAACTCTTTTTTTACACGGTTTCTTTTCAAACGGATTTAAAGTTACACGGTTGAAAAAAAATTTTTTTTTTAAATTTTAATCTAGTACGGTTTCAAAGTCACTGTCATAAATATTACAAAAAGAAGGTAAAAAATATATTTCAAAAGTTCAAAGGACAAAAAATATAATCAAAATCTTTTATAATAAAAAAAATATTTTTATTAAGCGAAATAATAGAAAACTTGGTAATACATTGTAGTGTATTCTTAATCGTCTAATACATATGCACAACTTTTAGGCATAGACCTAATTAGGCTACCGAAAGTGTTCTGTGGAACAGAATACCAGACCTTTCTACCTTCGCTCAGAATTCTGCCTTATTTTTCGGTTTAAGGGGTGCAATATTTTCCTTAACAATTTTCCATAAGTTTTTGGCGAGAATCAGAGTAAGCGGCCAAGCCATAACGCTAGCTTCATGATCCGATAACCATTTTTTTTAAGACCCGAAGTATGTTTCGGGTCGCTCTCTTGATGGAATTGCCAAAATGCAAGGCGAATTCTATTCAATATTTGGGAGTATGACCTTATCTAAAACTTTTACCTACATATGGCGATCTATGTTTTCCTGTATCCAAAAAATAGGTCCCGAAACACAATATGAGAAACAATGCTAAGTCATTATAATGTCGCCACGGGGTCTGAAGGACCTAGTCGTGTAGCGGACGTACATTTCTTTATTTTTTTGGTTGGACCCACACCCAACTATCATTTCCTATCATATTAATTTTGCATTGAGACCATAAAATGTCGAACCATTTTTTCTTAATAATACGATTGCATCTATGCCGTTTTTTCAGCATTGGCACCTTTCGGGACCATGTGCGAAAGCAATTTTTCTCCACAAGTCGTCTTCTTACTGTTCTTGAAGAAATGTTTGCACATAATTCTTATTTTATAGCTGCGGAGGTCTTAAACAGTACGCGCATCGGCAATCATGCAATATTTCGAATGACTTGCGCATTAATTTTTTTGTGGTCGGACTATTTTCTCAACCTTTTTCGGAAACTTTAAGGCATCAAAGACAAATGTTTGAGACATATTTCATATGTTTGCAATTCGCCCTTACGTGTGACCTATTCCTTGCAAATTTTGGACGCACAATCTTTCCTCCTCTGAATAAGGTTTTGCTCGGCTCCTTTTTTTTAAATAAATTCATAATAACTAATTAAGTTAATACAACTACTTTTTGCGCTTTTTAAATTCAATATTTTTCATTTAAGAAGTCATTTCGCTACTGATTCTATTATTTTGTCACTAAGCATGAGGCACGCTATTTACACTTTTTAAATTACAGTTAACTGTAAAACTCGACAATGCTATCTTTTCCTCTTTTTTAAAAGTACATATTATAGCCTTTGTTATTATGTAGAAAAATTACTACATAAATGAAAAATTTCGAAAATTTTATGCTATTGTTTACAAGCAATACCTTTGATTCTATTTTATTGTCCGTAACTGTAGTAGTAACCTTATTCGATAACTCTTACCTACACATTTTGTTCGCATGATATTTACATTCCTGAAATGGATATCTCCAGCGATGATACCGAGAGATGATTTAGTCCAGTTCGTCACAAACTATTGCGCTTGTTATCAAGTAGCGACGAGTAATTATGTAGCTATGAAAATATTTTTTCCTTTTTTCTATTCCAAGTTTTCTGTTCTTAATTCTGGATTAACAGATTTCTTTTGTTTTTTGCTTAATCTACCAATTTTTCACCTGTATGAATTACGTATTTTAAGTTTTAATGCTCATTAAAATGCCATATGAATATACAATTTGTATGCATATCTGAAATTTTATAGTTTCCCCCATTTTACTATAGAAAACGCTTCTCTTTTCCACGGATTTCTGAGGAACGTATCTACCGTGTAAAAAAAAGAGTTGGGTGTATGTTCAAATATTTTGTTTCAATGTTCGCAAAAACATGCGATATCTTGCAATTGGAGCACTTTGTGCAATACAATTGTCATCGTTTGGTAGATCGCACGTAAAGAGTAATAAAAGGATGGGTCCTAACACACTCCCCTGAGGAACACCAGCATTATTTCCTTTAAATCAGAGTATATATCTTCACGTTTAATTCGAAAAAAAAACAGTTCGGAAAGGATTAGGAGCCTGCCATTGAAAACTTAGATACGCATTGTAGATTAATAGTAACATTCATTATAGCAGTGAGGAAGGTGTTTTAATATTTCACTGGTAATAAGGTCAAACCCACATACCTCATCGTTACTTACTATAGAGATTTCGGGATTGTAGGGATTGCCGTAAGTATGAAGTTTCATTTCCGCTGCATTAGATGTATCAAATGTTTCAAAAACACCTTTAAAGTATTCCGAAAAAACATGTGCTCTCTCCATATTGCTCTTGGCCTATGTCTGATATGCTTTTTTAATTAGATGATGCTGAATTACGGATCGAGAAAAAATTTTAGTACACTTCCAAAGTAAATAATTATGCTTACGCTCCTAATGTAGACTTTTCAGATAATAGCTGAGAGTTATATTTTCAAAAGCCTTTATCTTATTGGTCTTATGTTTTTTACACATTTTACTATTAACATCACAGCAGTTGACAACTTTTATCGGATGGAGGTCTTGTTTGTTGCCACTTTCGGCGTAATCGGCGTTTTTCTGCTACCATTTTTTAATTTCTTTAGTATACTTATGACCTGCTGTGACGTTTCTTTTAATTGGTGTACTACTACAGGCTGCATATTAATTGTTTTCGTCAAATTTATGATTTCGTTATCTGGATCGAAATTACAAGGTATTTTTACGTGATTATAAACATTGGATAGCATTTGCTAAAAGTATTCCCAGTCAGTGCTATTTGTTAGCGTATGTGGTGTATTCCTTAATAATAACACTCTATAAAAATTGTATATTAGTGAATGGACAGAAGTTTTATCCAAACCGTTTTCTATGCAAATATAATTTGAAGAGATATGTTTGGTAATGAAAAAAACAATTAGATCTGGTGTTGTAAGAGGATTTGTTGGCCAGTACGTTAGTGTCCCAGTAGACATTATACTGCGCCCTGTCAGTTGAAGAGCTTTCAACAACTCTCTGTTTCTATGTCATTTTGGTGTTTGGCCGTTTGCGTTCCATAGCATAATTTTTAAGAATTTAGTGATATTTATTTATATTTGTACTAAATATCTGTATATGGAATGGTAATGGTGTTAACCAACATAAATTAGAGATTATTAGATTTCTGTCTGAAAAAAAAGATGTAATGCTTATATCAGAAACTCATCTAACAAATAAAAATAATTTCAATAAACCGGAATTTAAGCTATATGTTACAAATCATCCGGTTGGAAAAGCGCATGGTGGCACGGCAGTGTTGATTAGAAATCGTTTAAACCACTATGCTCTAGAATCTCATGCTACACCACAGTTACAAGCTACAACATCACTAAAAAATCGGGTTTGTGACTTAAACCTTACGGCTATATACTCTCCACCTTGTTTTAAAATTACAGATAGCGAATTTAAAGACTTTTTTTGAACACTAGGTCAAAGATTTCTAGCAGGTAGAGATTACAACGCAAAACACACGTATTGGGGCTCATGTGTTATTAATCCGAAAGGAAGACAGCTGTACTACACTATTACGAATAAGCATAATAAGCTGGATATAATATCTCCTGGTAAGCCGACACACTGACCCAGTGATAGAAAAAAATACCAGACTTAATAGATTTTGCTGTAGTAAAAAGTATAGATAGATCGCTTATGGCAGCTGATACATGTACAGACTTATAATCTGATCATTATCCTGTACTAATAAAGTTATACGAACAGCCCATGATATTTGAGCCAAAAGTTTCTCTTACATCACATAAAAGTAACTGGTTGAAGTATAGAAAATATATCAGCAGCCACATCAATATTGATTGCAAAAAAATACAGGAAGATACATTAATTTATGGTAAAAGTGGGAGATTTCATATCTGATGAACGACAGATAAGGGCTCGTGTACCACAGGCCAGTGTTTTAGGCCCAACTCGATACATCATATGCAGCCGTGGTCACGCAAATAGCACACTTAGTTAGTCATAGGAAGCAATAAGCGCTAATACAATTGACAAAGATCTTTAAAAGAGCTTAAAATATGATTACTTGTTTAATTATTTATCCATTTAAGTAAAAAAAAGCCAAATAGCAATTCACAACTAATTTGCATTATTTGAAAAACTTGAACACGCTCTAAAATGTCTTGGTCACCCAAATAGCACATTTTACTATATCTGCAAAAGTCATGTGAAATTAGTGAAATTTAATCAATTGAATTTTGGTACCATAATATGCTTACGTTGCTAATACTTGGTTCTATATTCCAGATTTTCAATTATAGCATCACATCCGCATATCATATTTTCTACAAGCTTCTCGCATTTCTTCTTTGGGATGGAGTACCAAGCTTCCTTAATACCTTCCTATAAATCCTCAAAATGTGTAAAATTCTTAGCAGCAATTTTAAGGTTAACATCGTTACATAAGTTTTCTATTGGATTAATTTTCCATTTCACCCCAAAGGAGCGCTCATACAAAAAGAACCACGGGTTTAATTGCAAAAGCAAATCCCGAATCCCAAAATTCTAATTGCCAAGAGACACCATGTTGCTCAAAGGCACAAAAAGCTCAAACGCTGCACAGTGAAACACAAAGTGGACTAGTTACAGAACTAGTTACCACAATACCACCTCAAGTTGAGTATAAAACAAACAAATACCTTAATTCACAATTAAGGAAATTTCAAAAGTTAAAAAACCGTACCCCCCTAACGAACAAAACTCTATAACATCGGTATTATGAGGGCTTCTCTAAAGCCACATCTACGAGATCAAATGATGGCCAGTACGTCCCACGACTACCTTTAGAGCCACAATTGTCCAACATCCCACATATTGACAGAAAAAACAATGTCAGAATTCAATCTGATGAATATTCAAATATACATATGTCACTTTTCGACCCCCCATGGTGGCCTTCGCCACTTATGATTACTGACGCAAGATTTATGGGACGAACAAATGAAACCAAACTAAAATTTTGCAGATATAAATACAGCGATGGGTAAACTATTCCCCACATACCAAGCTAATACTGTTTCTGAATATCCATAATTGCGCAACATCTACATATGTGCGCAGACAATGCGATACCACGAACACAATCTAATTACTAATTCAATAGGGCAATGTAAATAATATCGCTTATATCCTCAATTGTACATACTAGAAAGTCAACAAATCGAGACATTTCGTTCAATATTGCTTGATAGCTAAAATTTCAAATTATGAGCAAAAACTCAAAAAGAAAGTTAAGGGATCACCATATTCTCTATGCGATACAGTGACTCACATACATTTAAAAAAAACAAAGGTCGCTCTTATCGCACATATCCAAGCGCTTATCATATGGGTGGGTTATGGGAAACAGCTATACAAAGCATAATTATAAAGAATTATCTACTTCCCGAATCGAAGCCGTTCTCTATTCACGGCCACACCCTCGCAAGATCCCTCTAATTTCATAGTCCTAATCCAGGGTTAAGGAGTACCCATTATGGTCCTATATGAGCCAGACGTGGAGATACTATCCTTCATACGCCGATTTATTTGGCGACAATACAGAAAAAGCAAGTAATAAATTATCCACAAAATAACTATCAAAGAAACAACCGCTTTATATAATAACTACGAAAAGCAGTTACAAACTCGTAAATGCGCAATATATAGTTTCTTATCGTATGAACGTAAAATCAAATACATACTAAAATATTTTTGAAACCAAAGCCATTTTCAGCATTTATGGCAGTACGCCGATATACATTCCATCGCATATATATACACAATAATATATACAAAATATTCGCCTAGGGGGCTCAGGATGTTTAAATGAGTTAAGCATCCACCCACTTTACCCGGAAAATCTGGCGCACCTTAATAAGACAGCTTAATTCACCACAGCTGATGACAATACATCACACCACAATTGAGAACATCACCACACCCAGCAAGCGGTCACCACACGAAGACATCGCATGCCGCTAAACTAACAAAACACCACAGTTCCAATTCTATTTAGATATGTATATAGATAATTGTATTGTATTTAAAATATATTGTAAAACATTAAAGTTAATTGTACACAAAATTACTCGCGCATTTTCATTTGTATGCTTAATCGCGGGTGTAAGTGAGTTGTGCATACCCTACCCAATTGGAGGTTAAGCAGTTTCAATTTCTCCATAATTAATTTTGATATCTCTAGGTACGAATTTCAATTGCTCAGATTCCACCAAATAGGGTACGGTTAGCAGTGTAAAGTCATTAGTTTCTGGGTTTGGCTGGAAGACATTTTTTAGATGAGCAGCGAAGGTTGCTGATTTTTCTGCATCACTCCGAGCCCATTTGCCATTATTGTCACGTATTGGCATTTCATACTTTATTGGCGCACTTAGAGTTTGATGTACTTTCCACAACGGGTGTTTTGTACTAGTCGGTGACAGCTTTTGAATATACTTGTGCTGTGCACGCTGTTCCTCGCTTCTGAGGGCAGTTATTTTAGGCTGGAGACTTATGAACCTGCCACTTCCGTTGATTCGAATGCTGCGATGATGTTTTCAATATCGGCCCGTGTATCTAAATTTGGTTCGAGTTCTATGTGTGTGCTGATGTATTTTTTATACTTTAACCAGTTTGTAGTTTTTGGCGTTAGCATATAGGGCAACTCTTTGAAGTGTGACTGATGCCGCAAAGTGAAGAGAAAAGAGTTTTTTTTTTAATCGAAATACTGTTTTTTTTTTCAAATTAAATAGTCGATCATTATTTGTACAACAAAAAAATCTACAATCATAGTATTGATACTGCTTGATATTTCCGGTATAACGAATTTTTCCATAAAATACCACTCAGATTTTATTAAATCATTACTATGCATTTCCAATACAGCCCATCCTCAGCAAAATGTCCATTTTAAAACCTTTATTAGTCGTTTAAATATTTTTTTACGGTATTTTCCTAATGAAACGTTTACATCTTCCTCTAAAGATATTTAGCCAGAAAAAGTAACAGAACTCCCAGTTGTAGATAAAGTAGAATTCTTGATGGCATACCTATAAGCTACTTTTTTCCCAAAGTTATAGTTTCATTAAGTCATTCTCACGATTTACTTATATACCGTAAAGTTAAAGAATATATGAAATTTAAATAACATATGTATATAGAAAATAGGCGTGGCTTAACATTTACACTTTATAACTTTTCCTTAACGACCTTTTGTGGGCGTAGAAATAGTCGCTGTCACCTATCTGCAATACGAACCTCCATAGGGGGCTAATGAACATGTGTACCGAGTTTCATTGAATTATGTCAATGTCGTCGTATATCTCGTACAGCTCATCGTCCACAGATTGCAATATTCGCTATTGCCAATGCGCAAAGAACCTCCAGCTCGAATTATTTCCTCCAGCAGCATATTAAAAAAGTCGCATGATATGGTATCGCCTTGTCTGATACCTCGTTTTTTATCGAACGGCTCGGAGATGTCCTTGCCGATTCTGATACGAGTTTTGGTATTGCTCAACGTCAGTTTACACAGCCGCATTAGTTTTGAGGGGATACCAAATTCATAAAGGCAGCTCCTTTTCGTGCTGCCAAAAGCAACTTTGAAATCGATGAAGAGGTGGATTGTGTCGATTCTCTTTTCACGGGTGTTTTCCACGATTTGGCACATGGTGAATATCACATGTTGAATTTACAGGTCTAAAGCCACACTAATAAGGTCCAATCAGTTTTTTGACGGTGGGCTTTAATCTTTCAGACAATACGCTCGATAGAACCTTATACGCGATGTTGAAGAGGCTTATCCCACGGTAGTTGGCGCAGATTGTAGAGTCTCACTTTTCGAGGATTTGGCAGAGCACACTTAAATTCCTGTAGTCGGGCATGCTTTCGTTCGCCTATATTCTACAAAGAAGCTGATGCATGCTTCTTATCAGTTCTTCGCCGCCGTATTTGAACAGCTCAACCGGCAATATATCCGCTGCCCCCGCTTTGTTGTTCTTCAGGCGGGTAATTGCTATTCAAACTTCTTCATGGTCGGGCAGCGATTGTGGAATCGGATTCGCCTTCTCCTGGTGTTATGTTTTCACTGTCATTCAGCAGGCTGGAGAAGTGTTCCCTCTATAATTTTAGTATGCTCTGGGCATTAGTCACTAAATCACCTCTGAGGGTTTTACAAGTATGTTCCGGCTTTGAAACCTTCTGTTAGTCGCCGCATCTTTTGCACCATTCGTCCAGTTTTGTGACATTGAGCAGGATCATGGACACTACTCGAAAAGGACAAAACCAAAATTAAAGTCTTCGAAAGAAAGATCCTAAGAAAAATCTCTGGAGCAATAAAAGATATTGTCGAGGGACATATAAGGTGGAACGATGAGCTATACCAGTTATAAAAGTTGAAAAAGTCATACGCTTTATCAAAGCGCAGCGCAAAGATGCCCCGGCTATGTAACGAAAATGGACAACGGAGCACAAAGGAAAGATGTAGAGGCCACAACATTCACCACAGAAGCAAGGGCCGAGACCGAGACGTTTGGAGGGCCCAAGTTCAGCAGGCCAAACTCACAAATATATATACAGTGGACCAATAAAGTTTACACACATACACCTAGTTCTATTAAATTCCGACACGTTTATTTGTTTCAAAATGAATAAATTTTGTGGTTTTGTTCTGTCCATTTCAAGAAATGTATATTTAACATTAAATATAGCATATCAAAATATTTTTTTTTTTACACAAATAAAAAAAAATAAAGCTGAAGCTTAAAGTGAGCATAATTTCTCAATGCTTTCTTAAAATGTTCAGATACATATGCTTATCTATTTTTGTAATGTACACAAAAAAAATAAATACCGAAACAGTAAAGAATGTGTTGAAGAGTGCTGGTTATCATAGACGAGTCGCGCGTCGTAAGCCATACATAAGTAAGGTTAATAAAAAGAGGCCGGCGTTTGCTAAACAATATTTAAACAAACCGTATTGTGTTCAACGACGAATCAAAATTTAGTATATTTGGTTCGAATAGATCACGAAAAGTGTGGAGAAAGATCAATGAAGAGCACTGTGGGGGTAATGTTATGGTTTGCGGGTGTATGTTTGCATCTAGAATTGGGCATTTGGACTTTATTAGTGAAAACATGGATAAGCATATGTATCTGAATATTTTAAGAAAAAAATGTGCTTAAATCGGCTGTTAATAGCAGCAAAATCAATTTAAAACAGGATACAGAGAACGTTTAATATAGAGAAGGTTCAACTGCGGACAAGCGTGTGAACTGTCAAGAGCTAACAAAATCCTATTAGTGGATTTCACCACTTTTGGCTCAGAAGGAGAAATTTTAACAGAAATGAGTGAACAGAGCTGAGTATTGATTGAAAATTATGCTCAGAAATATACATTGCTATTACAGACGTATGTTGCTCTTTTGCTTATATTTTTATACGTTTACATGCAATCATATCAATTGATATGAATATCATTTTGCGAATTTTTGTGAATTCATGCAAAATTGATAACATTATTATTTAATTATGCTATTTTCATGGTAATGTTTGTAGTTAATGTCCAAATAAAAGCTACTTTTTAAATATTTCTTATCTTTGATAATATAATATAATTTCATATACATTTACTTATGCATACATATGCATATGCTATATATATGATATATTATCGTAATATCCTAAAAACATAATATATATATTACAATAATAATATATGTACATATGTAAGTATGTAAATCATACCTCTTATCATTTAAAACTTTCATACGCATCTATCCTGCAGATACATATGTATGTATGTATGTATGTATGTATGCAAGTACAAATCAATTTCAAATCAAGATATTATCATTTATCAGTAATATAAAAAGCGCGCGCTTCTCTATATTTACGTACAAACATATGTATGTATGTGCGTATGGCATTCTCACACAAATAATATATGCGTACGCATGTAAATCAAAAAATACAAACATTCTTCTGAAATACAACAATAGTCTCAAAAACCATCATACATACTTACAATATGAGTACACATGTAAATATGTGCGTATGACATTCCCACACAAACAATGCATACACAACATACATACTCACATGCGTTCACATGTGGATATGTCACCAGCAAAAATTACAAATATTGTTTTACAAAACCAACAATCGTTTGAAAAAGCATCAGAAACCAATATGGCAGCCAAATTGCCGACGTCAAAATTTATTGTAAATTACCCAACAACAAAATGTTCATTCATGAACGCAAACGTACTTTCAAAAAGCATATTCGATTCATTCATAAAAGCAGACGCCATTTCATCTCCCCGAGCATGCCTTGCCTACAAGCGTCTTTTCGCGACGATTTCAAAAGCTAAAAATCATAAATTGAATATATTTCTGAAATGTATGAGAAGGAAAAAGTGTCAACCCCGCAAATATAAGTACTAAAAAATATTAAAATAAAATAGACAACATAGTTTATTTGTCGATTTTCAATTCAAGAAATGTTTCAAAGAAAATATTCAATATTGCTCTGATTCATGTGTACAGTCAATCCCGACTAAATAGTACTCCGCTTAAATGAAAATCAAATCCCTCCCTCATCACTCTTAACAGCCTATATTATATCTTGCTGCATCTCACAGTTTGTTTTTTAAAACACATAGAAATTATTGTTTTAAGAACGACTCGTTTAAGTATCCGCGGTCGCTTATGTACCATATTATATTTTTATTTTTAACTAATTACAAATATCTGTATCTTTGATTGTGGCACATAATAGGGATTGACTGTATTTGTCAAGGAATGTGAAAAATATTTTGTGATTCTGAAATATTTTTACGCAGCTGCGTCGATATGTATGCAAGCTCACGCACAAACATACATATTTACGCTGGTTTGTAGGCGGAGCTGTACAGCGGCAAGGGAAGCGGTGACAATCGGTTGATTTTTTTTGGTACAGCTCGGATTTTCTACCAACAACACATTGACTTTTTGACAAAACGTGAAGTTCGGCCATTGGTTGTCCGTGACAACGAAGTTTATGTATGAAACAATGGGTGTATATATTTACACATAAAGTTGTATGTAGACAAATATACAAACATTATGCGAATAATTCTTTCAAATTTGCTTACATGAACACAAATTTACATATGTACATATATATGTGAATATGTGAACTTTATGCTTACGGTTTTTCAAAATCTGTTTGCATGTACACATATTTATATGCATATGACATCGTCTTTTAAGATGTTCTCAAAACTTCTAATGCCCAAAGCATTAAATATGTACATATGTATATGTATAACTTAATAAACCTATATTACTTATAATTATATTAATTAAATATTTAAGTAATAATACAAACCTTACACTTTATTATACATTTCAACAGATTGAATGGAATTTATCATTAAATAGGTCAAATTGCATATACATACATACATATGTACATACTAATGAGCTTTGTTATCAAATATATGGAGAATATATATAAATGATATCCATAGCCGTTTGCGCATTGTAAATATGCATTTAACACTGAAAATGCTCAATTCTGCTATTTTCGACGCTCCTGTTAAATATTGGTGAAATCCGCTTATAGAAAAGAGTACCCCTCCTTTCGCGGTGAAATCCACTAATAGAAAAGAGTACCCCTCCAAAAAATGAAATATCGTAAGTTTGGCAACGCGGTGAACCTTCTCTATATTAAACGTTCTCTGCAGGATAACGACCCAAAACACACGTGTTATCTTGTACGTGAATGGTTGTTATGGAATTAAAAATAACTCCATAGGTCCCGCAATCTTCACAATCACCATACATTAATCCTTTCCAAAATATCTAGAACTTTTTGGAAAACCGTATTCGAAAACATCGAATTTCATTAAAATAAGGCCAAAAAACTGGATCATGGACTTAGTGGGTCAAAACATCCGGAAATAATACAAAATTGAGTGGGGAGCATACACCGATGTCTAGGGACAATAATAGCAACAAAATGTAGGCCAAAAACCTTTAAAAGTATTGTAATTACTTTTGAGTTATATAAACAATCATTAGCGTACGTAAACTTGTTTGATATAAATTATGCTCATTTTAAGCTTCAGCTTTAATTTTTTTTATTTGTGTAAAAAAAAAATTTTGTATATGCTATATTTAATGTTAAATATACATATCTTGAAATGGATAGAAAAAAACCATAAAATTTATTCATTTTGAAACAAATAAACGTGTCGGAATTTAATAGAATTAGGTGTATGTAAACTTTATTGGTCCACTGTATATCAGACTACCATTAAAAGTTTTAGCATCTAAAATAAGGCCAAGGATAGTGAAGCTCATTAGAATAGCCTAAAATAAATAGGTTTACATCACGATTTCGTCTGACATATGAAACAGGCTGAGCCGTCATGGTATAGGGTTGGGAGATGGATGAAGTGTGAAAAGAAGCTTGATTCCACTGAAATATAACTGCTTTATTGAGCTCCGAAGACGTGGAGGCTATTCACGGAGAGCGGCGGCGCTCAATTCACACGATAGCCGGTTGGACACTGAGTCCAACGCCGGCAAGGTGAAATTTTTCTACTGGTCTGCGCTAAAACGCTCCATCAAAACTCCACCTCTTCTTCTGAACTGGCGTAGACACCGCTAACGCGCTTATAACCGAGTTAACAACAGCGCGCCAGTCGATTCCAAGCGAACCCAGATCGTTCTCTACCTGGTCTGCTTTCCCCGGTACTTACTACGTTGGATACCTTCAGAACTGGACTTTTTTTGTTCATTCGGACGATATGACCTAACCAGCGTAGCCGCTGTCTTTTCATTCGCTGAACTATGTTAATGTTGTCGTATATTTCATACGCTCATTGTTCCATCGAATGCGGTATTCGCCGTAGCCAATGCCCAAAGAATCATAAATCTTCCGCGGAACCTTTCTCTCGAAAACTAAAAAAGACGACTCATCAAATGTTGTCATCGTCCATGCCGGTTACGTAGACCCGACTGTCATGGGAACAGAGCCATTTTAAGATCTGCTGAGGTCTTAAGACACACCGGGAGTGAACCACGAGTTACGTTGCCCCATGCTGCCAACGTACTACTGCGACATTAGCCGCTACGGCTGTGCAATCAGCACCAAGTTCGCGCACTGCCACCCGAGGAGTCAACAAAGCACCTCCACTGTCCATATGAGATCGATTAGGCAGCATGGTTCCCATTCTGATTATTCGCAAATCTGCACCTAACCGACTGGGAATTTGAAAACGACGAATCCTGTAAATTCCGAAATTATACTCAATTATTCCTTCACGCAAGTGCGGAATGTTCTCTGATCGCCATTCACTTGGGAGTGGCCAGAAACGATTCTTTTACATATGACTCAAGCAGCTCACTACTTCCGGTCTTTGACCAAGTGTCCTCTGGGTAGCCTAAGAACATCCGTTCGAAGGCGAGCTAATGTGAGAAGGCGAAACATCCCCTCCGCAGGGTTGTGCGCTGGGTTTGGGACCCGCCACGTAAAAAATCTTACCAATGAAAATCAACAATCAGCCTCGTATGAGAGACCCCCCGAGGGCAAACGAAATAAGGACTACGATTTGAGGGCATGCACCTGGAATGTCCGGACCCTTAATTGGGAAGGTGCCGCTGCCCAGCTGGTTGATGTCCTCGCGAAAATAAAGGCTGACATCACCGCCGTCCAAGAAATGCGATGGACGGGACAAGTACAGACACGAGTAGGTCCTTGTGACATTTACTACAGTGGCCATATAAAGGATCGCAAGTTTGGTGTTGGATTCGTGGTGGGAGAGAGACTTCGTCGCCGAGTACTATCATTCACTCCGGTGAATGAGCATCTAGCCACAATCCGCATCAAAGCGAGGTTCTTCAACATATCGCTGATTTGCGCCCACGCCCCGACGGAAGAGAAGGACGATGGGACCAAAGATGCCTTCTATGAGCGCTTGGAGCGCACTTACGAGAGCTGCCCCCGCCACGATGTCAAAATCGTGCTTGGCGACTTTAACGCCAAGGTGGGCAAAGAAGGTATATTTGGCACTGGTCGGTAAATTCAGCCTCCACGACGAAACATCCCCAAATGGGTTGAGGCTGATTGACTTCGCCGGGGCCCGAAATATGGTTATCTGTAGTACTAGATTCCAGCATAAAAAGATTCATCAAGCCACCTGACTGTCTCCGGATCGAAAAACCACCAACCAGATCGATCATGTTGTGATAGACGGAAGACAGTGTTTTAGATGTGCGTGCGCTCCGAGGTCCTAACATCGACTCGGACCACTATCTTCTTGCAGCCAAGATTCGCACCCGCCTCTGTGCAGCAAAAAACGCATGCCAACAAACACAAGGAAGGTTCGACGTCGAGAAGCTGCAATCACAACAGACAGCCGAACGATTTTCTACTCGGCTTGCACTGCTCGGCTTGCACTCCTGCTCTCTGAGAGCACTCGTCAACAACTCGGTATAAGGGAACTGTGGGACGGCATTTCAAACTCCTTACGTACAGCTGCAACCGAAGCCATTGGTTTTCGGAAAGTGCAAAAGAACAGCTGGTACGACGAAGAATGCCGTGTCGCAGAGGAGAGAAAACAGGCTGCCTACCTGGCTACGTTACGATGGACCACAACACGTGCGGGATGGGATAGATACCGAGAGTTGAAAAGGGAAGCGAGACTCATTTGCAGACAGAAAAAGAAAGAGGCTGAAATGCGTGAGTACGAAGAGCTTGATAAGCTGGCCGACAGGGGTAATGCTCGAAAATTCTACGAAAAAATGCGGCGGCTTACAGAAGGTTTCAAGACCGGAGCACACTCTTGTAGAACCCCCAAAGGTGATCTAGTGACCGATGCCCAGAGCATACTTAAATTATGGAGGGAACACTTCTCCAGCCTGCTGAATGGCAGTGAACGCACAACGCCAGGAGAAGGCGAACCCGATTCCCCAATCGATGACGATGGAGCAGACGTTCCATTACCCGACCAGGAAGAAGTTCGAATAGCAATTGCCCGCCTGAAGAACAACAAAGCGGCAGGGGCCGACGGATTGCCGGCCCAGCTATTCAAACACGGCGGCGAAGAACTGATAAGGAGCATCCATCAGCTTCTTTGTAAAATATGGTCGGACGAAAGCATGCCCAACGATTGGAATTTAAGTGTGCTATGCCCAGTCCATAAAAAAGGAGACCCCACAATCTGCGCCAGCTACCGTGGGATTAGCCTGCTCAACATCGCATATAAGGTTCTATCGAGCGTATTGTGTGAAAGATTAAAGCCCAGGGTCAACAAACTGATTGGACCTTATCAGTGTGGCTTCAGACCTGGAAAATCAACAACAGACCAGATATTCAGAATCGACACACACCACCTCGTCGTCGATTTCAAAGCTGCTTTCGACAGCACGAAAAGGAGCTGCCTTTATGCCGCGATGTCTGAATTTGGTATCCCCGCAAAACTAATACGGCTATGTAAACTGACGTTGAGCAACACGAAAAGCTCCGTCAGGATCGGGAAGGACCTCTCCGAGCCGTTCGATACCAAACGAGGTTTCAGACAAGGCGACTCCCTATCGTGCGAATTCTTCAACCTGCTTCTGGAGAAAATAGTTCGAGCTGCAGAACTAAATAGAGAAGGTACCATCTTCTATAAGAGTGTACAGCTGCTGGCGTATGCCGATGATATCGATATCATCGGCCTCAACACCCGCGCCGTTAGTTCTGCTTTCTCCAGGCTGGACAAGGAAGCACAGAAAATGGGTCTGGCAGTGAATGAGGGCAAGACGAAATATCTCCTGTCGTCAAACAAACAATCGTCGCACTCGCGACTTGGCTCTCACGTCACTGTTGACAGTCATAACTTTGAAGTTGTAGATAATTCCGTATATTTAGGAACCAGTATTAACACCTCCAACAATGTCAGCCTGGAAATCCAACGCACTGCTATATGATGCAGAGGCTTGGACGATGACAGCAACCGATGAGTCGACGTTACGAGTTTTCGAGAGAAAAATTCTGCGAAAGATTTATGGTCCTTTGCGTATTGGCCACGGCGAATATCGCATTCGATGGAACGATGAGCTGTACGAGATATACGACGACATTGACATAGTTCAGCGAATTAAAAGACAGCGGCTACGCTGGCTAGGTCATGTTGTCCGGATGGATGAAAACACTCCAGCTCTGAAAGTATTCGACACAGTACCCGCCGGGGGAAGCAGAGGAAGAGGAAGACCTCCACTCCGTTGGAAGGACCAAGTGGAGAGGGACCTGGCTTCGCTTGGAATATCCAATTGGCGCCACGTAGCGAAAAGAAGAAACGACTGGCGCGCTGTTGTTAACTCGGCTATAATCGCGTAAGCGGTGTCTACGCCAATTAAGAAGAAGATTCCTTACGGTTAGTATATTTGTTAGTTAATTATATCAATATCTTATTACAATATGGTTGCAAATTATTTATTTTTTTTAAAAAAACTTACTTATAATAAAAACTTACCCGTCCTGGTTGTTATGGAAGGCTAGAACAATCGATGGACTCGAATAAGCGTTACTTGTAACCCACGTACAATGCACTGCAAACATCATCAATATCATTAAAATAGCAAGGATAATAACGCTTTTCAGGTTGGAACCTATTCCGCTTCGGGTCTCATGTAAAGAATCATGTTTCGGACGAAATTTAACTTTTCCAGCCTAAAATAATATTCAATATTTAATTCAATATATTCAAATTAGAATTAAAAGAAATATGTAGCTAACTTCATCACTAATTCGTTAATTTGAAGTTATTTCCTAAATAAAAAATTATTTATTTATTACAGATCGGTTTTGCTAAACTACAATACACTGCATGTCAAGAATTTTAGCTTGATTTTACAAGGTGTCTGTAAGAATTCAAAATTTCCTGTTTAAATACCACATAAAAAAGAATTTTCAAATTAACATTACTTTTCAACTGCACGTTTCTACACCGCGGTTTCAAAAAATTTAACTCAGTGGAATTTTTTCAATTCAAAAATTCGTATGCTCAAAATCAATTTATTACATTCAAAATAGTCTCCTTCTGCTCAATACAGCTTTTTGCACGATCCAAAAGCATGTCGAACGAGTGTTTTAGCTCGTTGGCCGGTATGGCCTCTACGTCTGGATAACGCTTTCCTTTCGTGGGCAAATGCATTTTTCCGGAAAGGAAGAAGTCGCACGGTGCCATATCAGGTGAATACGGGGAGTGGTTAATGGTTAAAATGTGATTTTTGGTCAAATAATCGGTCACAAGCGTCGATCGATGAGAGCAATTTTTGGTAGTTGTCAATTTTTGCGGAACAAACCGTCCACACCTTTCTTAATCCCAAATGTTCAGTTAAAATTCTATAAATCGATATTTTGGATATATTCAATTCCATTTCCATGAATTTCAATATTGATTTCGGCTGATTTTTGATGAATTCACGCACAGTTTGATTGGCCCACATGTTGATCGTCATTTATGTCCTCACCACTACTTTGAAAAAGTTGAAACCACCCTGCCAACATTTGGAAGAGTCTTTTATCGAAAACGCCAAATGCGTCTCTTTTAAGTCACTTCCAGACGTTAAATTAAAGATTGTTGTCCCGTTATGCAAAAGATAAACGATGAACGCGATCACCGACGTTGAAGTCGCAGCAACTGCAAAATTAAATTAGATGAAAACAACAGAATAGAAAAAGAAGTTGTTGACATCTGGTTCATTGGTTTTGTGTCTTCTGCAGTTTGTGGTCAGTGCTAAAGTGCGATATTGTTTTTGGAACTAGTAAAATTATTTGTTTCGTGGTGTTTTAATTTGAAATATTATTGAAAATATAATTAAAATGAGTGAATTGTTTTTGAGTGATGGCTATACCCAAGTACAATACATCCCACTGACGAATATATCGAATGGTATATATTTTAATAGATCTTAATTCTTTGCAATTTATAATAAATGTTTAATTTTCTAGTAAGCACAACAGCTGCGTCTTCAGATCAAGGAACCATACAAACGATCTTGCAAGAGTTACGTTCTTTGCAAACAAAATTTGAAAAATTCGAAGAAAAATAATAAAAACTTTGACGGAAGAAGTAGTTGCGTTAAAAACCGAAGTCAAGCAGCAAAGAAATATGCGTAAGAAGGATGATACGTCTCTAATACCTTCCTTGCCTTTCATGGATGTCAAGGATTTTATTGATTTTGACAAGAAGCTGCTGTTGAACGACAAAATAACATCTCAGCTGGTATGTCGATTTTCTTATACTAAATGCCCATAATTATGAATAAATTTGTATATTTGGAACATATTTAATTTTAGAAAAATATCATATATGGAGTTGGAGGAAAGGATTTCCCTTCATTCCTAAGAATGGCATTGAAATCCATTATATCGGATGCTATGGCCGTTAATTTAACTTGGCGTGGAACAAATGACAAACCCAGTATCCAACGCTTTACAACATTTGCACTAATAAAAAGTAATATTTCACATAAAACTATAACTCTAAAGAAATCAATTTATTCTATTTTCCTACAGATGCCTGTCATTCCAAATATTCGAACTCGACCGATATGGATATAAATAAAGTGTGTCAACAGCACATACATACTTCACGCCCGAGACAGCGTACAAAAAAAAACAAACAAACAATTAATGAACTATAAAATTAAAAAAATCTTATTTCTAATATTCACATGAATTAATTATTTATTTTTTTTTGTAATATATTTTTGAATTGAAATAAATATAAAAAATTTAAAAACGAAAATTTTAACTTCCACAAGTCACTAATACGTAACTTCCACAAGGCACTAGTACGTAACTTCTGAAAGTAACGTCCGCGGGGAACAACTTTTCAATAAGGAAGTGACTTCTACGATGAAAAAAATGTATCGCAGACGTTGAATTGTAACTTCTTGAAGTCACTTATAAGTAATGTTGGCAGGGCACTCGTGCACTCTGCTACGGGATAGACACTTATCGCCATAAACTTGTTTCATCAATTGAAACGTTTCGGTAAAAGTTTTACCAATTTTAAAACAAAATTTAATGTTGGCTCTTTGTTCTAAGCTCATTTTCGCACCGATAACACAAACATACTGACACCTAAAATGCAATAACTTCATTTATAATCGATGAAATTCTCACTGGACAATGGCAGATTCTAACGCACTAATCGACATATAGATGGCGCAACCAGGGGGCGGTAAATTCCAAATACTTTGGAAAATACCTTGTATTTTTTATCTGTATACTACCCACAAAACACATAAAGAGACTAAACAAATATTATAAAACTCTGGGTTTAGCAAAAGGGATTATACTACTGTGGGCATAAAATAGTATGACTTTTTTATTATTATAGTTTTGTTAAACTTGTACGTATCACCGTATCACTGTACGTATCACATATCACGTAACACTAATCGAGATAGATATAGGATCATATATATATAAATGAACAGGATGACTAAGATATAAAGCTGTAATTTGGTACAGGGGATCTCAGTAAAAAGATGCACTTATGGGCCACACCCGCTAATAAGTTTAATGTACATCAGAGAGCTGCAACGAGTATGATAAAATCCAGAACAAACAGTCGTGGCAAAAACACAATCAAATCAATTCAGTTCAGCATAGACAACATTGGTAATCAATTCGAATAGTATATACAGTAATAAACCTTTGCTTTATTTACATACTATGTATATATGTATACTCAACTCTAGAAGATCTTAGGGTGTTGTGTAACACTTTTTTTTGCTACTTTCATAGTAATCAGGGGTTTAAGCTACATATAAATTTTAAAGTTTGATAAGCTACACTTTAATGGATATTATGAAATGCAAGTATTCACATTATTTAAGTGATTATTTTGAAATACTTTGCATGTTTCTTAAATTTTACTGGGATATTACTTGCTGTTTTTTTTAACAAGTGTTCAAAACGCTTCAAGAATTTGTTAACTTTTGCATGCAAGAAGATACAGGCCTGGGTGGTAAGCTATCTTTTGACATATACAAATTGGTTAGCCGTTACAACAAAAAATTAGTTGTAATTTGCATTTAGATATAGGAATATAATTTTATAAATAACTTATTTAAATGAATTAAGCGAATTTAAAGTTAAAAACCAAGATTGGCTTGGGAAAGCAGCAGCTTTTGTAAACAAACACAGCCGTAGAAAACTCACCACCGAGAAATCTAAGATCAGGGAGACATTTTATACATAACAACTCACTACTTGCAAAATATCTGATTATCAGTAAATCAATGTTTTAAGGACGAAATATAACACACTATGACGTTTAAAGCATCTATTAATAAAAATATACCATATATAAATCATTTTTGATTTAGATTAAATAACAATATTTGTAATTTTTTCCTCTTTTTACTGCCTCAATAGCACTGCGTTGCTACCACTGAAAATCCAAGATGGTTGCTATTCACCCCTCAGAAAGCTACCACGAAAAGGTTTTCCACTGTATATACTGTGGTTGCGACGATTGTTTGAATTGAATTGAAACTTTGGGTAAACTATCAATAAATCAATTTTCTGCTGGACTGATTTGAATCATGTGTGGACAAAAATGTATCAGATTTGAAAATGTGCGCATGTTACAAATTTTCGAAGCGTAAACAATGGAAACTCCATCGAGAACGTACATACATACATGTCTACATATGTACATTTGTTGTATGTATGTACTCGATGGAATTTCCATTATATATATAACATATGTACATATATTATATACATACATACATTTATATACAAACATATGTATTTGAAATAGAACAAAAGTGCACTAGTAAATCTGTGTTTAGGGGAAGATATACAAACCAAACTCTGTCGATCATTTCAATCATTGAAGCATGAGTTTGCATCACTTCGGGTATTTTCTGCTGATACGAACGTTCATAAACAAATCAGGTATAAGCTGATCGCTAAAGATTCAAAGTTGTTCTCTATCGCTGATGTGAAGACAAACAGTGCGTTTCGTGTATATGAACTGAACTGACAGAATCAGGCAGAGTAACCGATCAGTACTTAAGTATAAACAAAAATGTATTACTCGTTGCAGTTCTCTGATGTACATATCTCCTAAGCCGCTTAAGCTACAACAACTAAATTTGCTAAATATAAATCTTATAAGAACCTCTACCGACAGTGTGAAAATCGATAAATTCGAAAGATAACGCCGCTCCCTCCCTATATAACGGTACTGTTAAAAACAACTAAAAGCGCAATAAATAAATAACAAAATACGCCAGAGACATTAAATTTTACCCCCGTGATGGTATCAGAGAGCTTTATAGGAGCCAGTGTGAAAATTGGACGATGGGCATAACACCGCCCACTTTTTGGTGAAAACCCATATTTCGAGATCCGACTTCGACCTGGCATCCTTTCCATATTCTTATCAACATATCAAATTGTGAAAATAGACAAACTCGGACAACAATCACGCCTACTTCCCATATAACACAATTTTAAATTCCAATTAACTCGTTCAGTTTCCAGTACACAAATCAAGAAAGAATTATTATAACGGGATAAAACTTAGCATGAATAATGTCTTTAGTGTGTGCCACCTTATGACCAAAAATTGTTCAAATCCAATGGAAACTGTTCAAGCCCCAAGGTACCGAATATTGAATTGAATGAAATTAAGGGATAATCTTTCTGTTATAATGGTATATCTGTATGTCGAAAATGGGTTAAATCGGACCAATACTTCCCTTACCTACCATATACTTACTAAAAAGAGATTTTCGAATTTCCGGGTGACTTTCTACCGCATAAGAGGGCGTGTTTTAATCATAACTGTGTATCTTTGTGCCTAAAATAGATAAAATTGAGCAACAACATGGCCTAGCCCTTATATAACTAATATCAGGATTTTCGAATATCCGGCTTACTTTACTCCATATGATTGGTTTTATACCTAAAATTATTTCCCTGGCTTTGATTTGTGCAAGTTGCAAGAGTATAAAATGTTCGGTTGCATCCGAACTTAGCCCTTCCTTCCTACCTTCTGAAGGGCTCGTTTAAAAAAAAAAACGAATTTGTTCAGGCGCAATAATCAGTATAACCCATATACAAAGTCTGTCGCAAAAGAAACAGAACTTTTTTAATTATAACTGTTTCTGGTGGCGCCACCTATTGGTGGGTATATGAAATAAAAAGTTTGATCTCTTCTTGACATTTCGTAAAAATTTTAAGACAATTGGATAACTACAATCGATGTTATCGATCAAAAAGTGACAGCAGCTTTTTGGTCATCGGTCGTATGTAAAATGCATTTTGAACAAAGAGCAAATATTAAATTTTGTTTTAAACTTGAGAAAACGTTTACTGAGACATTTCAAATGATGAAAAAAGTTTATGGTGATCAGTGCCTATCCCGTAGTAATGTGCATGAGTGGTTTAAGCGATTCCAAGGAGGTCGTGAGGACCTCTGTGACGATCAGAGGTCGGTCGTCTTCAGAAGTCAAAAATAAAGACAATGCTGATTTGTTTTTAGGATTCCGAAAGTATTGTACACCGAGAGTTCGTCCCACCTGGCCAAACCATTAATACTGTGTTTTACCTTGGTGTTATGAAGCGTCTTTTGTCACGCATTCGTCGTGCTCGACCACAATACCGTGAGGCAGGGTAATGCGATAATGCGCCGTGTCATCGGTCGACGCTTGATTTTTTGACAAAAACCTCCATATTAACCATTAATCACTCACCCTACTCACCTGATTTGGCACCCTGTTATTTTTACCTATTTGGAAAACTTCATTTGCCCATGAAAGGACACTGGTTTCAAGACATTTCAGCTATCCAAAAGGCGACGACCGATATTCTCAAGAGCATTCCGAAAAATGACCAAACACTCATTTGAAATGCTAATTGACCGGGCTAAACGCTGTATCGAAGCACAAGGAAACTACTTTGAATAAAAAAATATAACTTTTGAAAAATATTAATTTTTTGTTGTTTTTTTTAACAGTCCTGTTTCTTTTGCCACAGACCTTGTATTATAATCATATTTGGATTCGTATTGGCTAAAAAATTCAACTTTGGATCCACCCAACAAGAGCATCAATAAATATTAAAACAACACAGTTTCCTAAAAAAAATTCAACTATATTTTTGTTGAACTAACAGAAAAACGATGTAGCTGAGCCAATGACAGCCAGCACTGAATGAATGATGATCACACCATTAGTTTCAAGTGAGACACCATGAGTTAGACGGCACCAGCGCAGGTCAACTTGCTTGTTGTGCTCATTTTAAGTGTTATTCTTAAAAATGCTGTGCTTTTGTAAAAGATGTTTTTCTCAGCTACTTGAAAGCCAAATATGTCAAAGCGAGTTATAGCGTAAGCACCGCTGTTATAGACTTCAAACACGTCAATTCCCACGACAGCCGGTTCTACGTTACCGGAATTGCCCGGATTTTATTCGTTCAAGGGCTGATCATTTGAAAGCTTGTAGCTCTCTTGTTATTGTTAAATAAATAGAATTGAACAATAAGTTAAATATTGAATTACAAGTATTTTTGGCCTATATAATGAATAATTAATATAAACAAACGAATTAGTGAAGTGTTATCAAACCAAATTTATAAGTGTAAATATTTATATACATACTTTAAACGCAAATATCGCGAAAACTACAAGTTTTCCGCGGCTATAACTATGTATATACAGTATCTGTCCAATAAATTACAAACGAACAAAAAAATTATTCGGAGTTCTAACTTTAATCATTAATAAAAACATAAATATTTGGCGTATTTAAAAAAAAAATATTTTTTATATGCTATATACATTAAACTTAAATTATCATATTTTTGTATTGAATCATATTCAATATTATTAAATTATATTAAAAACATTAAATTTTTGTTTTCGTTCGTAATTTATTGGAGAAGTACTGTACAGTAAATCAATAAAGTTTACGTACACCTATGTAGTTCTATTAAATTACGACACGTTTATTTGATTTATAACTCAAGAACGGCTAAACCGATTTGGCTAAAAATTGGTGGGGAGGTAGCTTAGAACCGGGGTAAGGACATAGGATATGTAGTTTTTCTATTTATGTTAAAATTCATTGTAATTCATAAATACAAAAATTATATTTAAAATCATAAGTATTTGTTCCAATTCATATAAGAATCATTTGAAAATTTCATTTCTTCAAAAAAAAAAAAAACAACAATATAGAAACCTCACATCTATATACAGTTACGGACTACGGACAATAAAATAGAAACAAAGGTGTAGCTTTGAAACAATGGCATATTTTTTTTGAAAATTTTCATATACATATGTAGTAACTTTTCTGCATAATAACAAAGGCAATAGTATGTACTTTTAAAAAAGAGGAAAAGATAGCATTGTCGAGTTTTACAGTTAACTGTAACTTAAAAAGTGTAAATAGCATTCCTCGTGCTTAGTGACAAAATAATAGTATCAAAAGTGAAATGGTTTCATAAATTAAAAAGACTGAATTTAAAAGGCGTAAAAAGTAGTTATATTAACTTAATTAGTGGAATGAATAATTGTATCAATTATGAATTTATTTAAAAAAATGTGTCGAGCAAAACCTTATTCACAGGAGGAAAGATTGTGCGTCCAAAATTTGCAAGGAACGGGTCACACGTAAGGGCAAATTGCAAACTTATGGAATATGTCTCACATATTTGTGTTTGATGCCTTAAAATTTCCGAAAAAAGGTTGAAAAAATAGGCCGACTACAAAAAAAAATAACTGCGCAAGTCGTTCGAAATATTGCATGATTGAGGATGCGCGTACCGTTTAAGGCCTCTAAAGCCATTCAATAAGAATTATGTGCAAACATTTCTTCAAGAATAGTAAGAAGACGACTTGTGGAGAAAAATTGCTTTGGCACATGGTCCCGAAAGGTGCCGGCATAGATGCAATCGTATTCAGTCTGCAAAACGACACATTAATTAGGGCGGAGCTGAAATTTAAAAGAAAATGGTCCGACATATTATGGTCTCAGTGCAAAATTAATATTATAGGAAATGATAGTTGCGCGTGAGTCCGACGTCCAAAAAAACAAAGAAATGTGCGTCCGCTACACGACTAGGTCCTTCAAACTCCGTGGGGTCAATATAATGGATTAGGATTGTTTCTCATATTGTAATGCGGGACCTATTTTTTGGATACAATAAAACATAGACCGCCATTTATACTTAAAGTTTTAGATAATTTCATACTTCCATATGCTAAATAGAATTCGCCTTGCATTTTGGCAATTCCAACAAGAGAGCGACCCGAAACTTACTTCGGGTCTTACAAAAAATGGGTTTCAGATCATGGTGCTAGCGTTATGGCTTAGCCAGAGTAATCGGCAGATCTGAATCTCATCAAAAACTTTTAAAACTTTTTGTTAAGGAAAGTATTGCACCCCTTAAATCGAAAAATAAGGCAGAATTCTGAGAGAAGGTACAAAGGTCTGGTATTCCGATCCACAGAACACTTTCGGTAGCCTAATTAGGTCTATGCCTAGAACATGTGCATCGGTATTAGAAGTTTAAGAATACTCTAAAATGTACTACCAATTTTTCTATTAGTTCCCTTAAAAAATATGTTTTTTTAATGTAAAAGATTTTGATTCAATTGTTTTGTCCTTCGAATTTTTGAAATATATTATTTACCTTTTTTTAATATTTATGAATTGTTTTTTTTTTTTTTCAATATTTTTACTGCTACCAATAGCACATGATATGAAGTACATAATAAAACTATAACTTAGTTGAATTTAAATCAAATTCATAATTTTTTTAGAATGGAAAATTAGTACCATGGATGATTATATTTTATTGTCCGTAACTGTATATAAAAGAAAGTCGTGTTAGTTACACCATTTATAACTCAGGAACGGCTGAACTGATTTGGCTGAAAATTGGTAGGGAGGTAGCATTGAACCAGGGTAAGGACATAGGTCATATAGATGGTATTAGTAGTACTAACTAGTATGTATCAGCCACAGTAAAACGTGGAAGGGTCCTCTAGTAATTTATATCGCAAAAGTTTACATACACTAAGTAGTTTACATACAAAAGTAATTACAATAGTTTTAGATGCATTTATTATTTTTTGGCCTTCATTTTGTTGCAATTTTGCAACAGGATGTGTATTTTGGGTCGTTATCCTGTTGGAAATTGATTTCGCTGTTTGGACAGCCGATTTAAGCACACTTAAAGTTTAAATTATTTTGTTAAGAAGTTTATTTTTTTATAATTTTACCGATTTAAAATTCAAAAATGTGTATTAATAGCTCATAGTATTTCACAATGTTTCACTAAATATTTTCACATTTTTAACTTTTTATATTTAAATATACACTATAAACATTGAAAAAAGTTCACATTTCACTTTTATTTGTTTACAATTATGAGGAAAACGAGCGTTGCCAATTCTTAAACACCAAATACGTAGGATATCCAACTACAGCGCATTCTTCGTTTGAATTTTCGAGTGATTCTTTTTTCTTTATTATTAAATTTATATTATATCGGGGTGACAGAAGCTCTTTCGCGTAATACTGCTTTCGGCGCGTTGCGGGACTTCGACCGCGCTTTAAAAAAAAATAACCCTGGTCGAGCCAATACTAGGGTGACTGAAGTACTTTTGCGTAGTACTCATTTCGGCACAATTTCGATCTACGGCAAACACTAAGTTTACGAGATATTCGACTTTAAAGACAAGCTATTTCACCCCTTCGACCCATTCGAAATTCCAATATATGATAGATATTATTACTACTAAAACTATAAACTAATATTAAGGAGCTATACCAGTGTCACACTTAAAAAAAAAAAATTTTTTTTGCTTTTTCGATAGTTTATATATTCAAAAATATCCTGTGAAATCGGCAAGGTCGTATCTTGAATAGTTTTTTAATGGCAGCGTTCTAAACAGCGACCGCTCAGACGTGCAAACATATATAAGTGAAACTTTAAAGGCGTTTTTCTCGAAACGACATTTTTCAAAATTGCTGACATCATAACTCAACGAGAAATTGACCGATCGACTTCAAATTAAAACTGGGTATAGTTGAATACATTTGCTATACAATGGTCTACGATCTTTTTGATTGGTTGAAAATTGTCAATTTGGCATTAAAAAAAAACACCATTTTTTTTGTAGAAAAACGAATTTGTGTCGGCTTTAGTATACGATCCCACGATTTCATGGTTAAAAGTGGTATGGTTGGATAGGGCTGATGCTCCAGATTAAGAAAATATATTATTGTTGCCGCCGCAAACTTATAGTTTTCGAGATATTTGCATTTAAAGTTGAAAATTTTGCAAATTTTATCTTGCAATTTCTCGATTGCTAGTAATTATTTAATTCATATTATGCACTTTTTATGCACTTACACTTCACTACATTGTTTCTACATATTTTTTTTCTAGTAATTATTTAGTTATTTGCTTAAAATAAGCATTTTATATTTTAAACAATTTTCATTTCATGCACAATAACAAAAGTATTCCGTGTTGACAGATAATAAGTGTTGCCATAATTACACATTTATCAAACGAATAAAAATGAATAAAAAAATAGGACTATACCCCAAATACATAAATCATTGCCCTTTTTCTTGATATATCAAGATTTTTGATACACCCCGGTGTTGGATCGGCCAGGGTTATTTTTTTGAAGCGCGGCCGAAGGCCGCCAACGCGAAAAGGAGTTTTACTTAAAAAAAACCTGATACATCCCGGTGTTGGATCGGCCAGGGTTATTTTTTTGAAGCGCGGCCGAAGGCCGCCATCGCAAAAAGGAGTTTCAATCGTAAAAACCTGACACACCCAGGTGTTGGTCACCCAGGATAATTTTTTTCATGCATTTGAGTTTTTTTTTATTTATTTTTATTGTTTTCAATCATTTGTGATATGGTAACACTTATTATTTGACAACACGGAACACTTATTGTTATTGTGCGTGTAGTAATATTTATGTAAAATATAAAATGCTTATTTTAAGCAAATATCTAAAATATTGATAAAAAATAAATATGTAGAAATATTGTAGTGAATTGTAAATGTATAAAAAGTGCATAATACGGAAGAAAAACTAACCATAAGTCGAGAAATTTGCAAAATTTTCAACTTTAAATGCAAATATCTCGGAAACTATAAGTTTGCGGCGGCAACAATTATATATTTTCTTAATCTGGAGCATCAGCCCTATCCAACCATACCACTTTTAACCCTGAATCGTGGGATCGTATACTAAAGTTTCCCCACGAATTTTTTTTTACGCCATTATGCCATTTTCTTAATTTTTGATATTTTTCAAGGATCGTAGTTCAACGACCGGAGTCATGCCAGCAGTTGAGGCACTTTTTTTTCGGCACTTCCGCATACATCACATAACTCTGTTATTTTTCAATATTTCTGTAAAAAAAAAAATTTGGCTGGGATTTAGAATATCACTGGAAAGGTGACGTTCTCCAGATCACGAAAATATATATATACATATAGTTGCCGCTGACTTATAGTTTTAAAGATATTTGCATTTAAGGTTGCAAAATTTATAACTTTTACACTGGTAATTTGTATATTGTGAATAACTTTTTCACTTTCCGCGCCGCGCTCCAAAAAAAAATAGCCATGGCAACCCTTTTCTTATTGTGCAAATGCAGAGAATTGTAACTAAAATAAAATTATTAAAATAAAGCTTTATTTACAACAAATATTAAAAAAAATAATATACAGAAACGTTATAGTGAAGTGTTAGTAAGTGAAAAGTGCACAATATAAGTGAAAAAGTTACTCACAATACACAAATTATCAATGTAAAAGTTGTCAATTTTTCAACTTTAAATGCAAATATCTTTAAAACTATAAGTCAGCGGCAACTAAATGTATATATTTTCGTGATCTGGAGAACGCCACCTTTCCAGTGACACCCATTTTATCCCCGAAATCCGGGGATGCTAATCTAAATCCCAGCCCTTGTTCCATATACACATGTATATATACATATGTATATATATATACTATACATATGTATGTATATGTATAATATGCGATTTATGTTTAATAAAAATAAAGAAGTAAAAATTTATAATAATATTGTAAAATTTATATCATATCGGGGTGACTGAAGTACTTTCGCGTAGTACTGCTTTCTGCGTTGGCGGTCTTCGGCCGCGCTTTAAAAAAATAACCCTGGTCGAGCGAATACCCGGGGTGACTGAAGTACTTTCGCGTAGTACTCCTTTCTGCGTTGGCGGCCTTCGGCCGCGCTTTAAAAAAATAACCCTGGTCGAGCAAATACCCGGGGTGACTGAAATACTTTCGTGTAGTACTCCTTTTGCGTTGGCGGCCTTCGGCCGCTCTTTAAAAAAATAACCCTGGTCGAGCGAATATCCGGGGTGTCTGAAGTACTTTCGCGTAGTACTGCTTTCTGCGTTAAAATAAAAAAAATATATTGAGTTTCGTTATAAAGTGGTTATATTTTTTGGTTATCTTGCACTAATATTCAAACAAAGTTTGAGTTTTCATTATAAAATGGTTAAATATTATTATATAATATTATTTTATAATTTATGTAAATTATAATACATATTTGTTTATTAAATTAAATAAAGAACATATCCATATGAATGGATAGAGGAATTTTTGGGAAAAAAGGCATTTCAGCGAATTTCCTTATTATCACATGGTAGCGCTCCATTTCGTCGTAATTTTAGCACACACATTATGTTCACTACGAGTGTAAAATGTAATTTTTAAAATAAAGATTTCTTCGGTAAAAAAACTGTTAAAAGTGTAAAATGTGGATTTATTTAAAAGTTCATAGTTTAAATTAATTAATTTGAAGTGAAAAATGTGAGTAAAGTGTGTTTAATGCGGTAAAATAGCTTGTTGAAATGCTCGAATTTTGGGAATTTTTGAACTTTAAGGTCGAATATCTCGTAAACTAAGCGTTTGCGGTACCTATAACCCTATATATTTTTTAATCAGGAGGACTTTCTCTTTCCAACGGTACCTTCAAATCGCGGCGCCAAAGAAATCGGAATTGTGCCCTTGTTTCAATGTATTATACTGAAAATCGCGCGATTTTTTATTCCAAATTTTCGTTATATGGACGTAATATATTGCCCACTTTTCACGGTCTTGTATAAATGGCTGGTTGGGTTAATTTGGTATTACCGATACATATACAATTTTTAATTTTCAGTGTTTTTATTATTTAAATAAAGTGGATTTCCACTTTAAATCATTGAAATAATAAAAATACTAAACATAGAGTCACTCTATGCGTAAAAATTCATACATTTTATAATAATTAGTGAAAATTGTATGGAAAAACTACGATTTTACTATTTTAGGGGGGAAGGTTGCTATTATTCAAAAGCTCTATTCATTATCTTTCAAATTAGGGGGGTAGCAAGCCCCCAGACCCCTCCCCCTTTGCGCAAAACCTCTGCAAAATGGGATACTAAAGTAAGCATTCCCCAAAAATATACTTTATTACGTACATAGAACGTCGAAACATTCAACTAGATTTCTTTTAAAAAAATTCACGAAATCGCCTAATTTTTCATGCGTCACACTGGTATAGCCCCTTAAATACACATATTAAATAACGCATTTACTGTATATACATATATTAGTATTCTAAAATTTCTTACTTTGTCATACAGATTTTTTTTCTCCATTGAATTATCATCGCGATCATCCACATAGGTTATAGTTTTGTGAGCAAATGTATTTGAATTGCTGTCTTCTTTGAGAAATACTTCAAACAAATTAGAAAATGCAATCCCAGCAAGAATGCACACGACTGGAGTAAGAGTTAGCATTAATCGCACCATAACACCGGCAAAATATACAGCACTGATGGCATAAAGTATAACGAAAACACGTTCATCATTAACATTCTTTATGCAATACCAAATTCCAACTGGAAACGAACAAGCGAGTATATGCAAATCGAAGAAAAAAGAAAACCATGTAGTCGGTTGATGTTCCGATACCGAGGCAATAATAGGGATATGTATTTTAGCATATCCAGTATCCCATAATGAATAAAATCGACCACTCCACGGAGCAATAACACCCAATACTGTAAGAACAACTACACCAGTAAATACTATAACTGCGGCCGCTATGACTCCAAAGAGATATATTTTGCGATATTCACTTCGAGATAATACACTTTGTAAGTGACGAAGGACTGCGATAATAAGCAAAAGTACAAATATTCCCAGAGCGGCCATGTGCTCACTTGTTCGTATAGGTTGAAAACCTACAAACGGTATTTGCATCGATAATAGTAGTCCCAAAATGTAGAACGTCGAATAGCTGGTTAGAATCCTCTCAGAGTACCGACCCATTAGAAGCAGGACAAATACGTGAAGTGGTATTAAGTTAGTAATAAATACATATCCTCCCCATGCCGACACCATGTAAAAATAAGATAGTGCTGCTCCAGCCGACCAAAAAACGGATCCAGTTTTCAATGAACGTACCCATAAGAAATATGTAAATTGTAGTGCAAATATGGCAATTCCTTCGTTGTCGTAAGAGCCTGCTACTGAACGGCTTATATAACCAGGAACAATAGCTATAAAACTTGCAGCAAAAAGCCCTGCTCCTCGGGACCATAATTCACTAGTAAGCAAATAGGTTGAAATCGATGTTAATCCACTAAAAATCGGTGCCAAAAAAACGCAAATATCACGTATATGTATCGGTATATTCAAGGTATGTAAAATGTAGTGTATGCAACCAGAAGTTATCATAAGTCCTGGATATACCGTTCCACCAACAATTCTTCCCAAAGGATACCAGGCTCGTTCATCAAACCAATTCAAAAATTTATAAAATCCATGTTGCACCATATACCCTGTAGCGCGGTAATTAAACCATGGATCGAACTCATGAATAATAGATTCAAATCGAATCACTGCGAATAAACGTGAAGAAAAACCGGCAAGCCACGCAATCAAAAGTACTGTGAACGTTATTAAACTTTTGTAACCAACAGATCTCCTTGATACTACTGCGGGCGAATGATTCATTATTCCAACAAATACAATATTCTATATGAAGGAATCCACAGTTGATCTACTCTAATTAAACAATATAATTAAGAAAGTACACGTAGTCACTGCTTATCGTGTTTCTAAATAATCTTTTAATAGAGATACACATTAGACATCGATACCTAACGACACATCTCGACAAGCAACAAATGTTGCCTAGACAATTGTATTTGTCATTATTGCCCTAGGCTACTATCATACGTTCAATATTTATTGTGATATTTAAATCGTGATACATAACGTAACGGATTTCTTGATAAATCGTTTACCTTATAACCAACTATTGAGTTCGAGCCTTGGATTGTTAAATAAAAGACCAACTTCAAGGTAAAAATAAGAAATACAATAATATCTTTATTTATTTACTACTCATTATCCGCATTAACAACTACTATTTATATATCATTTGCTCTTATCACGGTAGCACTCTAATTAAAACTGTCTCTGTTGCATCCGGCAGTCTTTAGATTGTTAACAAACCATCGCCACTTGAACATTTTTGCAATCACGAATTTTGCTGTCGAGTTAATTCTGGCAATTTATCCTCGATTCTATTTTGTGTTAGCATTCTCGTTATTGACGATAGAAGTATCACGAGTGCAGACACCCTTGCAAAGAAGCGTAGCAAGACCGCGTTAGCTCGCGCGAGTTAAGTGCCCTGGAGACGATCAAATAATTACGTCAAACAGTGCATATGTATGTGTTAAAGATGTTCAATCCTGTTTTGCCCACAAACGTAAAAATTAATACGTGAAACATCAGTTTAGTTTTGAGCTCAGTATATACAGTAATAAACCTTTTCTTTGTTTACATACATATACTCACCTCTAGAAAATCTTAGGGCGTTGTGTTACACTTTTTTTGCTACTTTCATGGTAATCAGGGTGTTGTGTTAGCATTTAAACTACATATAAATTTTAAATTTTGATGACCGAGACTTTAAAAGATATTAAATAATGCAAGTGTTTACGTTATTTAAGTGATTATATTGAATTACTTTGCATATCTGTTCAATTTTATTGGGATATTAGTTGTTGTTTAATGCTAAATCAGTTGTTTTTTTTTTTGTGGAATTTTTAAACACGCTTCAAGTATTTCCAAATTTTTTCATGCAGTAGGATACAATCCTGGGTGGTAATTTGTCGTTTGACATAAACAAATTGACAACTCGTTAGCCGTTATAGGAAAACATCAATTGGAAATTGAGTTTGAAATGAAAGATATGTCGAAGTTTTTAATAAGAATACATATTAGTGTTAATAATAAAGTTTATATTAAAAATTGTAGAGCCTTTTTATTGCTACGAAAATTCACAACCCGACGTTTTAAAATACTTTTTATAAGAATTAGAACATATTTTTCTTTAAGAATTTTTAATAGGCAGGCAGCCAGCCCTCATTTTCGGCACATCAAATTTTTGAGCATTTCACATAGGTAACTACCTCCCCCTTCTAAAAGCTAGCTTCTGTATTTTAATATATTTAATAGAATTGTAGGATTTTGGATGCATCTATTGTGAGAGCTTAGAAATCTTTATTAATTATTAAATTATTTTGTGCAATATTTTTATTAAATTTTATGTAAATTATTAATTATTTTTATTTTAAGTTGAAAAGGTGAAAATAGGCCTACCGGAGAACCGAACACCTAAAAAAAGTCTGTAACGCGCTTTATTGTAAACCTCTGGGGTGGTGTGGAAAATGCAAAACTTAAATATTCAAAAATAAATTATCAAAAATAGTATACGGGTGACAATTAGAACGATGTATTAAAATTCAGCTTCAAATACCTAAATATCTTCTTTCCAAATTAAAATTATTGGTAATAATATTTCAAAAACTTACGAATACAAACCGTTTTATGTTTTCTGTCTGTCAATTGAAAACAAATACATTCAGAAGAAAACTCACCACCGAGAAATCTAAGAACAGGGCTGCTTTTTATTAATAAGAACTCACTACATAAAGAATATCTGACTATCAGTAAATGATATTTTTATGGGCGAAACATGACACACTATGGCGTTTAAATCAAATATTAGTAAATATATGTCATTAATAAATAATTTCCTTTTATATTAAGCAACAATATTTATAGTTTTTGTTATTTAATAGAATAAATTTGCTAAGTATTTACTGCCTCAATATATACAGCACTGCGTTGCTACCTCTGAAAATCCAAGATGGTCGCTATTCACCCCTCAGAAAGCTACCACGAAAAGGTTATCTACTGTATATACTGTGGTTTTGAGGTCGTAGCGAACGGTCATTATGTCAGCGTCGGATGATTATCTGTTATTGGCATGTGTTTTTGTTATTTTATTTACTTGATTCTATTATATTTTCTTTACTTTATTTTTTTGATTTTATTATATTTTATTTTATTTATTTATTTGATTTTGTTATATTTTATTTGATTTTACTTTATTTATTTTATTTTATTTTATTTATTTTAAAATTTCAGACTTATTTCAATTCACTTAACTTTTCTGAGTCAATTCAATTTCAATACGCTTCATTTTTCTGTGTCCTCTCAGCTTGAAATCTCCATTGCAAATGAGCTCATGCTTCTCAAACATGAGTGGAGGCGATCAAATTATCGTCCGTCAAATAGAAATATCAAAAATTTTTGATTTTCATCAGCCAGAGCCAAAAACATGTCGGTGTAGCGTACGTGTAGTCGACGAGAGCCGAGGACACCAACACACTTAAAGTGTTTGACGCAATCATTTGATCGTCTCTAGGGCACTTTAAGAAAGATAACATTCCTTGTCATACTCATGAACGTAAAAATATCAATAAATCCTCTTTAGCTGTAAACATAAAAGCATGTATCATGACATATACACATAATAATGTATTGTAATTATCAGTAACAGATATATCTTATCCAAATACATTTGTGGAAATAATAAGACACCACATTTAATATTAAAACGATTATTTATTAAAGAGATCTTAAACACTTGTACTCTTGACGGCGTCTGTACAAAAAGTGACGCTTCTTAAAACTGTAAGCTAAGAATAGGAATTTAGTTGGAAACTGTACATTTCCAAGAATATACATAGAAAAATAACAGAATAACTGACAAACAATGCTGCCAGATGTGATGCATCTTGTTGCACAACAGAACAACATGAATGTTCTGTCGATAGCACAAATAGTTGTAAGCAAACCTAATGTCCTTTAATCTTAGTATTGCCATCAAACGTGAAGGTGGAAATATTAAACTCAACAACTAGATAAAACAATTGTTTAAATGAGTTAAGCATCCCCCCACTTTAATGGGAAAAACTAGCACACACTAATACTTGACGACACCACACTCGCACACAAGACAACTGACCACACTTGTACATCCACCCACTCATCAAAAAGGATGGACAAGGAGAAAGCAGACACAATTCGTTCTACACAAGCCGCCCGGCCACAATCGTTTCTTACTTTCGCTTATACACTGCGCAGCGTCGACACCTTCCGACTCACAATTCGATTCCACACTGTGTCCGTTCTGCACTGCGCCGCAACAAAGTTCCCCCGAGCTAAAACCAACTTCGGGTCAACCCAATTCCAGCGAGCAGCATCTTATTTCAACCCAACAACATTTGTCGCTGCGGTTAATTAATCATATCCATATGTACATATTTGGAATTTTATTGTGCTTTAAATATACAAAAAATTAAAGTAATTGTGCACCAAATTACTCTAGTATTTTTATTAATCGCGGGTGTTAGCTGATTTTGAATACCCCAAAATTGAGTGGTGTAAACATGGTCCTTCGAGCCTTTCCGAAAGGCACCTCGGATATTTAATAAAATAAATAAATACATAAATAAAAACACAAAACCAAAACAGAAACAATTTACATATATTTTTAAACAGTGACAAAGTGCTGTGAAAAGAACATAAGTATATAAATGTGTACATAAGTTGTGGTGACAAAGTTTAAAAAGTGCGGAAAACAAAACAAAGCAAATGCTCAGTAACACAATAAATGCACACATAAAACAAAAGAAAAAAATTCCGACAACTAAAACAAAGCTGCAGTGAATTGCCGAAATATTTATACAGTGGTGGTCTTATAATTACAAACGACTTTGTTGCATATAGTTTTCTTACAAAAAGTTATATTTACATAATTGGATTGCCACATTAAAACTATAAATTGTACCCAATACAGTAACGCATTTTATTTGAGTTTTACAAAAAAAAAAAAAATGTGCGGTGAATTTCCAAAATTCAAAATGAATACATGCAATATTTTGTAAACTAAAACAAACAAAAAAGCAATCAAGCCAAAAGAGCGAATGTGTGCTAACATTAAAAAACGAAAAGTGCAGTTGCACAAACAGAAAGAAGAAAATTACCGTAGGTGAAAAATCTACCAATACAATATATACAAACACATTTACAAATATATAAAAAAAAAGAAACAGAGAACAACACTCAGAAAATCGCGCGCGAAACGCTAAAACAAAACATAAATAAAAACAAAGAAACGGGCGCGAATTTAAATTAAACTAGAATAAAAAAAGCAGCAACAACATACATACATACTGAAACCAGGGGAACAACCAACTGGAAGCGGAGGAGAAGGAATTAGCATCAACAGCCCGAATACCCGCAGGCACATATAGTATATACATACATACATGCATATATACAGCCGCATTATCCCCAAAAACCCTTTCTGGGAAACAAAGTGAGCGTATTATGTCCACTATTTATTTAATTTATGCACATATGCATGTCAGTCGAAGTTAATATTATACCTTTGATTAAAATCCATTTCAAAAGCTTTTAAAATATATCAAAAATAAAAATGCTATCTTTGTGTTCTCAAAACACACCAAATTATCAATTAAAAAAAAATTACCTTTTTCAACTCCAGTTTCAATCTCGTTTTCCTTTTCAAAATAATATAGTATCATTTACATACAAACATACGGCAAAATCTGCCTGTGACGCAAAACCCAAAATCTCAAAAAACCAAAACTTCAAAGTCCACATTTGTAATTATCCAGCAATACCTCTTGTTCTTTGGCAAACAAAAACAAGCAGGATTGTGGACAAAAAGCTAATTGATCTCTCTAACGAGCTCTCAATTGCTTACGAACAAAGCATAACAAACAATTCGTGCATACTTATGTACAAAGCATATTGATCTCTTCAACGAGCTCTCAATTGCACAAAACATAAGCAAATACAAGTCCAAGTATTAGGGTGTACCTAAATACAAATCATTCGGACAACAAATATTTTCATTAATAAAAAGCGCGGTTTTTTAATAACAATTAACAATTCAAATATATTTTCGAACTAAAATATAAATAAATAATATTATTTTGCAAATATGGTTAACAACAACAATAATAAAAATACAACTGCAGGAGCTACACGCCCAAAACAGGTTGTTAAATTCATTTCACAAAGTGACAGTTTATTAAGATACTGCACTAGATTTGCCTCTTCGCCGATTCATGAAAACTCTGAATCGTTATTAGAAATCAAAATTCAAAATCTTGAAAACTTTTGGATTCGCCTCCAAACGGCTCATGACGCCATTCTAGATTCTAGCGATTCAGATTCAGATTCAGATACACACAATTTCAAATCATCGGCTTACGATATTTACGAAAACTGCTTAGACCAGTACGAAGAGAAGAAAGCTATGATCTCCGATCAATTGAAGCTAATAAAAGCAATTGCACCTACTCCACATCCGAGAGTAGAGCTGTCAAAAGAAGACAGTCAGAAGGCAAGTTCAGGCATCCAACTCGAGTTGCCCGCATGTGACACAGAAACCTTTTACGGAGGTTATGAAGAATGGCCGTCCTTCCGGGACATGTTCACGGCCGTGTACATAAACCATCCTCAATTATCACATGCGCAAAAATTGTATCACTTCAGATACAGAACTAAAGATCAAGCAGGCGAAATAGTCAAACAGTTCGCATTAAATGACAATAATTTCAATTTGGCTTGGGAATCTCTCAAAAGCTAGATATGAAAACGACAGAATACTGGTCGATAAACAAGTAACGACACTAATGAACTTACCAAAAATTAAGAAAGGAACTAGTGTAGAATTCATCAAACTAGAATCCACTGTTTCGAATTGTTTGTCGATTCTATCGATACTAAATATTCCCACAGACAGCTGGGACCCAATTCTGGTCAACATTTGCACCGCCGCATTACCAGAAAAGTCGTTACTTCTAAGGGAGCAATCGCTCTCATCACGAAAAAAGTGTCCAACGTGGCAACAAATGAAAGATTTTCTCACCACCCAATATGAAATTGCGGAAAGGTTAGAAGAAAAAATAATCAAAACTAAGATCATTAAACACGACCAAAATAGAAGCTTCAATAGACCCAAAAGCTTTCACAAAACGCACTCGTTCATATCCGAACAGAAAAAACACACGTCATGCGAACTATGCACAAGAGGGAATAAGCTTAAAACTTGCGATAAGTTTAAAAAATTAAATATTAACGAAAGGAACAACTTTGTCAGATCAAAAAGACTCTGTACAAACTGCTTGTCCCATACACACAATCTTAAAAATTGCAAAAGCAAATATAATTGCTTCTATTGTCACAAAAGACACAATTCAATGCTTCGTTACAGCATATATCAGATCTCACTCCAAAGAAGCGATTTTACAAAAAGAACCATGGGTTACATTGCAAAAGCAAATCACCAAACCCAAAATTCGAAAAATTGCCAAGAGACACCATGTTGCTCAAAGGCACAAAAAGTTCAAACGCTGTACAGCGAAACACAAAGTGGACTAGTTACAGAACCAGTTACCACCATACCAACTCAAGTTGAGAACAAAGACCTTAATTCACAATTAAGTAAATCGCAAAAGTTAAATAAACTTCCATTAACAAACAAAACTTTAAAGGATCAGTATTGTGAGCACTTCTTTAAAGCCACAACTACTCGGTCAAATAATGGCCGGTACGTCATACGACTACCACTAGAGCCAACACTCCACAAATTGGTATAAAAAACAAAGTTAGAATTACCTCTGACAGTCCCCATATTAAAATGACATACTACTTTTCGGCCCCGCAGGATGGCTTTCGCCAATAATGGAAAAAAAAACAATTCCGAACAGATCCTAGAGCGGGGGCGGGCTACTAAATGCCAAATTAGCGCATACATAAAATAAACACAGTTGCATCAAAAAACGAAAAATCGACATTTTTTCGTAAATTTTCAATTTTCAGAATAAATAAAATCTTAAACAAAATTAAGGTTCAACGAGCACCATATACCCAATGCGATGGTGTGACGCACCTAGACTTATAAAAAGCAAAGGTCGTTCTTATCATTCTTACGTTAGAGCTTCTCATATGGGTAGTCGGTGGGAATCGGCAGAATAACTTGAACATCCCACCTAAAAAATTATAATTCTAAATGAAGCCGTTCGTATTTACCGGCCACTCTCTCGCAAGACCCTTCTAATTCCACAGCTCAAACCTCAAAGCTAAGGAGCACGCCTTCTGGCCATATCGGAGTCAGACGTGGCGTCGCTATATTTCACAATAATAAAGAAATGCAAACTATTGCCGATAAACCGTTGTAAGGAAAATTCAAATAAAGATTTTAAATAAAACCACAAATAATAAATCGATCAAAGAAACAACCGCAAATATAATAACTAGTAGTTAAAAACGCATAAATAAAAATATATTTTGTTATTGTATGCATATAAAAGCTAATATGGTACATACCATACCAAATACTATGTTTAAAACCAACATTTATAGCATGTGTTCTGCGCACTCGGCTACTCTACCAGCAGTACGCCGAAATACATGCAACAGCATAAAAGCGTAATACTAGGTAAAATATTCGCCTAGGGGGCCCAGGATGTTTAAATGAGTTAAACATCCACCCACTCTACCCGGGAAAAACTGGCGCACCCTAATAAGACAGCATAGTTCACCACAGCTGAGAACACGACAACACAACTTACCATGCCTATACACCAACAAACTTATCAAAAAGGATGGAAAACGAGAAAGCAGACATTCGCTTACACACTGCGCCGCGTCGACATATTTCTCATATTTACTCCGGCTACAAATCCGCTAGATCTCAACACTTTCGTTATCTACAATTCGATCTGTACAAGCCGCGCATCAACAATCGCTTTATACTTGCGCTTCTACACTGCGCCACGGATTTCCCACCATTTGCTTTGATCATCATTGTTTCGCCTGCGCCGACTTACAGCGACTCAACGCTTTTACCTATGTATATATGTACATACATACATATATTTTCGCAAAACATTGTTCTGTAAACAAACGATAATTTTAAATAAATTGTACCTGTTAAATAAATAACTTTTTTCTCATTTTAAACAATCGCGCGAGTGTGTTGTATTGGCCAATAAATTGGGTCGGTAATTAAATATTAAATATTATTATTATTTAACTGGGGTATCAACCGGGATCACAAATCAACTTGCTTTCCAGCCAGTCTTTGAAATATAAGACTTAAAAACCAAAATCCGCAACCGATGAGTCGACGTTACGAGTTTTCGAGAGGAAGGTTCTGTGAAAAATTTATGGTCCTTTGCGCATTGGCCACGGCGAATATCGCATTCGATGGAACAATGAGCTGTACGAGACATACGACGACATTGACATAGTTCAGCGAATTAAAAGACAGCGGCTGCGCTGGCTAGGTCATATTGTACGGATGGACGAAAACACTCCAGCTCTGAAAGTATTCGACGCAGGGGGGAAACAGAGGAAGAGGAAGACCTCCACTCCGTTGGAAGGACCAAATGGAGAAGGACCTGGCTTCGCTTGGAATATCCAATTGGCGCAACGTAGCGAAAAGAAGAAACGACTGGCGCGCTGTTGTTAACTCGGCTATAATCGCGTAAGCGGTGTCTACGCCAATTAAGAAGAAGAAGAAAGAAAGACACAGCAGGTTCTTGAAAAATTGGAGGAAAAACAGAATTCTGAGAAACCACTAAAAACTGGAAATTCCGGAAATAAAAAATGGCGAAAATTCACGGCAGTCGTAGAAAATCAGAAGCAGTTACGATGACATCAGAAATTGCACAACTACGCGCAATCGAGCATTGAGATGCAAAATCGGCTATCAGCGCTTGAATCAAACCAATTGTGAAAAGGAGTATCGACGGTCGATCAATACGAAGCAATACCCTTGCACATTAACGATCCCATAGAAATTGACCTTGAATTTGTGCACTTGGTATAGTACGCACAAAAATAACAGTAGCAGCAGCAGATATTCTTACAAGCCACAACACGAATATGAATCTGTATTCCATAATAATTTTAATTTGCATGTCCGAAAACCAAAACAGTGGTTCTATGAAAGACTATGCGAATCAGGAAGCAGTAAGCACCTTCATCCTAGGGTTAATTAGGAAAAGATTCAGAATCAGGATTCCATCAAATTTTAATATGGGAATCCTTTTGCAGTCAATGGAGCAAAGTATGAGTTTGTTAGGATGCCGTTTGGGTTTAAAAACGTACCCTTAATCTTTCAGCGATACGAATTAATTACCGCGACGAGGGAATTAAAAAAAAATATATATTTTATATCCGCGAACGATCCGCGATGCCAGAGACAAAACAAAACTTTATTTCCAAAATACTAGTGTTTATACATTTTGTTCTTATTTACTTAAAATTAAGGAATACATCAAACCAACACACGGACGAGAAGATGACAAAAGGAGGTGAAGGGACGTCGAAATCGACACCCAGATCTGTCCAAGGCGGGGCTGCTGCTCCTAGAGCGACGAAACCGTCGTTGGGAAACTGCAGCAAAATGACCAAGACTTCGGTAGGAGTCAAGATAGGGGAAGCCGGCGCAAACCCAACGGAGAAAGAAATAGTGAAGGTTGGAGCCTTCATACACGGCGGAATCGCCAATACTAGCAGGGGAGCTTCTGCTAGAATTATCAAGGGTTCCACAGGGGTCGTTAGCAAAAGTGCTTTAGCTAGGAAGCTGAAGTCCGACCGTCGATTAGCGGCAAAAATAGTGGAACGCTACGGTGGTAAGCATGTTGGCCAGGTAACTGAGCAGCATGCTAACACGCTTGAATGGGCCAAGAAGGTGCTGAGTGAGACCGAGACCGATAGGACGCGACTCGAGACAAAGAGAACTGAACCAGTGGTTAAGCGGCAATGGTCGCATGAGGGAGAAACCTCCCTTGGTAAGAAACAGCGAACGGGGGCTGCACCAACCTTCAGCGAAATCGCAAAACGTGCCGACGCTAGAGTACTTGGTGTGCTCGACCGCAGCAGGGAGGACGGTGCCATCCCCCATGAAAGGTGGTAGAGAGTAGCTGCGGCTATCTCTTCAGTCTTCCTCAAGGTAGTAAAGGAAAACCCTGGGCCACCCCAAAATCTATGAGTGCCGGTTGGCATCATGGGCTGCACAAGCTGACCAGATGTGCCGATGAAAGATCGGTCATCTTATATAAATAGGCAGTTTCTCTGGTGGAGGAGGTTTGAAAGGGAGCCATACTGGAGGCCGTGGACAAAGATAATATTCCTCTTCGCCCTAGGGCTCGCATCTGGCTGCCTGCCGAACCGTCTACTGCGAAGGAGATCGAGGAAATCCTCCGATACTGCAACCTCTCACTTCCCGCGCACGACTGGAGGGTCATGTGGCTTGGGAGAACCGATGAACCATATCGGCAGGTGCTGATAATGCTAAACGCGGAGTCCATCGGTCCTCCAGCAAAACCAAGGGAGCCATCAGTTATGGGTTCGAAATGGTAGTGCTGAAAGTACTCCCGACGGATACCAGGGCTGATGGCACCCAAGCTGCAGATGCGGGGGAGAAGACAGAGGGCGTCAAGGATGGTCAAACGACCCAAACCTCTCGGACGTGGCGAGTTCTGGGTGCGGTTCGTCGATCGGCGACTCCGTCTTCAGCCTCGAGGAATTAATTGAGGAGGTGAGGGTCGATCATGACTTGAGCACCGAACTGGCGCTGCTGGAGGAGAGTCTGACGGATGAAATTCCTCCAGATTAACCTCCATCACGCAAAGGCGGCCTCCGCCAATCTACTATTTCGTCTGGAGCAAGACGAAGCCGATGTGGTCCTGATCCAGGAACCGTGGCTAACTGGCAACGGGATCTCTGGTTTGAGGACGAAGAGCCATATGCTGCTGGCGGCCAAGGATGCAGGTAGAAATAGAGCTTGTATGCTGGTCAGAAATGAATTAACGGTATTTCTTTTACCTAATCACCAACCAACCCTGACGTGGTGACAACAAAACTGGAGGGCGATACCGGAAATGTCTGGCTGATCTCACGACGATGAGGTAGAGCCACCTTCCGTTTTGCTAAGGATGACCTTGGCAGAAGCTTCACGGAACGGTGCCGGTGTCATCATCGGTTCGGACGCCAACTCGCGACATTCGATCTGGGGGAGCTCGGATACCAACACCAGGGGTGAGTCGCTTTTTGATTTCATTGTTAGCGAAAATCTTCGCATTTGTAACGGAGGAAACTCTCCAACTTTTGTGACCGCAGGCAGGGAGGAGGTTCTTGACCTCACCTTGGCCTCACACGAAATTGCCTCACTGATCTCAAACTGGAAGGTCTTCGATGACCCCTCCTTTTCTGATCACAGGTACATCGGGTTTATTCTGGTCGGAGAAGGTCCGCTTAGAAAATCCTTCAGAAATGCCAGGAACGCGAACTAGGAAGGTTATCGCAGGAGGCTTCGGCAAACTCTCCCATGCGCACCGAGGATGGACGAGCTTGCCACCGCCGATGTGGTGGATGGGTGGGTCTAAGTTTTCAGCTCGGCGTGCAACAATTCACTGGAGAGCTCTTGTCTACTGAAAAGAGAGAAGGTCAGTGATGGACCTTGGAACTCTCGGAAATTAGGGCTTCCTGTAGACGCTTATTTAACAGGGCCCGTAGGAGCGGGCTATCTGACGACTGGGCCTTGTATAAAACAGGACTCTCGATATACAAGTCCAAGCTAAGAAGGGCTAAGAGGACCTCGTGGAAGAGCTCCTGGGAAAAAGTGGAGGGCTGTCACGAGTCCTCTAGATTCAGGCGTATCCTCGCAAAAAACCCTGTGTCCCTGGGGTATCTCAAGGACGTAAGTGGGAAGTGGGCCCTGAGCAGTGAAGATACACTTCAGATGCTCCTTGTTGCTCACTTCCCCAGTAACACGTCCTATGCGGAGGTATCTCTCGGGGCGCTGCATGCTGACTGCACGGCCTTTGTCGACCTTCTGGATGAGCGTCACTTGACGTGGGGATCAATTCGTTCAAACCGTTCAAGTCCCCGGGACCGGACGGCATCATACCAGCGCAGCTGCAGCAGGCTGTTAAGGTGTCATGCGGCTGGTTAGTACCGATCTATGCAAACTGTATCAGATAAGGTTACATCCCGGGGGCCTGGAGACGAGTCAGAGTTACGTTCATCCCGAAGGCTGGCAGGGGCTCACACGCCACAGCCAAGGATTTCAAGGCTAAGGACTTCACTGTTTGGACCTTCCTAAATATTGAGGGAATCTCAAGCACCTCATCTTTAGTATTCCGTGCGACAGAGTGGTCGAAACAGAATAGGGCAACGCGAGCGCGCGGCGGAATGTGAGCAGAGGAACCCCTCAGGGGGGGGTTCTTTTTCCTCTTTTATGGATCCTAGTCGTTAACTACCTCCTCAAAAAGCTAGAGGACCTTGGCTGTTGCCGCAAATGAGAGGTGTTCGCTTGCAACCGGCGGATACAGTGACGTATTTAGGGCTCATCCTGGATAAGAAGCTTTCATGGAAGCCGAATATCGAGGAAAGAGCCAGTAAGGCATCGATTGCCCTATACTGCTGTAGAAGAGCTATTGGCAAGATGTGGGGACTTTTGCCGAAGGTGGTCCTCTGGCTCTATGACACCATAGTCAAGCCCATAATGTTCTATGGAGTCTTTATGTGGTGGAGGGCTTTAAAGAAGACCACACTTGCAAAGAAACTTGATAGCGTTCAGCGGACCACGCTCATCAGTATGTGCGGTGCATTAAGGTCTACCCCAATCATTGCACTCAATGCAATTCTAAACATAACGCCGGTGGACATTGCCGGAATGTGCATGGCCGAAAAAGTGGCTATCAGGCTTAGGGAATCTGGGTTCCTAATGGAGCGTGTATCTGAACACGCGGATATCCTCACAAGCTTTGACTTCATACCGGATCGTCTGGATCATGGAGTCGCCATATCGAACTTCGGCGGCTCTGCACTGCCCATATACCGACGAGGGAGGTTTGGGAGGGAAGAAGCCGTTGGAGGAGAGGGACAATAAGCTTCTTTAAATCTTGGGCGGAAGGTTGGTGGAGGGGTCTACTGTCGGGAACTCTCCATTAAATCCAGCTTCAGACTTCCCGACTATTGCAGTGTCTTCCAGGCGGCGGTCGCAGCCATCAAGGTGACAGCAGATTTGCTACTCCGGAGAGTGTCTACCTTCAGAGAAGTGACCATTCACTCAGATAGCAGAGCGACGATACTCGCCTTGAACTCATTCACGGTGCGTTCCGGGCTGGTCGAAGAGTGTCTGGCATCACTGTCTCTGGCCCCTAGAGCTTTTACTATAAGACTTGTATGGGTGCCGGCGCATACCTTCAGACATCCCACCGAACTGGCGGGCGTAGAAATTAAGCGCCTTTGCAAATTTGTATTGGCTACGAAGCGTTTCGCCGATTTTGAAGTCCGAACACGGGAGTTATATTTTCAATGGCTTCACAAAGGACTACCTCTAGTCCACGTGCGATCTATGATCAGCCATCTAACCTAACCTAACCTACTTAAAGTTAAAACTAAAGCTGAAGTGTAAGCATCAGCTAGTGTTTAAATCCAGAACAAAGAAAGTGTCAATTACAATATTAGCTTTTTGAAAAGAATGGATTATTGGATTCAGAACGGAAAAAGCATATCGACTTCTTAAGTAATCAAAAACGCTAATTAAGATTTTTAATTTGTGAGACTGTGTAACTGCAAAATGCAAAGATTCAATTTTATTTACAGTTATGATAAAGTTGCTATGCGTAGGCTGTCAGTAACACCCCTTTTCCTAAAATGAATCGTCCCCGATTCACTATTATTTTGAGTTAATTTATATATTAGATCTAAAAAAACATTATACGTGACTTATTGAAATTGTATATTTTCGATTTGTTTGGGAATTTCGCGAGATTTTTTAAATTTAGTATTCCCAAGATTGGAAGATGGAGTCATGTGTAGAGCTCCAGCAACTCACAACTTTCGGTCTTTGACCAAGTATCCTCTGGGTAGCCTAAGAACATCCGTTAGAAGGCGAGCTGAAGTGAGAAGGCGAAACATCCCCAACAAAGAGTTGTGCGCTGGGTTTGGGACCCGCCACGTAAAAAAACACCCCCAATGAAAGGAAACAACAAGCCTCGGTTGAGTGACTCCCCTTTTGATGACGAACATGCCAAACGAATTAAGGACTCTGATTTGAAGGCATACACCTAGAATGTCCGGTCTTTTAATTGGGAAGGTGCCGCTGCCCAGCTGGTTGATGTTCTCGTTAGAATGAATGCTGACATCACCGCCGTCCAAGAACTGCGATGGACGGGACAAGGACTGAGACGAGTAGATCCTTGTGGCATTTACTACAGTGGCGATATAAAGGAGCACAAGTTTGGTGTGGGACTCGTGGTGGGAGAGGGACTCCGCCGCCGAGTACTATCATTCACTCCGGTGAATGAACGTCTAGCCACAATCCGCATCACAGCGATGTTCTTCAACATATCGCTGATTTGCGCCCACGCCCCGGCGGAAGAGAAAGACGATGTGACCAAAGATGCCTTCTATGAGCGCTTGGAGCAAACCTAAGAGAGCTGCCCCCGCCACGATGTCAAAATCGTGCTTGGCGACTTTAACGCCAGGGTGGGTAAAGAAGGTATCTTTGGCACGACGGTCGGTAAATTCAGCCTCCATGAGGAAACATCCCCAAATGGGTTGAGGCTGATCGACTTCACCGGGGCCCGAAATATGGTTATCTGTAGTACTAGATTCCAGCAACAGAAGACTCATCAAGCAACCTGACTGTCTCCGGATCGAAAAACCATCAACCAGATCGATCATGTTGTGATAGACGGAAGACAGTGTTTTAGATGTGCGTGCGCTCCGAGGTCCTAACATCGACTCGGACCACTATCTTGTTGCAGCCAAGATTCGCACCCGCCTCTGTGCAGCAAAAAACGCGCGCCACCAAACACAAGGAAGGTTCGACGTCGAGAAGCTGCAATCACAACAGACAGCCGAACGATTTTCTACTCGGCTTGCACTCCTCGGCTTGCACTCCTGCTCTCTGAGAGCACTCGTCAACAACTCGGTATAAGGACGGCATTTCAAATTCCTTATGTACAGCTGCAACTGAAACCATTGGTTTTCGGAAAGTGCAAAAGAACAGCTGGTACGACAAGGAGTACCGTGTCGCAGCGGAGAGAAAACAGGCTGCTTACCTCGTAACGTTGAGATCGACCACAACACGTGCGGGATGGGATAGATGCCGAGAGTTGACGAGGGAAGCGAGACGCATTCGTAGACAGAAAAAGAAAGAGGCCGAAATGCGTGAGTATGAAGAGCTTGATAAGCTGGCCGACAGGGGTAATGCTCGAAAATTCTACGAAAAGATGCAGCGGCTAACTGAAGGTTTCAAGACTGGAGCATACTCTTGTAGAACCCCCAAAGGTGATCTAGTCACCGATGCCCAGAGCATACTTAAATTATGGAGGGAACACTTCTCCAGCCTGCTGAATGGCAGTGAACGCACAACGCCATGAGAAGGCGAACCCGATTCCCCAATCGATGACGATGGAGCAGACGTTCCATTGCCCGACCATGAAGAAGTTCGAATAGCATTTACCAGTCTGAATAACAACAAAGCAGAGGGAGCCGATGGATTACCGGCCGAGCTATTCAAACACGACGGCGAAGAACTGATAAGGAGCATGCTTCAGCTTCTTTGCAAAATATGGTCGGACGAAAGCATGCCCAACGATTGGAATTAAAGTGTGCTCTGTCCAATCCACAAAAAGGGAGACCCCACAATCTGCGCCAACTACCGTGGGATAAGCCTCCTTAACATCGTTATATGGTGAATGAGTTATTATTGAGGTTTATCAGGCTGGTTTTCGCTTTCGAGTTTTGATTAAAGATAATTAAAATCAGTAACTATATAATAAGTGATTTGTTAACGGTAGGAATTTTGAATTGAGCATATTTACAAAGTTTGTCGACTTTTTAATTTTTTATTAGCAATTTTTCGACTAAATTTTCTTTTAGGCTACATCAACAATGGCACTTCATGGTAAAGTAGCTGTTGAGGATGTCGTAGCAGTTATTAAAAAGCGTAGACCTTTTTTTAAATTAATTAAAATTTAATGAATAATTACGTGTAAATTATTGTCTACAAACGATTTGCTTTCCATTGTTAATATTATTTCGGTCTACAAATAAAAAATTAGTGGGGTGGGGTGCTAACTTCCCATCATTATTTTGTTTAATTAATTAAAAAATAATGAAGGGTCTACAAAATTTTTTAATTGTATTACAATGATGTACAAAGGTCCTACTATTGATCTATATAAAAAACCAATGAATTTTCAATTATGTGGTGCCAACTACCAGTCACTTATTATGTGGGAATATTTGATAATGGAATAGCCATTCACGGTTTTTATCCGTAGGTGGTTGACTAATGAAGTCTTATTATCATAGACTCCTGGCTTGATATAGCAATAAGTTGCTCCCGTATCCACAAAAGCTTTTAAATTTTAATTTTAATTTTAGATCATAAAGTTTAAGATAGAGGAGTTCATCCCCTCTTCGCCTAAAAAATGGTTCTCATTCATATAATTAATTCTTTGACATTTTTGTTACGGGCGAAAGCAATGATTACTTTCTCTTTGTCGCTTTACACCATGTGCTTCCTGGTTTTGACCCCTATTAACCTAAATGTTTGCATTCGCTTGTATTGGTTATATATTTTGATTAAAATTTCGGTTGCGTTGTTGTCTACTCACATTAAAATATAGCTATAAGAGCTATATTACTGTCTGCCATAAGGCGAGTTATTAAGTCTACGTTAGCCATTTTGTCTTATTTTCTGTATTTCTGTTGTTTTTGTTTTTTTTTTATAAGGTAGTTATTTTCACCACAAGTGTAACAATTTGAGATAAATTATTATTTTTTTTGTATATATTACTTTTTCCTGGTCCCTTCCTGAAGAAAGGAGGCTCTTCTATTCTGGAGGGTCTGGAGTTCAAAATCGCAGAATTGAGCTTGAATAATAGAATTTTTACTTTAATTTATTGGCTGTACAAGCCTTAATTTATGTATCACCGTCTTGTTGGTTAACTATTTTTATTTTATCCCTTCTAGGAAGGGATGCTTTTTTATTCTGGAGGGTCTGGAGTTCAGAATAGCAGAATTAATTATTATAAACCTAACCGGGTCCCCCTCGCGGTGCTGAATCGCGGTTTCAATATATTTTGTTATATGGCTGGTCGAGCCTTTAATTATTATTTTATTGATTTAAATATGGCCGGATAGGTCTTAATTTTTTATAATTCTCTGGAGGGTTCCTTGGGTGGTAAATCGCAGGGAATTTTTAATTGTTATAAGCTGGAGGGTCCCCCCTAGGGTGGTGAATCGCAGCTTTTGATTATGTTATTTATTGGTTGTACAAACCATTAGTTATGTTCTTTGGTTAGTTTGTTTTTTAATTTTTGGGCATTTCTTATTGTCATGAGCGCCCTTACAGAAGTCGCAATATGATAATTTCTTACATTTGATAGTTGGGCTATTTCCCATTTTTAATAATAGTAACAGTAAATTTTCAAATATAACTTACAAATATATTCTGTTGCATGTTGTCAACTGCTTTCTCCTGGTTCAATTTATTATTGGCCGTTGCTGTCTCTGTTGATGATGTTGTACTTTATAATTGCCGCAGCCGCTGTTGCAACCTCCGCCGATGATGCTGTTTTTACAATTGTTGCCGCTGCTGTTGCTACCGCTGTTAATGATGCTGTTTTATAAAATACACTCAGTCCTTTTTTTACGCGATTATTGGTTCTGCCACTAATCGCGTAAAAAAAAATCGAGTAAAAGCGGTTAGTTTTCCAATATTAACTGACGAATTGGTTCCGAATATAAAAAATATCGCGTATATCAAAATATACGCGCAAAGAATATTCAAAAACAATACAATAAGTTTCAAATTTCAGACTTATGATTTATTCATTCATAACAAAATAAAAAATACAAAACAAAAACCATATATAAAAGAGAAGAAAATAGAAAATAGGTAGATTTGTTGAAAAAACCGTTGAATGATGTTTAATCACTGTCATTATCCGTAGTGGAAATTATTCTTAGCCGCTTATTTTGATGGCCGGCACTGATATCACTAGAATTTGTATCAGAATCAATAGTAAGAACTATGGATTGATGTTCTGATTGACATAGCATCTCCGACTGAGTTTGCACCATAAATTCAGTTGATTTTGTTTGAAAGCTTCTTTTTGGACCCAATAAATTCCAATGTAGTTCTTTATATCTTAACATGCAGAGACTCAATTCTTTTTGAAAAATTCGTGCACGTTCGGCATCAGTATCATTTGCTACAAAATAATTTTCCAATTCTGCTGCAAGTTTAAGACCAAGCAAAAAACGAAAATAGCAATCGCGTTAAAGTGAGAAATTCGCGTAAAAAAAAGGAATTTGCGCTGCAAAAATAACCGCGTTAAAGTGAAATAGCGTAATAAGAGATCGAGTAAAAAAGGACTGAGTGTATTTGTCTTTTTGTGACTTAGGCCACTCTTTCTGTTTTTATAATTTTGATTTTGTTGTTAATTATTTTAATTATTATATTAATTTTGAAATTAATTATTAAAACTTTTTTTCCAATTTCTTATTTTTGTTTTTATTATCCTGCGATTGACACTTCGTTGCTTGTTCTCACTCACTTTATTTCAGTTTTTGTTTGGTTATTAACACTCCAGCTCTGAAAGCATTCGACGCAGTACCCGCAGGGGGAAGCAGAGGAAGAGGAAGACCTCCACTTCATTGGAAGGACCAGGTGAAAAAGGACCTGGCTACGCTTGGAATATCCAATCGGCGCCACGTAGAGAAAAGAAGGAACAACTGGCGCGCTGTTGTTAACTCGGCTATAATCGCGTAAGCGGTGTCTACGCCAATTAAGAATACTACTTTTGTAGTTTTTTATTATATTTTAGTGCAAGTTTTCTTTACACTTCTTTAGTCACTGTTACTTTTCTTTACACCAGTTAAAAATATTTTTCCTTAGTTTTTTTTACACAGCTATTTTCGTTTTAAATCTTTGGTAGGCACAAATAGTTTTTATTTAACTGTTTCTTTTTATAACAAAATTGTTTGTAATTATTTTTCTTTCACTATTCACTTTAGTAGGAACAAATAGTTTTTATTAAACTGTTTCATTTCCAGATAATTGTTTGTAATTATATATCTTTCACTTTTCACTTAGGTAAGTACAAATAGCTTTTACTACACTATTTATTTAAAAAAAATGTGTTGTAATTATTTTTTTATTTTCACTTTAGTAGGCACAGCTACTTTTTTGAGCACTTTTTATTTCGTGCCCCAAAAAAATATATATTTTGAATCCGCGAACGCGCACAAAACATGTGGTTCTAGTGGATTGCCAGAGACAAATCAAAACTTTATTTCCAAATACCAGTATTTATACATTTTGTTCTTTTTACTTAAAGTTAAAGCTAAAGCTGAAGTGTAAGCATCACCTAGTGATTGAATCCAGAACAAAGAAAGTGTCAGTTACAATGTTAGCTGTTTCAGCATACTTCGACAGAACATTAAACGTTCTCTTTCCTTCACAATTATTATTGTTATGCCTTCTTGTGAGGGCGAGCGATATTGTTTTGATAAGAATGGATTATTGGATTCAAAACGGAAAAAGCATATCGAATTCTTAAGTAATCAAAAACGTGAATTAAGATTTTTAATTTATGAGACTTTGTGATTGCAAAATACAGAGATTCAATTTTATTTACAGTTATGGTAAAGTTGCTATCCGGAAGCTATCATTAGCTTGCGTAGACGATATCATACGAGAATATATTGGTAAATTTGCACATGTATATATAGACGATGTATTAATATTCTCTTCGCCACCCGAAGAACAAAAGGAACTAGTAGTAAAGACACACAGACGTGCTCCTCGCAATTATATCCGTAAATATAACACTCAAGAAATTTTAATTACACATTTTTGGTCCCAGGTGAAGGAAATGTGTAGAACAGAAGCAATAAAATGTGAAATTTGTTTACAACACGAGTATGAAAATATCGAAACAAACAACCTATAGGTAAAACTCCAATTCCAACATGTGTTCGTAGGAAACGTAGCGAAGGCAGCGTAAAACAGGCTTTAAATTGCACACGTATTGACTCCAATACACCACTCAACAACGAAGGGTCAAGATGAACGGGTTGACAGTACTCTAATCGAAACTTCGACAAGCTTAGCTAGCGAAAACAAAACAGCACCAGGGGAAGAATTGTTTAACGCTGTACGACAGTACAACAAAACTATCCATTCGACTACAGGATACAAACCGGAAGACGTATTCTTCAATCGGGAAAAGTATCTGGAAATAGAAGATATTTTACTGTAGAAGAGTATTAAATAACTGTAGAAGAGTATTAAATTAAAGACAAATACATATAAGTCAGGTGATATATTTTATTCCCGAATGGGCAGACGGAATAAAAGTGCTAATAAATATAACAAACTTACTGTAAAAGCAGATCGCGGTGACGCCATTCTAACTGAGAGAGGAAAAATTATCCATAAGGACAGCATTCGAAGACTGGCTACAGCATGTACGGCGGTATTATAATATTATTTACAATTTACTTCTCTTTTGCAGATTTAGTGACTGGCCTCAGTAATAGAAAATTTGTTTTGACTGAGACAGACATAGTAGGGGTATTATCTTGCTCTTGCAAAACCCTTACACGGTGCAAGAACTGCATATATTTCCTCTTGGTGCACCGGCACCACAACAAACACACAACAATTGCAACCCTGTTTTAGCTGTCATTCTACATAAAGACATATTACGTCGTTAAATTGTTGAGGAAGGTAAGTTTTAAATAGATTTTATAATTTCCATTTAAATTATAAATATTTTTTACAGTTTTTCTTTGTTAAAAATGTACTCACAATAGCCATGTATAATAGTCATTCACAATAAATTGACCGAATCAGCCGTTCATATATCACTAGATTCTGCAATGGGTGCTCTCGTGCCCTTGGATATTTCGGTATAGTATTTTTGCAATCTGCAATCTTGCAAGAGCAAGCGAATACCCCGTTTATTTATTTGAAAACACACAATTTTTTTACCACGTAGCCAATTTAACGATTATACTTACACTGTACTTTCAGTTTAAAATATTATTAGAAAAATTAGATTCGACATCTGTTGTAGAATAATTTGTAATTAGAGAAGTTTAAAAAGAGCTAGAGGCAATTACAAATACAATTAATTTTGCTAGAAATGGAAATTTTTACTCTGGAACTTTACAAACTTGAACAATATTCACGAATTGATTTCAAATGAAACTTTTGATGTTCCTGTCATAAATATGTTAGAATAGTCGGATATCCACGTTTTTATGTACAGGAATGCGATATTCACAATATATAAATACTCTATCATTAATAACACAGTACAACAGCTAATCTGGGGGGTGAGAAATTCCAAGTCAGGGTGATGGTACTAGGTCAGTATAGTAAAACCCTCAAAGGGTTTGGCGTTCGTATGTGTCAGTTTTTTTTATGACCTTTTAAATTTTTTCTTATGTTATAGTGAACGAAAATTGGTACCAAATATAGTGTGTAAAAGCTGCTACAACCGTCTAATGGATTGGAAAAATAGATAATAGTGGTTCGCGAGTTATGTTAAACTACGTTTTTGCCAAATTTTACAACTAAGCGAAAAAACATCAAGATAAGGAAAAAATTTAAAGGTCATAAAAAAACTGACACATACGAACGCCAAACCCTTTGAGGGTATTATTATACTGACCTAGTACCATCACCCTGACTTGGAATTTCTCACCACCCAGACAATAATCCCAAAAATGTTCCACAGTGTAATAAATGTAAATTATACAATTTAATTCCGTTAACCAATGGTACAACATGGAAAATTACAAATTGGAAGAAAAATAACACATTGTGAAAATAAATTTATAAGAGTATCTAAGTCTAAAAATAATTAAGGAATAAATATTTGTAAACAAGAATTGCAAGATAATTGTATCATCCCTTTACTAAATAAGGACAAAGCATATTGTAATATTGTTCAAGAAAACAATAGGGGGATTCTCTTGCTCTTGCAAGATTGCACGATGACACAAAATGCAAAAATCCTATACCGAAATATACAAGGGCACAAGAGCACCCATTGCAAAATCTAGTGATATATGAACGGCTGATTCAGTCAATTTATTGCAAATGACTATTGTGCATGGCTATTGTGAATTGGCGCACCTTCTGGCGCATTCGTTCTTCAAAAAAAAAACTGTAACAAATCTTTATAATTTAAAAAGAAATTATAAAATGTATTGAAAATTTATCTTCTTCAACAATTTAAAGTCAAAATATGTATTTAAGTAAAATGACAGCTAGCACAGGATTGCAATAATTTTTTTAAGTTTCATTGCACGAAAATAAACATGGGTTTTAGTCTGACATATTTTACAGCCATTAAAAATAATTTTCTGTGTATGTTTGTTGTTGTGCCGTTGCATTAGGTGGAAAAATCTGCAATTCGTGCACCATGCAAGGGCTTTGCAAGAGCAAGAGAATCCCCCTAATGTGCCATTAATAATATTAGATCACGGAAATATTTTAATTGACGGAAACCATATATGGAACGGCCAAAATATTACATTCACAAAATTAATTCAGTTTAATATTAGCACTACTTTAGGTAATAAGACATATTTTAACCAAGCCCACGAAATAAAAAATATAATACATGGTCATCAAAATGAACAAATCAAAATTATGAAAATATTAGAATCCAAATCGAAAAAAATCTAATATACAAGAAATGTACTAATAAGTAATTCCTGTTTAGGAACGCTCTTTACAATTTTTAAGCTATGTTATTCCTTTATTAATAATATTAGGATTATTTATATACGCTACAGTAAAGGCATGTAAATGTTGCCAGATTAAACAAGAAGCCAAAAAAACGCCGAGCTTTCAAGCAGGTATATAAATTGAAGTACAGCGACTCCAAACACAGCGCCTTTGAAATGAGGACAATTCATTTTAACAGAGGGGAGAGTTAAGGAAGATTACATTCCTTATCATACTCACGAACCCAAACAAATCAACAAATCCTTATCAGCTGTAAGCATAAAAACATGTATCGTGACATATAATCATGATAATGTATTGTAATTATCAGTGACAGATAAGAACTTTTCCAAATATATTTATCAGCTTAAAATAAGAACACAACTGAAAACTATGAATGGTCTGTCGATAGTACAAATGGTTGTAGGCAAACCTAATGTCCTTTAGTCTTAGTATTGCTGCAGGCAAATCACGCCGTAAGAGCCCCTCACCTATAAAAGGCTGAAGGGCAACAGCACGAGGACAGCCGGAGGCCAATCCACCGCATCGGTTCCCCCCCAGGTGGAGGAGAGACGGCGCAGATATGCGGATGCTGTAAAAGGCGTCTGCGTGGCTATACTGCCTCTAAGCTACCCGGCGCAGACGTTGGAGTCGGAAGAGCTTACCGTGCTCCAGGACCTCTTGATGGAAATGGTATTCAGAGGGAGTGAATACGAAGTGTCCTTCCTTGAGGTGGATTTTACAGGAGGCATGTTGCAGGTGGACTGCATGAATGAGACGTCCGCCGACTGGGTACGGGATTTCGCTCCCTTGCTGGAAAGGTCCCGTCCTCTGCGCAAGAAGGGTCGAGGACATACCGATCATGAAGAGCATGACGACCTTCCTCCCTCGATGCGAAGACAAGCCATATGAGTTTGCTCTAGGTCTGGTCAAGAATCAGAACCTGGCCCTCAGTATCTCGTCCTAGCGCGTTGTTAGCAGCAAGATCGAGAAAAAGGTAGGGAGACAAAATTTGTATATAGATGACGTGGTCCTGAGGCCATACAAGCCTACAACGACCACCGAGAGGAAGGAAGCGGATAAGATGCAGTTGGATGAGGTTACTACTCAATTCAGCGACAGCAAGGCGGAAGAGGTTGCGAGGCTGTGGGCAGACTAGTAAGGCACTGCAGGAAACACAGGCTGCCCCTAATCATTGGGTGTGATGCGAACGCCCAACATATGGAGTTGGGCAGTACGGATTGCAGCTCACGAGGTGAGTCCCTTTTAAAGTATATAATAAGTGGTAACTTAACTATAAAGAATGTGTGGTGTAAACCCACCTTCATTACAATAAGCAAGAGAGAGATGCTTAACATCACCTTGAGCAACGAGCCTGTGAACGGTTTGATCTTACAATGGAGGGTGTCAACGGAGCCCTCCTTGTCGGATCATCGAATCATAAGGTTCGCGCTAAAGGTAGAGGTCAGGCAACTCCCCCAAGAAGTAACCCTCGAAAGGCAAACTGGAATGCCTTCCGTGATTTGCTAAGTGAGAAATTGAGCAGGGAGGGGCAGACTGACAATAGTGTTACGGATCCAGGAATGGAGAGCAGGTCGTCTGCTTTTAATGAGTTCATCATAGACGCGTATCAATGCAGCTGCCCCCTAAAAGCGAACACATACAGGCGCAACTGCCCTGGTGGTCAAGAAATCTCTCAGATCTCAGGAAAAAGGTACGGAGGCTGTTCACCAAAGCGAAACTTACAGGGGTCTGGAAGGAATATAGGGGCAGCCAAACCTTATATAATAATGAATACACAGGCCATCTCGCTCGGATTGGATAATCACAAGGCAACTATATACTGCGGATTCGATCAAGTGGGCAATGACTTCGTTCGAGAAATTCAAGTCTCCGGGAGTGGATGGCATCTTGAGGCCAATTAGTCTAACTTCCTTCTTACTAAGATCGTAGATCATGAAATAAGGTCGAAGAAGTGCAACACCCCTGCAATCTGCTCAGCATGCTTACAGAGCAGGCAGACCGACCAATACTGCTCTGTATGAGTTAACCTCTGAGATAGAGAGTTCGCTGGAGAAAGGGGAAGTGATGCTTTGCACCTTTCTAGACATCGAAGGTGCTTTTAACAACACGTTTCACAGAAGTGTAGCCAGGGCACTGGAGAAAAGAAATGTGGCAGCACCCGTGCGCAGATGGATAGAGGCCGTACTGCGCACCAGAATTGCTGAAACCACAGTAGGAGATACAAGGATCCGTCTTGGCACAACAAAGGGCTGCGCACAGGGGGGCGTGCATACCCTCTGCTGTTTCGTTGTGGACGACCTTCTAGTACTTCTAACCGACAATGGGATCCGCTGCCAAGGGTATGCGGACGACATTGTAATTATAGCCAGAGACAAATTTGAAGAAACTCTCTGCGATCTACTACAAAGAGGTTTAAACCTGGCAAAAGGGTGGTGTAGTGGGGTTGAGTTGAACATCAACCCCTCCAAAACGATCATCATCCCTTTACACTTGGGGGCAGAGGGATAGAGATGACATGGTCAAATATCTTGGTCTCACGCTGGATTCCACTTTGCGGTGGAAGCAGCATGTTGACCAGACCTTGGTCAAGGCGACAAAAGCACTTATGGTGTGCAATTGGCTCCGATATGCAACCGATAATCACGTACGGAGCGGTGGTCTTGGCCTCAAAAGCTTCGAAGACTTCGGTAGGACTCCAACTATCGAAGCTGCAACGACTAGCTTTTGTATGCATGTCAGGTGCAATGCGCACTTGTCTGACGGCAGCACTTGAAGTCTTGCGTGAACTCACACCGCTTCATTTAGTGATGGGTCAAGTAGCCAAGCACACACTTCTGCAAATAACGGCAAAGGGGTGTGGCAAAGGTAAGGTAATCTCGTCCCAGAGGATGAAAGAGATAAGTGGCATTATACCATTGGCCCTTCAACCGAGGGACAGCATTACCAAAAAAGTTAATTTCACAAATAAGTTCAAGGTTACCCTTGACAGTAAGGATGAGTGGAACGATTCCTGCTGAGGAATAGTACGTTCAAGTCGTACGATGACGGCTCGAAAACTTCAGAGGGAATCGGTGCAGGGATCACAGGTCAACGCACTAAGATCTCCATACCTATGGAAAGAGCATTTTTTAGGCAGAAGTCTTTGCCATAATTCGGTGCATAGAGATAAACCTCCCTCGCAAGTATCGCAATGAGCGGATAACCATACTTAGTGATAGTCAAGCGGCACTAAGAGCGATCTCCTCCTACGAAATGAAATCGCTACTGGTGCAGGAGTGCAGAGAACGAGTGCTCGGTCACAGAGATATAACCGGTAACGAACTGGCTGATGAGCTCGCCCGCTCCGCAGCTTCCACCAACATGGTAGGACCCAAACCCTTCACTGGAGTGCTTCCCCATTCCATAAAGGAGCTGCTCCGCAAGGAAGAAGGAGTAGGCAGAGAAAGGCATTGGCAAAAAATGCTTGGCATGCGACATGTCAATTGCTAATAGGGAAGTACAACCACAGCAGGTTTATATTTGCAATTAACCTCCCTAGGGACAAACTCAGGCTACTAGTCGCATTTTACACCGGCCACTGCAAGCTTAATAGGCATTTATATAACATGGACCTATCCTCTTGCGTAAACTGCCGATTCTGCGATAGTGAGCCTGAAACACCAGACACCTACTAATCAACTGCACAGCAGTTTATAGACGCAGGATTGAGGCCCTTTGATCTATGCTTCCGAATAGGGATCGCATCGCCTCACTAGCACCCAGCAGAATATTGAACTTTATCAATATGCTGGGGGTATATGAGTCCTTGTGACCGGTATTCACAAGTTCAAGGTTCCTGAATTAAGTTAATGTCAACTTTACCAATATACCTAAAGACGTGATGCAACCTTCGTCTATTTATCTACCTTTTACTAGTCTGTCGACCAGGTTTGTGGCCGCCATACTTCTTAATCTGTGTGATTAACAAGTATTATAAGATGCTGGGCTTTTTGGGAGTCTTCTCTTCTGAGAAAGAATCACCCCTCACACAGCAGTAATTTTCGCGTCGGTCTCAGTTGCCTGTTTCAACGTGATATTTACAGAGGAGAAATCCCCATTTCTCCATCTGTGCGCTTGTCGTCTGAGCTCTTGGTAGTTTCTTGGTAGACATCGTTGCCGATGACGATTGCAACTGCCATCCCCAACTCATCTTTCCAAGATTGGCAGCATCAGCGAAGAAATTCTACGAAGGAGGTGCTCTTGCGACCTCTTGGTCACCAACCAATTACTAGACAGTGGAGAACAACAAGTGACCCGCTACAGACTCGAAAAATGAGTCGAGGCAAGAGAAATGAGTCATCACCTCCTGGGGTGGTGCCACGGTGAATATCTCTCACAAACTCGTCCTAAATTCCATGATCTGTTTGGCCAATATCGTAAATATCAATTTCGTGAATATTATAGCCACTTAAGCTCAAACAGAGATGTGGTTTTTCAGGAGTTTAGGGACTTCCTTTTCAAGAACGAGGCGCAGTTTGAAGTTATTCTATAGCTACGGCAAGCTCTCGCCAATGAAGCGGTTGGATTCGAGAACAACGACAGAATTAGGTTAATTAGACCATCGCTGAAGTCTGCCGGGACTATTGCTCCGTCGATTATGGCATAGTTGAAGAAATGATCGCCTCTTTTTTCCCTCTGGCTCCTCACTGGGGAGTTTTTTTTTACTTTTTTTTAATGAACTGATGGTTTATTACTGTAACGCTCAGGAGTTTTCGGTAACTTGAGTTTTTCGGAGTCGTTTTCTTGATTCTGGACGTTTCTTATTTTCGGGAAAGGCCAAGCTGTTCTGAGGGCTGGGTTCAGTGAGCAATATCCTCTGTTTAGCCGCTGCTCGTTTAGCGTCCCGGAGCGTTTGCCAGTCTTCCGAACGAACCTCCTATCCAGGGCCGGATTTAAATTTTTGCCGCCCTTGGGCACATGAAAAAATGCCGCCCCGTCACTGAAATTTCACTAAAAATTTTTTAGATTTGATATTATGTTTTAAAAAAATTAAAATATTTAACGTTTTGCAAATAATTTATTATATATATAATACTTCAGTATAATATAAAAAATATAGGTTCTTGTTCTTAAAACTACAAATTTTGCACTGAGCTTGTCTAATAATTGTATTACAGTAATTTTTTTCACAGGCAAACACGCCTGACTTTTTGAATTGCAAAGTGGTCGATTAATAGCGGGATTCTGTAACCAGTCTCTAGTCTCTATTTGAGACATTTTTTGAGGTAAAGTCTCAATTTGTGACTAGATACTATTCACTAAACAGTCTCTAGCGTTAGTCTCAAAATATTGCCTCAAATTTGAGACCTGATAGTTAGAAGGTAACAAAACTAAAAAGAACTCTTGTCTGCCATTTTTAATAGAATAGAGATCATCATAGATATTAATCGATTGTCGTTTTTTATATTTTTTAAGCAACTCAAACACGAAAAGGTTAAAAATAAATCAATTTTACATAAATTTTGTAAATATTATGAAACAAAGTCAACATTTTAATTGATAACACCGGTCAACACGATTTTTGGGTCTGACATCTACATGTTAAATTTTAGTTTCACTTATGACAAAAATAAGGAACATTTTTTTTCCGGTTAAAGTTTGCTTTCTTAGAAATTAGAGCAATTTTTCGATGATTTTTATATTGTTTCTACAATTTCACTATAGATTATAATTAGAAAACTTTTTTTAGAAACAAGAGTCGTTTTTATTCAAGATGTGTGATAAACAATAATATATAAATGTAAAATAACAAGAAATTACTTCCTAAAAGTGAATATTTTTTGTATTTCTTTTACGCTCATATGAGCTCTCTCGTTTTAAACCCCAAATATACTTATCGATGTATGTAGATCAGCCCAAAGCAAACTTAAAGAACTAAAGATTAATATTTAAGTGTCTAGAATCAGAATTCAAGCATGAGAACAGAAACCCCAAAAAAATATTTTTTTTGTTGAAAATTTAATATTTATTATGGACATATTTATTTTCATTCAAGTGTAAAAACATCTCTAAATAATGAAATGTAATAGATTTTGTGACTGTCACTTACAGAATAGCAAAACAGTCTCAAGTCTCAAAAATTGTCTCTAACTTAAAATCTCAAATTTAGAGACTTGAGCAAGAATGATAGAATACAAGATTACGACGACCGCCATTACGAAACGTCATAGTTCCGTGTTGAGAAGAACAAGAGTGAAAAACTGTCAAATGGCTTGCAAATTGTAAACAGAAAAGTAAACACTTTTGTAAATTCGCAAAATATTATTAATTCTTTCGATTTTAATGAAAAGTTTTAGTGAAGCGATTGAATATTGTTGAGTAAAAAGGTTTGAATCATTTCTAAAGAAATATATCGGCCTATTGATAATAAAATTGTCTATTAAGTTGTGATTCAAATGGAGAAGACGTTTCTTGTGTTGTATATAAATATATACATATATTATAAGTTCAGATGTATCAGATGTATGAAATTATGATAAAATAATTGTGAAATTATATTGAAGATATATTTGTAACATATTTTTAACCTATCGTCAACTAATTCCAAATAAAGTGAATGATGAAATCAATTGTGTTTATGATATTTCAGTCTTTCTTTTATTGTACATAAACAGATATTTATATTAGTAATAATTCCAATATAAATATGAAAATAAATTAATGGTCAGGGCGATCGGGCAAGCCACCCTTAGCTCGAATAAAATTAATATATTTATGCTTAGAAATTTAAATAAATACAACAGTACACTTTCACTGGTTTTCTTCATTTGAACAGTTTCCACACATGCTACTCTATTTATTGTGGATGTGCCTAAAACTACTTATATCTTTTCTCGCAACAATATTCTAAACATTCCACTGAAATTTTTCCTGCAAAGACGAATGAATTAATATTATTTTGGGAATTTCCAAAAGTGTTTACTTTTCTGTTTACAATTTGTATGCATTTCTATGCTTGTCTTCTCAACGCAAAACTGTTACGTCACGAAATTGTTGCACAATGTATTTGTTTTTGTAAGAATTGTCACGAGCTAAACCGAAAAAAACTAAGGGTAAACTAGTGTCGTAATCTTATATTCTATCATTCTTGGACTTGAGGCTGTATCACAGTACAGAATCGCACGGTAAATCTTCACAATCTAAACGTTGAAGTACATCTGATTCGATGCATAGAATAGCTAAGCTATTGAGTCTATTTGCACTCATTGGAGAACGTAAGTAGTTTTTAACTCTTTTCAAACAACAAAACGATCGTTCTGCGTTACAGTTTGTTACAGCTAATATAAAAAAAATATTCGATATGCAATTTCTACGTTTGGAAACTCTGTATAAAGGTCGTTTGTACGCAAAAGTTTCAGAATATCGGAAGGTGAATTTTCATTCCATCTTTTTTCAGTTCAATAAGCATGGAAGTGCACAAATTCGTCCTCCAATGAGGACTCAAGATCTGAAGAATAAACATTTTGCATACGTTTAACTCGGTTCCGAATCTCTCTATTATCCAAATTGCCAAATTCAATAATAACTGAGAACTTTTCATGAATCTTTTCATCTGCAATACATCTTTCTCGCAATTCAAAATCCAGATTATCAAGAATTGCATTAAAAGTGTTGACTCTAAAGTGGTCTCGACCTGACAGTTGTACATCTCCATCCCGTGATTCATCAGCATGTAATTTTCCCTTTCTTTTTCTAGAAACTGTCGTTTTATATTCTTTTATCTATGAAATATTTAAAGCAGTTTTTTCATAGATTTCGAATTCATTTCTCGTATCAGCAATAACTTTGATCAAACCACGATAATCGTCGATCACGTCAGCAATGCTACAATCAACTTTCTGCAATCTTCGACTAACAGCATTGAGTCGTGAGAGTAAATAAATATAGTTTAAAAAAACTAAAAAACACGCTTTTAAAACATATCAAACTAAAAAGTGAAAAATAATTTCTGCATTATTGTAAGAAAAGCGTGGAATGCTCGATATATGAAAAATATGTCAACAAGCACCCCACGCTTTTCTCACAATAACGCAGGAATTATTTTTCACTTTTTAGTTTGATATGTTTTAAAAGCGTGTTTTTTAGTTTATTTAAACTATATTTATTTTTAATTTTTTAGTTTGATGTGAGAAACCCCAAATTTGTTAAAATATGAACTATGACATGTAGTATGGGTTAAGTAAATCGATAATTAGGCAGCATTTAATATCTACTTGTGACCTTCCATTGACTAATTGTTATATTATTTGCGACCTAGTTCTATTGACGACTTTACGAATTATTACTTCTTAATCGAATCATTTCTTCTAAAGCTTCAATGTTACATGGGGTTTTACCTGTCAACTTTGAACAGTCTAGTTCTTCAATTCGAGCACCGTCCAAAGATCTACAACGACTAAGTGCTACATAAGCTTGTCCAGCAGCAAACAGTCGAGAGCCCAGATAAATTACTGCATGATCTACTGTACAACCAGAGAACGTATATTTATAACAGAGAACGTCTATCATAGAGAAGGTTCATGTTTCAAATATCGTAACTTTTCGAAGGGGTACTCGGCAGAGATGGATTAGTCTCACCACAGACCAATTATAAGCGTGTTTCACCACATTTAACAGCGATTGAGGGGTTTTTAGAGTCTATGTGAAATAACATGTTAACGTAAATAAAAGAGAACCAACCCTACCAACCATGAGCGGGTAAAAAACCAGATAATCAGTGGGTAAGAAAGTGGGTAATCCATAGGGTAATCATGTGTACTTTAACATAGGCCGAGCGACAATTTTACCCAGTCACGTACGTATACATGTGATCATACATCCTTGTTGCGCTCATTCAGCAGTGTCATATAAAAAAGTATATCTGTCCTGCTCTAATATCCCCAATCGACGGCTGATGCAGGGTTGCATTTTCTCTTTTTAAATAGCTGATGCAGGGTTGCATTTTTTAATTCCTACTTTTAAAATTTCAAAGAAAACTTTTTAATTTTTAAAATTTTTATTTTATTTTATTTTTTACATTTTTACATAAAATCTATTATAATTTATATATAAATAAAAATATATTTAATTTAAAAAAATAATTAATATCTGAAAAAAGATTAATTAAAGAAAATAATTATTAAAACCTGAAAATAAATAATAATTACATTGAAGAAAGATTAATTGTATAAAATGATAATAATATCTAAAAAAAAAGATTAATATTATATGAAAGAATAAAATATATTAAATACAAATAGAATTTACTCTGAAACAAGGATTAATTAAATAAAAAAAGTGATAAAATCTGAAAAGAAAGAATAATTAAATAAAAATCATAATAATATCTGAAATAAAAGAATAATATTATCTGATTATTTAAAATATAAAGTAAACATTTGTTTTCACATATTATATTGGATTGTGCAGGCCGCCTTAAATGCATAAAATACATACTTATGTACATATGTAACTATTTTTGCGTATTATATTGAACTGCGCAATCCAATTTCAAACAACACACACTTTTTCTCACACACTTACTTAACAATTTATATTTGCTGCTTCGGATGATATTGCTGCAGCTGCTAATTCCAATGCTATAAAAACAAATGAAGTAATTATTTTCAAAATATTGTTAAAAAATCACACAAAATTCATTTACTTACCTTCTTGTTGTAAGAGCCTCCTTTACGATGGTACGATCACGAACGACATGCGTCTTTCAATCGTTTTTTTTATTACCTTTTTTGGGATTATATATTGTCACTATTGACAATTATGTTTTCTCCTTCGCACTCATTCAAATAAATCAAGCAATGAAACAAACTTTTTTTCATCGCATTTAGGTAAACAAAAAATAACCCGAAAATGTGCGTTGGTGTTAGTGTATAGAGAAAAAATGTGTAGTTGTATTGGAATATTTGTCTCGTTGGCCGTGGTTGCAGGGAAATATACATACATGTGTATTTATATGCAGGTGATTTTTGGTTGGCGGAAAAGTTCTTGTATGCTACATATGACTTTTTCTAAAGCTTGCATATATATGTATGCTTTACGAGGGAAATTGCGCCAAATGAAAGATAAAGAGGAGATTCTGCTTTTTGATTGGAAAAGTTTTTGTATACTATATACAAGTAGTTAGTTAGTTGGTCTAATATACATATAGTATATATGTATGTATATATAATATATAATAATATATCTTTTACTGGGGAAATTGCGCCAAAAATGAAAGTTGAAGAAGAAATCGTCAACGGAATTTTAGTTCTAAATGAATTTCGTCGCAGAAAGATCGCCAATTCGATTCAACACGATTTTTCAAATAGTTTTTTTAAAACAAAATGTTTCTTGCATCTATTAGTTACTTCTATCTTTGATGGATCTACTGTAGTTCTACCATTTGTTACCCTAGAAATTAAGTTTGTGTTTGATACAATTTTTATTTTTCCTCTGATATCTTCATGTTGGCATTATGAAGTGTATATGGTCGAATATATGAGGTCACCATCTATATATACAAGGTGCGTTCCAACAGCAATCAGGACATTTTGAATTTGGCGCCGTGCGGTGGTGCGTAAGAATCTGCTATCTTTATCGATTGTCCAGTGAGAATTTCAAACAGTCCCCCAATCAGTTGACTCTCACACGCTGTATCCGCAGCTAAGTTCATTATTATGCAAAACAGATTTTATCGATTAATGAAAACTCCGAAAACATACATATGTACATACTAACAACAAACATGTTTGTACATTCTGGTGTCAACAAACGGTAATTGTTTAATCCAAACAAATACTCCTCTGGATTACTCCCACAAATTACATAAAGTAATAGAGGCGTAATGCAGAGGAATAACAACCGCCCCAACTTCACCCAACAGAACAGAAGGAGAAACAAAAAGGAGACGATTTTCCCGCGCTTTTTACCAAAAAGGCTATTATTATCCCGCCAACATAAAAGTGAACACAATAAGTGAAAACGGAGAACACAATTAAGTAAAATTAAACACAAGCGAACACAGTGATACATTCAAGTGAACAAACACAACAAAGAGGAAAAAACCCTCCAATCATCATTTCTGCCAAAAATATCAACACAGGCTATAAAGCAGCAGCAGGTTACAATAATTTAATAAATTAACATAGATTTACATGTATCTATAGAGCAGTGTTACCCAAAGTGGGCGACAACGCCCCCTTGTGTCAAGGGGGGCGGTAAGAGACCCAGAAAGAAAATGGGGGCGTTGTGTAGAGGTCTGGGGGGTTATTTGTAATTTTATTTAGTTAGGAGACCTCTTAGACAACTCTCAACAACAACTTGTGAACATGAACTAATATGAATTAAAAGATTGCTCAAACTCGGTTCTATATTTCTCTCCGCGTAGTTCATATATCTGTCCTATTTTATTGAATATAGAAAAAATGAAAATCATGTCAATCGGTCGCTCCGTTTCATAATGGGGCACCTCGACAGGATAGAATTTATAGAATACTAACTGTCAAACGTATTGCTATTGCCATTGCCAAATCTGTATGTGAGCATTTGCTATCATAATATAATCATTTGTGGAAAGGTGTAGGGTACGTAGGTTCGAGCTGATGTAGCGCATGCTTTGAGCTCTTGAATAATTTATTTTGTCACTTGCGAAATGACGTCGGGTAGGTAGCTGATGTAGCGCACGTTTTGAGCTTTTGAACTCCTTAAATCTTTTATATGGAAAATAAAAAAAAGGATCTTTATCCTTTCTTACAAATGCATATCTGGGAGAAATAAGATAATAAGAAAAGGAGAAAGATCCTTTTTTACAAATGTATTTCTGGGAAAAATAAGATAATACGAAAAGGAGAAAAATCCTTTTTTTACAAATGTATTTCTAGGAAAAATAAGAATTCATATTTTTGGACTACTATATAATAATTGTGCTTAAGCATTCCTATATAAACAATGTAATATTTATTTTATACTCATTTGTGGTTTTGCGCGCAATAGATGAGCATTACTTACGCATCCTTTACACTACTCGCGAAGTTAAACGTATTTCTCAAAGCAAAACAATGTCGGAAGTAAAAAAGAAGAGACGGCAATACTGTGCGGAATACATTAAATTCGGATTCATTGAAAATCCCACAAACCCATCCTCGCCTTTGTGTCTTCTATGTCTAAAAACATTTTCGAATGAAGCAATGAAGCCTTCAAGACTGCAAGATCATTTGAATAAAATGCATCCAGATAAGAGAGACAAGAATGTAGCATATTTTCAAGACCTATTTTCGGCGGCTGCTAAGCAAGATGACGACGGACTTCGAGCTTCGTACAATATCTCTTTGTTAATTGCTCAAAAAACCAAACCACATAACATCGCAGAAGAGTTAATATTGCCAGCAATAAATGAAGTAATAACTACCGTGCTTCATAAACCGGCCGCAGATATTATCCGAAAAATTCCTTTGAGTAATAATTCTGTGCAAAGACGAATTGATGAAATGGCTGAAAACATTGAAGAATCATTGTGCGATCACCTGAGGACAAGCCAATTCTCAATTCAGCTCGATGAGTCCACTTTACCAACTAATGAAGCATTGTTGTTGTCGTACGTGAGGTTTATTAAAGATGAGAAAATATCTGAAGAACTATTATTTGCTAGAAATTTAGAGACCGATACAAAAGGCGAAACCATATTCGATATATTGGAAAAGTTTTGCGATGAGAAAGAGATTCCTTTGAAAAATGTTATTTCAATTGCTACGGATGGCGCTCCGGCTATGATAGGGTGCCATAAAGGCTTAATATCGCACTTAAAAAATAAAATTCCAGATGTCCTTGGTGTACATTGCGTTATTCATAGATAACATTTAGTTGCTAGAAACTTAAGTGAAAAACTATTTCAATCACTGCAATATGTCATCAAAGCAGTCAATAAAATCCGCAACAGCTCTTTGAATGATATATTATTTCATCAGCTTTGTGTTACTAATGACGAGGATTTCAATTGTTTGTTGTTTCATACTGAAGTTCGTTGGCTATCAAGAGGCAATTGTCTGACTCGATTCTACAACCTGTTCGACTCTGTTAAAGAGTTCATGGAAACTAAAGATACAGAATTTTAGTACAAGCTCATAACATTAAAGAATTATATAGCTTACATGACAGACCTGTATAAATTGTTCAACGACATGAATCTCCAACTGCAGGGCGATAAACTAAATTTAATTAAAACAAAAAACGTCGTTGCTGCTTTCGCAGCCAAACTGCTTCTACACAAAAAGAATCTGGGCAGACGTGAGTTTCACAATTTTTGGAATTTATCAGTATCATGCAGTAATGACGAATTGTTTGCCTACTGCCAACATTTGGAAAACCTTCACATTGACTTCACCGAACGGTACCAGGACATTTTGAACTTGGAAATACCAGTTGTTGGATCCGTTTTCAAATGTCAACACAGCAATGTCACCTCAGCTGGAAGAAGAACTTATAGAATTGACAACAAACGAGGAAATAAAAATCAAGTTCAAAAATGGTTACCAAGTATTTAGGCTACAAAAACCGATCTCGCAATTGTACCCAGGATTGTGGTCAATCGTTCAACGATTCTTGATAGCATTCCCATCGTCATATTTGTGTGAACGTGGATTTAGTGCTGTGACAACACTGCTTACTAAAAATAGAAATCGTTTGCTTGTTACCGAACGTGGCGACTTGCGACAGTTCTTGAGTAAATTGGAACCTGATATTAACAAACTTATTAAACAGCATCAGATTCATCCTTCACTTTAGTTTTTATATATGGATCGATTATTTTAGTTTTATTTTTAATAAAAGATTCTCTGTTTTAATACTATAAAGTTGTGTTTCAATAATCATTCTTATTGGCGCCGTTGTATGTTACCCAGGTTTCAAGTTGCTGGTTATAGTAAAAGTTTCGTTTAGAATTCTGCGTTAATATACATATATAGGTCACAATAATTAATTTGAAGTTATAGTGGTTTTTAAATAGGTGAAAAAATGGGGGCGCTAAAAAATATTTATTCTCAAAGTGGGCGGTAGACAAAATAAGTTTGGGAACCACTGCTATAAAGTAACACAATTAATCCTTATTGATAACACACACACACAAATAAATTTATATATACACAATTAAACTCGAAAATTATAACGTTTGAACTTAAATTAATATCTTTTAATTATTCGCAATCGGCCCCAAACGTCGACATACCCCGACAGTAATATAATCGTAGAACGTTGTGTTTTATTACACCTACATATACATAAACATGTATTACTCTCTCGGTAAAAGTTAATGAAAGCAAAAGTGCTCGCAGAGAGAGGAACAAATAAAAAGTGGAGACACAATAAGACTTTTCAATGAGATCTATGCAAATAGCATCAAGTATATGAATTATACCCTGAACATAATTTTTTTAATTTTGTCACGAAGTTTGTAACACCCAAAAGGAAGCATCGGAGTTCCTATAAATATGTACTTACATATGTACATATATGTATGTACGTATGCACATTTGCCAATGTATGAACGAAGTATATCATCTATACATCTTTGAAATATGAAGTTATAAATTAACTACCATGTAACATATTTGTTTTTATAGATTTATCTAATACAATTCTCTTAGCTAATGGATAATCTTTTTATATAACTACTGGTTGCACCTGAATCTAAAAGTATATACACGGACTTACCGTCTGGTGCTCTGGTAGGGTTGGTAGGCCGTGTCGTATTATTAAAACATGTTTCTGGTCGGTGTACTCGCTTGGTGACTCATTGTATAATGACTGGATATCTTGCATGTCATCCTTTATGTGGTTGAGTCTCCGTGCCTTGGTGTGTACGTTGACGTCTGTACCTTCTCTGGCTGGATTTCCGTTGAAGGTTTGTGGTGTCGGTCTTCTTAATCTGGGTGACGAATCGACGTCCATTGGTTCTATTGCTTGCTGCCATTAATGACTGAACGTAGGTTGCTGGAATGTTCTCTGCGGCTGCTGCATTCTTGGTATATACTCCAAATGGTGCTGTCTCGTATGATGTTGCATTGTCGGCCGGCATATGAGTCATCTAGTCTATCTATTATGTCATGGGAATTTAATTTTGTGTTATTGTTTATCAGGATCTGTGCAGCTCTTCTTTTATTTTTCCCTAGTAGAATAGGATTTAGTGCTTCAAGTGCGTGTAATTTCTTCTGTAGCTCCGCTATAACACTTTCTAATTTTTTGTTTCTTTGTTTGATTATATTCATAATTATTTTTGCTATCATATACAGGATTTGTTGAATTATATCCTTTATAGGCTTTTTATTAATCAGGACTATATCCTGTGTTAGGGTGTCTACGCGAAGGATTTTTACTCGAAACCTTTTATTGTTATGCCCCATGTAAGGCGTCAATTAAAAATTCTAGGTATACCCTACCCTACCATATGTAGGTTTTGAGACAACTTTAGGGTGTCAATATACAAGTATTTACAGACATATAAATAAGTATATCGAATTCCGAGGTGAACTTACTATAATGACTGGACTATATTTTTAGTTTCACTAAAGCGGAACGTTCTTTATTCATACACGTTTACGACTTAAACACTCTAAACACCAATAACCAGGAATAATGGGATGCCCAACTTATTCCAGTGTGAGAGCGCCTCAAAATAAGCGTTTTTCATAACATTTTCCATTATGGCCCGATCGAACAAAATAAGAATTTTTGGGCATTTTGAATTAAAATACCCAACATTTATTACGATTGCAAATTATTATATATTGGACTTTTAATATATGGCGAAACTACTTAATTCCTTTTTTATGATTTTATGTATATTAAAACAACTGACTTTAGATCTTTCAATACTTAATAAGGTGAATTAAGCCTGTTAGTCTCAATTAAATGTTTTTAATCATTTGTAATAAAAAATTAATTCTATTATGCATCAAATTACAAAACGTTTCATGAAATATATTTAAATTCCGCATTTTCTTTGATTTTCATTGCTTTAAATTTTTATTAGCGATCTTGAACGGCGGCAACAAATTCCTCCGTTCACATATGTATATTTTTGGTATAATTTCAATCTGGCCGTTCCAGTCATTCCAATTGCAAAACGTCAAAACCTACCCAATCCAGTCAACTGTCAAAGTTCGGTAGGTGAGCGGTTCTTACATTTCCAGTGACAGGAGAGTTGGGGATCTCTTTATCTCTGCCAATAACTAAAGACAAAGCAAGCATGTGTGCTGACTCTATTTATATAAAAGTAATGCTACACTAAGATAAGAGTGTTCGCTGTAGTTACGCCAATGGAAAATTACCAAAGTGGCGTGATATGTATGGTGTTATCGCAGAGATAAAGAGATCCCCAACTCGCCTGGCACTGGAAATGTGAGAACCGCTCACCTACCGAACTTTGACAGTTGACTGGATTGGGTAGGTTTTGACGTTTTGCAATTGGAATGACTGGAACGGCCAGATTGAAATTATACCAAAACTATATGTGAACGGAGGAATTTGTTGCCGCCGTTCAAGATCGCTAATAAAAAGTAAAAAAAATCAAAGAAAATGCGAAATTTAAATATATTTCATGAAACGTTTTGCTATTTGATGCACAGAATAATTAATTTTTTATTACAAATGATTAAAAACATTTAATTGAGACTAACAGGCTTAATTCACCATATTGAGTAGTGAAATATCAAAAGTCAGTTGTTTTAATATATCATAAAATCATAAAAAAGGATTTAAGTAGTTTCGCCATATATTAAAAGTCCAATATATAATAATTTGCAATCGTAATAAATGTTGGGTATTTTAATTCAAAATGCCCAAAAATTCTTATTTTGTTCGATGTGGCCACAATGGAAAATGTTATAAAAAACGCTGATTTTGAGGCGCTCTCACGCTGGAGTAAGTTGGGCATCCCATTATCCCTGGTTATCGCTTATTGCTGTGCGGTGCTGAATGGTGTGCAGAGTTCGAAATGTTGGAAAATGAAAAATTAACACCGGCAAAAAAGGAAACAAATATTAATTGTTACATGTAATTGATAAACAACATGAAATCTATAGCACTGTGGTTAGTGGAATCTAATAGGGGTAAAAGGATTGAGCGAAGAGTGATTGGAGACTAACATAGCATAATCGAAAATTAGTTCAAACGCATGCAAAAGTTTTTAGATCTTAATATAGAATACTATGAAAAACAATAAAGCGATTGGCAATTATAAGCTATTCCTGAAAATTAAAACACTAAGCATTTGACAAAAATTTATTACCATACATTTCTTTTTTGTTACAGTTACTGGTAAACATTAAAAATTTTGAATCCCCTTTAATCTTTCAACTGATGTACACACTTACATATGTATAACGCTGATAACCTTTAGAGTGAACTTCAAGTTACTTGGCTTTAGGACCACCACCTGGTTCAGTAATTTGTTTAAATTTTTTTAACATATGTATACTTCAAATTGATTTTTGTTGGTCTGTGCGCTGTCTCTAAAATACGCATTTTAACATAATTTAGTGCGTCCATTTTTTTACTTAAATATTTACATGCAAATACAAATACTTAAATATTTTTTTTTTAATTTCCACAATTATCAATAGCGAAATCAGCGATACGTATATCATTAGAATACGGAATGTATTTTCTCGAGTCGTAAAATGACTTTTGATACGAAGTCAATGATTTTAAAGCAATTTTTTCAATGATTAGACTCACTGTTTCTAATTACAATTGCTTATGTATGACCATTTCAAAAATAATTTCTTTCCTGTCCTAAATATGATCTTTCTTACAGCGGCAAACAAACGTGTCTATACCAAAACGAATAGATAAGGTCACAGACAGAACCAGTAATTTAGGCAAAGATTATGGGGGGCGGTCGTTGTTGAAATAAGTTTAAGGGATACCATAAACGGCCGCAACATTTTTACAAGCGAATATAGATACATATAAACTAAAAAATAGTTAACAGTGGCTATGAAGTTTTCTTACTAAGAGACTCGAGAATTGGAACAAACCGTTTTGTGGAAAGCAAGTTTTTATATAGGGCCTTTAGTGTTGGTTATCATAATTGTGTATCTATTGTATGTACATATATGGTAGAATTAATTGATTTTCGCGATGAAGGAGAATTGTGTTAAAAAAGTGGTAAATATAATTACTCAACCGGTCATCAACTCGAATATTTCCTTAGAAGCCGATTGCAAAAGAAAAATGTTTGGATAACTACATTTTTTCAGCAGAGCTTCTTTTGAGTATTTAGGTATGCCAAATAATGGGTTGTCAAAAAAGTCTTGCGGTATTTTTATTGAACTTTTTTTTTTTTATTGAAATTGAAATGAATTTTTGATGACTCATGCCCAGCTCTTGACCGATGCTACGGCTGTTACTATGCGGGTCTCTTTCGACCAATTCAGCGATTTTATCGCAATTTTCGACGACAGGCCTTCCGGAGCGTGGCGCATCTTCGACCACCTCTACACCAGAACGAAAACGTTGAAACCATCGTTGTGAGGTGGAAATGGAAACTGTATCGGGTCCATAAACTGCACAAATTTTATTGGCGGCTAGAGATGCATTTTTGCCTTTATCGTAGAAGTACTGTAAAATATGTCGTATTTTCTCTTTATTTTGCTCCATGTTTGTGACGCTATAACTCACGAACGACTTAAGAGAAACGACAATCAATCAAACACGTGTTAGCGCGTGAAATGAGCTTTCCAAAAAGGTATAGCATGACCCGATGCGACGAATAAAACTAGAACTACGCGCTTTCAGCGCCAACTAGCGAAAATACCGCAGGATTTTTTGACAACCAATATTTACATAAAAGCGTTGAGTAGCACGCTTTTTCCGTTCAGCGTTAACTCTGACGCAGTATCTCCAAATAAATTAGCAACTTTACTTCGAATTCTCTATTTATTTAGCATGCGTCATTCAAAATCTAGGCGCATGAGCAATTTTTGTAATTTGCCGCTGCCGTTTTTATTTAGAGACGGCAGGAAGGACGTTTTCAGTAATGCAAACGGCGAAATTTGTTTGATGAAACCAGTTAAAAAAAAACAAAACTGGCATCTTTGCTTAAATTGAAAGTTCCGAACGGTATCACTGTCGTAGGTGTTGCCCAAAAATGTGCAAATTTTACAAGCTTTGAAAAGTAGTTGCACAAAAATTTACACCGAAACCAACTGTGCTAAAATGTTATGTAATATATAATTTTAATACTGTTGTTTTTTATATTTGCTGATTATCTTTTTTCATTTTATAGCAATAATAGAAGGAGAGGACGATTCTTTTCCATATGCCTCAAGCAACTCTCGACTTCCGGTCCTAGACCAAGTAACCTCAGGATAGGCAAAGAACATCCGTTTGAAGGCGGGCTGAAGTGAAACAGCGAAACATCCCATCCACAGGGTAGAGCAGTGGTTTTGGGACCCGCCACGTAAAAAACGCCCCCATGAACAAGTGCAAACAGCGTCGGATGAGAGACCCTGGTTTTGATGTCGACCATGGCAAATGCACTAAGGATAACGATTTAAGGGCATGCATCTGGAATGTCCGGTCCCTTAATTTGAAAGGTGCCGCTGACCTGGTTGATGTTCTCGTTAAAGTGAAGGCTGTCATTATCGCCGTCCTAGAAATGCGATGGAGGGACAAGGGTTGAGGCGAGTAGGTCTTTGTGGCTTTTTACTACAGTAGGTATATAAAGTGTGTGGGAGAGAAACTGAAAACTTTTCATTCTTTATTTCTCTATTCGCTTATATTTGAATCAATGGAAAATAAGATTCATTCTACCCATTCGATTAGTACTATATGGGTTTTTGACAATATTGCCTGGTACATGAGTACTTTTGATTACGTAGGTTGCCTTTATAATTCAGGATTTCGCAACCAAAGTCTTGCAATCCGGTAACTATTATATGTATGTATGTATATACCTAGAACGTTTGCATACGACCGCTATTTGTGTTGTTTACAGTAACTTGAAATGTGCATCTCGGTAAAAAAAAATTAAACCGCGAACATTTTCGAGCTAATATTTTTTACAAATTTCGGCGTGGGTTAACTCAGCAACAGTACATCGATGAACTGAATTCAGTTTTTGACGATTAAGCTCCATCAAGGGCTAGTGTTTATGGATGCAATGATAAGCTCGATTAGTCGTAAAATTGAAATTGTTAAAAAAATGCGATAGCTGTGATAGAGATGATGAATCGAGTATTTAGGCGTATGCGTCCGTAAGTAAAGATCAGTTGACTACATGAGTATTTCAAGATGAACCGAATCAAATAAAAGTTATTCAAGCATGAAACACTTGCAAGCAAATGGTTAACTTTGTTTTTGGAACAACTGTATATGTATATAACAACCATACCATTAGAAGAACGTAGAACAATAAATGCTGAGTGATACACTACCATCTGTTTGCGTGGTGTCTTTCAAGAAGCCAGGAGAACTAACCGTCGAAGACGGATCATCTTTCATCACAATAATGCGAGCCTCACACATCCACTGAAATAATTACTTTTTTGAGCACTCAAAACATCGATATGATGAATCTTGCACTGTATAGTCTTGACTTGGCACCGATTGATTTCCTTTCATTCTCGTACGTAAAAAATAAACTAAGAGGTCAAAGTTTTCTGACACGTGAAGAGGCAGTTGATGATACATCAATCAGGGTTCCAAAAGTGCTTCGAAAATTGGTTCAAACACACGCAAAAGTTTTTACATCTTATTGGAGAATACTATGTCTTCAACATATCGCTGATTTGATAAGAGAGCTGCCCCGCCACTATGTCAAAATGCACGGCGACTTTAACACCAGAGTGAAATAGGAAGGTATTTTTGGCACAACAGTTGGTAAATTCAGCCTCCACGAAGAAACGTCCCCAAATGGGTTGAAGCTGATCGACTTCGCCACAGAGAGCACACGTTAAAAACATGGTATAAGAAAACTTTGGGACGACATTTCAAGCTCCTTACGTACAGCCGTAACCGAAGCCATTGGTTTTCGAAATATGCAAAAGAACAGCTAGTACGACGAGGAGTGCCGTGTGGAAGCGGAGAGAAAACAGACTGCCTACCTTGGAACGTTACGATCGACCACAACACGTGCGGGATGAAATAGATACCGAAGAGGGAATCGAGACGCATTTGCTGAAAGAAATAAAAGAGGCCGAAATGCGTGACTATGACGACAGGGATAATGCTAGAAAACTCTCCTTCTCCAGCCTGCTGAATGGTATTGAAAGCATAACGCTAGGAGAAGGTGAACCCGATTCCTGATTGGAAGTTAAGTGTGCTCTGCTCAATCCACAAAAAGGGAGACCCACAATATACACCAACTATCGTGGGATAAGTTTCCTAAACATCGTATATATATCGAGCATATTGTGTGAAAGATTAAACCCCACCGTCAATAAACCGATTGAACCTCATCACTGTGGCTTTAGGCTTGGAAAAAGTAAAAACCTACCAGATATTTACCATGCGCCAAATCTTTGAATAGACCCGTGAAAAGAGAATCGACACACACCACCTCTTCGTCGATTTCAAAGCTGCTTTTGACAGCACGAAAAGAGATGTTTCCTCAAAACTAATACAGCTGTGTAAACTGACGTTGAGCAATACCAAAAGATCCGTCAGGATAGACAGGGACCTCTGCGAGCCGTTCGATACCAAACCAGGTTTCAGACAAGGCGAGTTCAGACAAGGCAAATTCGAGCTGCAGAACTTAATCGGGCAGGTAACATCTTCTATAAAAGTATACAGCTGCTGGTCAACGAGGGCAAGGAGAAATATCTCCTGTCCTCAAAAAAACATTCGTCGCACTCAGGACTAGGCACCCACGTCACAGTTGACAACGTCCGATGTTTTTAACGTGGGTACCTGCTGACGACAGCCTTACTCCACGGCGCTCAGAAGCACAGCGGATCAAATCAATGCGTTGATCAGCGCCCTGAGAATACAAAGCATTTTCAGTACCAATTGGCTGTGTGGAATGGACACACTAACCACCTTGGTCGGGTTCGAGGCCCATATAAAACCTCTGTCGTCACATTCAACTGACAAAGTCTGTTCTTTCCGCATGTGGGTTTTAATCACAACCACCACGATGTTGGCATGAGCAGGTTGGAGTTACCTCCCGTGGTACCAGAATTAAGTCTCCGGTCAGACCTCGTAGCCGAAGCTACTAACAGATGAGCTTCCATACGGCTCTGGACTGGTAGCCAGGCGTTGGACCCTATACATGCATCACATACACACGCCAATCATACAAAAATTAACCCTAATTCCAGCTAACCACATTCACCGCTTAAATAATTAACGCGCAAACAACCATAACTGTTCGGTATTCCGACTAGTGGAGATCACACGACTACCATCTAATCGTCCATCAGTCCAGCTAATCTCCATACCACCCAGATCCCTAATGTCCGAGTACATCGGGCACTCTGCAATTAAAAACACTCCGATCTATCCGATAGGTGCCTCTGATGCAAACATGCATCAGCTTGTAGCCATAAATTCGAGGAGGATTCGGAGGCAGATTTATTTATTTATTTATTTAGTAAAGTCTATGAACAATGATTCTTACAGACTAATGAAAAACTACGATGCATATTAGAATTCTAAAATAATAAAATTACAATAACAAGAGTAGATAACTTAAACTAAAAAACAGAATTGAGGGTATTAATGAAGGATACCCTAGAGTGAGAAAAATCAAGTAGAACTTTCTCGGAGATCGAGTTAAACTCCCGCATAGCCCTCTTGAGGGGAGCATGTTCAGCAAAATTAGTACTTTCCTTTTTGTAATAAAATGGCGAGATGGATCTGAGACAACGCTGGGGAGTATTGAAGTTGAGTTTCCCTAATAAGTAGGGACAGTCAATTTCCCCGTTAATTACATTGTAGACAAATGAAAGTGAGAGAACGGACCTTCGATTTTCCAGCGATTTAAGATGTAAAAGCAATAAACGCGATGTATACGATGGTATTGGGTCAACAAACTTTAAGGAGCGGAGAGCATATTTAAGAAAGATCTTTTGAACACGCTCGATCCTGTTAATTGACGATATGCAATATGGTCTCCAAATAAACACTGCATACTCCAAAATGGACCGCACAAAACATGTGTACAGTAATTTTAACGTGTAAGGGTCGGAAAAATTTGTAGAATTTCGACGGACAAAGCCAAGTACAGAAAAAGATTTTGAAGTGATATAGTTGATGTGATTACTGAAAGAAAATCTGTTGTCAAAGATTACCCCAAGATCTTTGATTTCAGTAACGCATTTTAGGACGCAATTAGAAATACTGTAGCTAGAAGATAATATGTTGCGTCCCCTACCATAGGAGATCTGTGAGCATTTATCTACATTCAGAAAAAGTTTCGATTTCAATCACCAATTATGAAAAGTATCAATATCACATTGAAGTTTGAGTACATCTTGTGTGTTATTGATTAATGCAAAAATTTTTAAGTCATCTGCATATAACAGAAAGTTGGCGAAAGAGAAGCAACAGGAGATGTCATTGATAAACAGCACAAAGAGAAGTGGACCCAAGACGCTTCCTTGTGGGACTCCCGAAGACGCAGTGAATGAATCAGATGACACTCCATCAACAGTGACTACGCATCGTCTGTTTTGCAAATATGATTTAATCCACATCAAGAAGGCCGAGTGAAATCCTAGTGATGATAATTTTTTTAGAGAAATCTGTGTAGACACAATCTACTTGAAATCCAGCGGAGAATGCAGACATACAGTAATCACTAAAAACTGCTAAGTTTGACACAGTGGAGCGCCCAGGGACAAACCCATGCTGATTGACATTAATTATTGATTTTACTGCAAAATATAATTTATTTTTAACAGAACACTCAAAAATTTTCGAAATAGTAGAGAGTTTAGAAATAGGCCTGTAATTGCAGACATCATCCTTTCTACCACCTTTATGAATAGGGGTAATGCATGTCAATTTCCAGTCAGAAATGAAATCATCGGTGGCGAGAGACTTATTGAAGATAAGCATGAGAGGATGTAATAAGGCAGTGCAATTTTTTATAAAAACGGGCGGAAGCCCGTCCAAATCCAATTTGGACGAGGACTTAATGTCACAAATAGCCTTAGCAATATCGTCCTGTGAAAGACACAGTGAGCCAAAATTTATGGATGGGAAGTTATCAGCTGAAAAAGTGGAACTAGTACCAGGATCATCGTTGAACATAGTTCGATTTGAAAAATTCAGCGAACAAATTGGAGATTTCGACCGGAGTGCATGCCGACTTATCACCCCAGCGTAAAGCAGAGGGAATGGCCGAACACGCTCTTTTAGATTTTACAAAGTTCCAAAAGAACTTAGGGTTTGACTTAATTGTAGACTCCGTATTATTAATAAACCTTTTATAGAGGAACTTATCCAATTCATTAAACAGTTTTGTGTAGTGCTGATATTGAACAAAGGAAACATGAGATTTAGTTGAAGAGAATTTTCTAAAATATTTATTTCTAAGATTTTTTAGACGTTTAAGGTCCTTAGTGTACCAAGGCAACTTATATGGTTGTATGTGTTTGAGCGGGATATTATAATGACAAAATTCCTGGATTGATTTCTAAAAAATGGAGAAACTATTAGCTGTATCAAGTCCCGATAGTAAATCATCCCATTTTATTTCAAAGAGCTGATTGTTGAGCCGTTCAAAGTCGCAAAATGCAAAATTAAAACCAAACCCATCAATTGGTTTGACAGGGGCGAAAAGATAAGTATCCACCTCAAACGCTAGCGGTGAATGATGGATGGTGGCTGGAGTAATTGGAGAGAATCCATCAAGAATCCTAAATTTTAAATTATCACTAAGAAAGACTAGGTCAAGAAATCGATCGAGACTATTTGAATATGAGTTGATTTGTATCAGATTGAGACCAAGCAAGCTATCAATGAGAAATAACTCCTGAGAAGACGAAAAATTTGAAGGAATAAGAGCAGGACTATAGGAACAACCAGACCAGACGATATTGCTTAGATTAAAGTCACCCAAAACACAAATATTATTCTCTTTCACCTTGTTTAATACCAGCGAGGAAATATTATTTGCGTGCAACTTGTACAACTCTAGCGGACTATTAGGAGGGATGTATGAGACTGCAATGAACAGAGCATCATTGACACAGATACATAGTTGGTCCAGGATAGAATCTTCATTCTCAAGCATAATTAAGCGAGGACGATATTTGCGATGAACTGCTAAGAGAACTCCACCCCCTCTTAGACAGCCAGTTTTTTCGTGATCTCTGTCCTTGCGGAAGACATAATAGAGATTTGAGTCAAAGTATTCGCTATCGAAATAACTAGAATTCAGCCAAGTCTCAACAATAACGATAATATCGAAATCCAAACGTGACGAAAAATTGCGAATAATATTTGATTTACACCTAATACCCGATAAATTTTGGTAGTAGACCTTAAGACAGGAGCAAGTTGAGGAAGGTGCAGAAAACGTATGAGTAGAATTGCGATTAACAGCCGCGTCAACTAATCTGCAGCGCTGTTTTCCCCTCGCTTTAGAAAAAACTTAAAGGGACGCAGCTTAATGCCAGAAGGCCACACTGAAGAGGAGAAAACAGCATTAAAAAAAGACGGGGACACACCTAGCTTAAAGTTTATCCTCTTAAGAGTATTAACATCGGTATCTTTCTTAATTAATTTATAACATAGAAGATGCTCTCTATCAACATTAGCATGTTTAACAACAAAAGATATAATATCTTCCTCCGTGACTGAGTTCTTAAATGCAGATAAGTGAATCCATTTCTTGGGTATGACGACATCGAGATCAACATTGGCATTAACACCAACAACAGTTGAAGTGGCTGGGGACTTTTTGTTCTTAGTACTCACTTTTAACTTCAAATTTCTGTTAGCAGGAATTGAAGTAGAAGAGTTGTTTTCAGAATCAACGGCGACAGAGTGAGCAGCATTGACAGCGACAGGTTGGCGAGCTGGTTTAGCAGCAGCTGTTGGATTGTTATTGGCTTTCGAGTGAGTGTTGATGTTCCTACCAACAGCGTCAGCATATGTATTGACATTATTATTAACAGCAGCAATAGAGCGAGCGGAGCAAGCAGCAGACGGAGCAGCCGAGAGTGCTTTCGAAGTAGCGGGAGCAAGATAATCCATACTCACACAATCAGTGGGAGCAGAAACAACAACTTTCGGCAGCGATTGTGGAGTCACTGGTAACAACAGCAGTCGCAGCAGTGAGAGTGGGGTTGGCAGCAGAGAAATTGACATTGTCGGACAATTTCTTATGTACAGTGCAGATCTCTGATTTGAGTTCGTTAAGCATAGCGATTAACGATTTGCGATCATCACATAATTGCTGTATTAACGCGAGCGCCTTCGTTTGTTCACTTCTCAGTGAACTTACTTCCCGTAAAAGAGAATTAAGCACTACATTTTCTTTGTTATGATTGTTATGCTCCAACAAAGGTTCAGCTATTTCACTATTCGATTGTTCAGAATTTTGTTGTTGCGAACTTAAATTATAAGTGCATTGAACTTCGCGCACTGATGGCGACGCAGGCGGCGAGCGAATGGAATTTCTCCGAACTACCGCGCAGGCTTTACAATAGAAGGCATTTTTAGATTTCACCAAGAAATCTACATCAGCCTGTGATAGATTCACGCACGACAAGTGAAAAATTTGATTGCATTTATGGCAACCAATCTTGGGCTGAGCACGGTCAACTCTATGCCCGCAAACACACGGCATTAATAGCGATAAAATAAAAAAACGCGGAGCATAAAAAAATACGTCAGTACACGGCGACGACTCACTGCATTTAATTTGAAGCAAATTATGATCACTCAATCCCCACCCTCCCTTAACCTCCCATATAACGCTGAAAGCCCTACTTGCTGCCTCATTCATAAGCGTCACGCCAATGTCGCTGACGCCCCCAGCCCCATCGAACGTATACCATTCGCTCGGCTCATTCAAAATGTGGAGGCTATTAGCCACCACTCATTCGCTTAATGCCTCGCCTCGACTGTGACTTTGGTATCCAAACGAATGCCGGGATGCCTTACTAAACCACATCGAGGACGAGGCATTTCCATTCAGCCCTAGGATAAGTGGGATATTACTCGCAAGTAGTAGTAGCTTATCCAAGTAGCCCAGGTAGGGCTCCTACGCAATCGTAGCGTAGATTATTCACAACTATTTCGGCCTTTGCTCTAAGATCCGTCAAGACCTTAAAACCCCAAGGAAGCCCCGAACCACACCGTTGGGGGCGTAGGGCTCCTGGAGTAAAGCAATACCACTCTAGGGGCTTGCAACTACGCAATCGTAGCGTGGATTATTCACAACTATTGCGGCGTTAGCTCTAAGGTCCGTCAAGACCTTAAAACACTCAGGAAGACCCCGAACCACACCGTTGGTGCCGTAGGGCTCCTGGAGTAGAGCAATACCGCACCCACCCTCAACCATGCAACCCACCAACTCGCACATCGCGGCATAAGAGCCCTGACAGTTAAACTGGTTGATCCCACCCATCAGTATCTGGCGAGGGCGCATCAATAATGCCACAATAGATTGGGCAGACAGCTGACATCATAAGATGCCCAGCTGGCGTACCCTTAAACTCACAGTTGCGGCAATGTGGCCATCTTGACCCCACCTCCGGCAGACATATGCTCTAGCCCCACAATCAGCCACTCTTTGGTCAAATCTCATGCAACGGAAGCAGCCAGCAACGTGGATATCCGATCGCACCCTGAAGGAAAACCATTTTATATAGCACCTACCTGTCTCCAAGAGGGCGAACATCAACTTGTCCGTACCCTCAAGGACGACTTTGGTGCTACCGTCAGTGGTCACCCTCCAGGGACGACTGACCAACCTTACGTCCGACCTCTGGGACGCCGGGGTGAAATCCTGGAGGTTTACCCGGAGTAGTTCCTCCATGAATTCTTAATGGGGGATCTCCGTATGGACTAGCTGGACCACCACCCGACGACCCAACTTCCGGTTGACGTCATGTCCAACCCCACCTTCTCAAATTTCTTGTTATTCGCCACTCGCTTTCTCTCTAGGACAGAGGGAGTGCGAATAAACGCCCCACGACCCTTAATTAGTCTTACTTCGTGGACCCTCACACCAAGTGAGGGATCCACCTCTTTGACCACCTTTTCGATTACTTCCTTAGAGGAAGTTGCAGGCCCCTTACTCCTTACCCCGACCGACCAGGTCTCCACAGGCCTCGGCGTCACCGGTGCGATTGCTTCCAGCACAGGTGCTGGAGGTGCACGCATCGGTGCCGACGGAGCCGGTCAATGCTCGGCGTAGAGGAGTATATCCCACAACTTCACCTAAGGGCATCTATTTGACCGCGAATATGGACATTTTCGGTTATGACCATCATCAGGAGCGCCTCGTATTTTGAGGCAACCTCCATCAGCCTCTTCGCGGTCCCAGCATCGAAATTTTTGGCATCAAATACCAGCTCGTTTAACTCCCCCGTTATTCTCTTGGCAGCCGAAACATGGCTGGCTTCCCCACCCCCAACAACAACAGCTCCCAGTGAAAAATCCCGCGTTCCCTCTTTATTGGCACTCGAGACACGAGTACTCGCTTTCGCAGCGTCCTCTTTCCCGACGCCTTTGCCCATCGTAATAGCCAGATGGGCTTTCACAGCGGCCGCCACGCTCCCACTACCGCTCCCTCCCTTATTATGCGTCGACCCCATACGCGCAACTGCTTTCTCAGTGGAGGTCACATTGGCATTCCGACCACAACTACCTCTCCCTCCCTCATTTCCACTTATGTTATGCGGCGACCCGCTTTCTCAGCGGTGGCCACATTGGCACTCACACCGCAACTCCCGCTCCCGCCCTCACTTCCACCCTCTTGACGCGGCGACCCCAAACACGACTTACTCCCGTCGCTTCCCTCGACGTGGAATCATCCACCACCGTAAAAGTGGCGGATTTTCCGCTTCCAGCGAGGGTCTCCTCCTTTTCCGTCCAGGAGGCATCTCGGTTCCCAACTATCCTTTCAATCGTCCTGATCCACTGGCGTACCACTAGCGCAAAAGGCTCTCGTATAGAAAGATTCTGAGCAGCTGCTTTCTAGGTGCTTGCGTCTGAACGCGCTGAAAAATGCGACTCATGCGAAGGCCCGCTCAGTAACAGCGTGCTCGCAGTGGCACAGCCCACAACCCCAAACCAGTGGTCGGATTAAGGCCACTCAATTGGCCGCCGGCCGGACAATGTCCTCGTAGCGGTCCGGAGTCGACCGATGTGGCGCTGAGGCGAATACCACCGTGGGCTTAACGGTTCGCTGTTACGACCGTTGTTCCTAACAGGAGCCGCAATCTCCAATGCTGAACAGATGCTTGCACCCTTTGGGAAATCCTGTCCAGATTCTCCTGACACTGAGCCAACTAAACGCCAGATGCTCAGCACAGAACTACTGGCAGGCAGTCCTGTCAGCAAGAATGCCAACAACACGGTGCTACACTGCAACCGTGCGAAGCTTCCGCCAATATCAACAACGGTCATCCACGTTGCCCGTATGTAAGGTAGTAATAAAAAGACTACTCACCCGTTATATTACGCCGAGTCAGTACACAAAAATCCACAAAATTGTACAAAAAATGTGTACGCGCACAAATCACTTGCGGTCAATAACCCTCCCACCCAACGATCGCACAAACAATTTCACCGACCGCCACGTAGACGCGCCAGGCAATAACGGTGCCAGCTAAAACGCGGAAACAAATTACCGCACAAAAGGGAATCGCAAAAAATCGCAGAAAAAACACTTTTAAATAATCACAACGATGCGCACGCAAGTTACGTATTGTAATATTCACCCTTTTACTTTGTGCACCTAACTTTTATCTCTCCTTTCAAGTCATCCTTTTCTTTAATATAACTTTAAAATGACCTCTAGAATTAAGTACTCGTTTTTAATTTATTTACGGTTATATATTCTAATTCTATTCTTATCCATTACTCACATTCTCATTCTTGTTTCGATATTGAAAGGATGAAGACCTAAATATGAACAGAGTCAATCAATTTTGTAAATTCTTAATATATACATACTATATATATGTATATTGGTAAAATATAAAATTGTGTTTGATTTCTACATTAATTATAACTGGCGCAGTCTCTTAAAAAGGAACTTACGTGTATTCAAAAGTAAATTAACTCAAGTTAAAATTCGAAGTAAAGACATTAGTAAATAATTTAACCAAAGTTAAATTGAAATAAAAAACTATCGTACAGTTTTGTGGCACAAGTATATATATATACATTAGAGTGATTCAAAAAAAAAATGTTTTTTTTTTCGTTTGGTACTCGGAAAAATAGGTTGCTAGACACCTCTAAGAAAGCCTCTCCAAACATGAGTTTTTAATTGTAACGGGAAGGTCCTCCTACATACAGTTTTCTATTTTTTCTTATTATCAGATAGAAAAATTTATATCTCGCTTCCAACTACTTAAAAAAATATATTGTTCCTTAGATTTTGTAGGAAATTGAATGCTCTACAAAAAAGGTCTATTATGATTTTTTCGTAAACCCAAACGTTTAAAAGATAATAACAGTTAAAGTTTGATTATTTTTGGGAAAATTTTTTATTTCTTATGAATTTTATAACACAATGAAAAAAAATTATTATGAATGATGAAACCCACAGTTTTGTAGGAAATTTACTGCTCTATAAAAATGGTCTTATATGATTTTTCGATTAAGTTAAGCGTTTACGAGATATTCATCGTCAAACATCAATCAATGCATATTAGGGTGGATCAAAAAAAAATTTTTTTTTTTTCGTTTAGTACTCTGAAAAATAGGTTCCTAGACACCTCTAAGAAAGCCTCTCCAAAAATCTATTCATAATAATTTTTTTTCATTGAGTTATAAAATTCATAAGAAATAAAAAATTTTCCCAAAAATAATCAAACCTTAACTGTTAATATCTTTTAAACGTTTGGGTTTACGAAAAAATCATTGTAGACCTGTTTTGTAGAGCATTCAATTTCCTACAAAATCTAAGGAACAAGATATTTTTTCAAGTAATTGGAAGCGAGATATAAATTTTTCTATCTGATAATAAGAAAAAATAGAAAACTGTATGTAGGAGGACCTTTCCGTTACAATTAAAAACTCATATTTGGAGAGGCTTTCTTAGAGGTGTCTAGGAACCTATTTTTCCGAGTACCAAACGAAAAAAAAAAATTTTTTTTTTAATCACTCTAATATACATACATAAATATATGTAAAAGTGCTCTTCCCAGGTGAGAGAGTTAAACTAACGGATTTGGTAAAATACTGCCAACAAAAACAGCAAAATATTGGAATTAGCAGTGCATCATGGCATTGCAGCTAACTGTGAGCGACATCATCAAAGATGCTCAATCAATTGTCATATTTAAAGGCGACAATACATATGTATGCGTTATCATCATTTATAAGAGAAGTGGAGTCAATACAAACTCTAGTGAGAGAGCAACCTACTCTCCAAACGTACATATGTATATGAACGTGTAATTTTCAATAAATTACAAGGTCCTGCTCTTCACATTTTACGAACGCAGGGTGCATCGCCAACGTGGGAGTGTGTGAAACGAGCGCTAATAAAAAACTTTGGAGCGAAGGAGACATATGACGAGCTATTTAAATGTGCACATACAATTATCAACAACAATATTGTAAGTTATTATTCACAGCTTTGTAATATTTGTGATAAAATCAACGAAAAATTTTAATTTGACGATGAGAAGCTAATCGAGTATGAACCACAACGTATTGATAAGTTTATTTTACGTACTTTTTTAAATAATATATATATAAACCGAGCTTCGGTTATAATTAATTCTAAAGTTACAAATATTAAGGATGGTTTTCAAATATTAGAGAACATGATTTAATTTTAATTAAATGATTTAATACTGAAAGTAAAACTAATTTAAGAAATTCTGATAAGTTTAATACTAATCATTCAATGTTTCCTTGCAATTTTCCAACACCAAATCAAGTTTGTTATAAACAACCTTCTCAAACATTTAATAATCAAAATACGAATAGGTATACAAATTTTCGAAGATTTTCTAACTCTCACAACAATAATGCTTTTTTAAACCAACCCTCGCAAATGAGAAATAATGGTAATTTTCGGAATAATAATGCACAAGCTATCTCTGCTCAATTTCGCAAAATAAACAATGACGTGACTAACATGTCACCTATAATGATGACAATTTGAATTTTTTTACAACAGCCTCTAGAAACCATTACCGTTAGTAGAATTAACTATTGACAACGAAAAAATTTTAGCATTGATAGATACTGGTGCAACAACATCGCTACTTGATACAAATAAATTAGTAAAATATAAAAGAATGCAACTTATACAAAACATTTTCCTTAATTCATTGAGTACTTATATTACAGAAGAAATAATCACAAATGTTCCTTTTTAATTTAATGAAAACGCAACTGGCTAGATGAGTTAGCTCTCCCCTCTATACACCCGACACTGAACGACCATACGACAACACACCACTCTAAGGCGATCCACATGAAGACACCACACACGAATATACCACACATGCGGACATCACACCACAACTCTACACTATCTAACCATCAAAAGCGACCGCTCCAGAGGACGACCTCCCCTTTTTTACAACGATCTCGCACCGAGCGAACGTGTCACGCAGCGTCAGTTTCCGTATCCATATTTCGCAGCGGCGGTGAATCCAACAAAACCAAACCATTAAACTAAACATTAAATTAAACAAACCAAAACCGAAACATTAAAATAAACATTAAATTAAACCAAACCAATCCAAACTGTGTCTATTTTTGCCGGTGAGGTAACAAGTGCCGAGGTAAGTGGTGGCTAGCAATAGCGATAGAAACATTGGTCCTTCGAGCCATAGTGGGAGGCACTATGGAAAAATAGAAAAGCGAAAAAAGTGAAAAAAAAGTATTAACGAAAACAAAAATTGTGTAGTGAAGTGCGAGTGAACTAGCTTGGAAAAACAAAACCCAAAATCTAAGCTAAACTAAAAAAAAAAATTGTGCGGTGAGAAGAAAGTGCAGTTAAAACAGGAAAAAAGTGAGGAATCAACAGTGCAGTGAACACATAAAAGTGCACTGCAGTGGCAACTTTCATATACATGCATATGTACATATATACAATAATATAAGTGCGATTCCTAGACAAAACATTTTCTCTCCAAAAAAACACCCTAATCCATACATATAATGAAAAGAGCGGGCGCGAAATAAAGAAATAAATTACATAGTGGGCGCGAAGCCGGTTCTAACAACAAAAAATATACATACATAAATAACCACCAAAAAACGGGCGCGAAGTAAAAACAAAAAAAAAACCACACAACATCACCATCTCACCAAAATTCACCGCAACAAAAGGACTGGGAGAAGAGGCCACAAACGCACACACTGGGAGGAAAGCCCACAAACGCACACACATTAAAGACCACATACATACAATCAAACTGTCCCCAAAACCCCTGGCGGAAATACAAGTGAGTTGGTTATATCGTTCCTATCATTATTTCTATTATATATATGTACATATGTATGGTTTTTTTTTATAAAAAAGGCCAAACATTTAAAACAGATATTTTGCGTTTCTAACCATCCGTTAGAATAAAAAAAAAACTGTTGCCAAACTGTTTTAGTATTCGGTTATTTCCCGGTAAAAACCGAAATACCGCTAAGAAACAAAACAGTTTGGTAATACGAATAATAAATAATTGATTGCTGCTAAGTGCTCACAGTTGTATGAAAACACAAAATTATTTCTACAACAAAAAATCTTTCAAGTATTTACTTGCACCAATTTCCAGCGGTACCCCTTATACTTAATCAAGTATAAGCAGGACTGCTTAAAATAAGCCAAGGCAAATCATAAGCAGACAAAAGAGAGGAAATATTTAAATTGAAAACCATACATACATACATATGTATAAATAAAACTTTCCATACATCATATACATACATACATATATCCGATATAATTATATTTAAATAAATTACAAAGAGTAAATTTACTCTTTTTTACACAACAGTCGTAAAAACATATACGAGGAAACGATATATATATTTCATATATTTACTTATATACATAAATATCTACCCACTTTAAGTTTCCGCTAATTTTCTTTTCGCGGTTTATTCGTACGGCGAATATACATACACGCGTACCTATGTACGAGTATATACGGTCACATTATAAATACGTACATACATACACACGCAGAACGCATATGGTAAATTTATACCCCAGGTACAACTTGAACAAAATAAAAATTTGATTTTCAATTAAATCGTCAACAATTTAATACTGATCGCAGCATCTCACAGTGGATCCGTCAGAGGCCAAAAATCAAAAAAATCAACCACACATGATTGAAACACAATGTAAACCAATTGTCTCTTAAATGTCCAATCTTCTTTAAACCATACCGCATTTTTCTGAAAACCTAACGGGACTTTCTAAAAACAGCATTGAAAGCGTGAACACGTGTTCATTTTCGCAACGCAGCTGCGCGCAGAGTGATTTTGTCAAATTAAAATCGAACTTCAAAGAGATCAAACGTTTGCTAGAGTGATCGGAATTGGATTATTTAAAATGCATTTTGATGTTGAAGGTATTAACTTTAAATCTAGATGTTAATAATTAACATCCTTGTAAAGTATTTCATGAAAAACTAATTTTACCGATAGTATTTTTTTGTGTATTTTGTGAACGTCTTTTTTATGTTTAGTTGAAGTTTTAGTTGTGTTTCAAGAAAATCCAGAAATTGGTTTGTATGTCATTGTGTTTGTCTTACTTTTAGGGTTTGAATGTGCAGAAATGTGCAGATGTCTGTATAATCGTAAAAATACTAAGGCCGTTTAAGTTGTCCTTTTGTCTATTGTGCTGTGTTGGTCTGTCTTCGTCTTTTGTAGCTGTGAATATTTTTGCAAAACTGTTAATAAATAAATATCTAAATTTTGTTTATGTTTCTTTCGAATAATTTTTGATGTAGGTTCTTCCCATAAGTGTGTGTTTACACGCCTGCAATTTTTAATATATGGTGCACAGAACACGGAACCAAAGCAGAAAAACTGACGAAATTGATTTCAGTTGTGCAGGGGAATATTCAAAACAACGGTTACATCTGTAAAACAATTTCAACTTTTTGGAACAATTATAAACGCAAAAAATCTTCAGTTGTTCAATACCAATCTGGTTGGCTGAATAAAGAGGAATCGATTTTGTTAAAACGCACGCAGTGTAAATCGCAGCAGATGGAGGAAAGTACTCATCGTGGCCGTCCTCAACTGGATTTTGCTGACTCTTCAACGAGAACTAAGCGACGTCGTATAGCTCAACTGAGTGAAATAGATGAGTCCGCTGTTTCTGCTCTACGCAATGAACATCAGAATCAAAAGATTCTGCCAGCAGGTCCCACTGAAGTTACTTCACTCTTAATGGAGACCTCTATGTCGAAACACCAGTATTTGCTGATAAGAAATTTTGTGAACAGCAAAATATCCTTTGATTTATTTCCAAGCTATCAAAAAATATAAAATTCAAAAAAAAGTAGATACCCAGACAATATTTTTGTAGACGAATCTCATGCGGAAGTCGAATTGCAGAGCTTACTTAACAGTACAGCATCTAGTATAATAGAGCTTCAGACCAACTTAATTGAAACTATTCCTGAGAATGCAGTTAGCAATCTAACTTTAATTGGAAAATGGGGCTTTGACGGAAGTACGGGGCATAGCGAGTATAATCAAAAGTTTTCATCCAGTGATTTGAACGATAGAAGCTTATTTGTAACATCATACGTACCTCTCCAACTAGTTTCGCAAATAGATGATCAAATAATTTGGAAAAACCCCCGACCATCATCGACTCGTTACTGTAGACCGATCAGATTTCAATTCAAGAAAGAGACAACCGAACTTTCGATTAAAGAAGAGAAGTAGATATTTTAAGGAAAAAATTAGCCTTTTGAAGCCAACACAATTAACCGCATCTAATAGAAAAATAGTTATTACACATAGCTTGCACCTTACTATGGTAGATGGAAAAGTGTGCAACGCGATCAGCGAATCTTCCGCTGCAAAGTGTTGTATATGTTCAGCACGGCCAACAGAAATGAACGATGTTAAAAAATGTTTGATTAAAGAAGTTCGCACAACATTTTATGAATTTGGCTTATCTCCACTGCATTCATACATACGCTTCTTTGAATACTTTTTACATGTTTCATATAAACTAGAGGTCAAAATGTGGCAAGTAAGAGACACAGAGAAGAAAAGTAAAGTATTGGAGAGAAAAAATAAAATTCAGACGGAATTGCGCAAAAAAATGGGTATAATAGTGGACAAACCAAGAGATGGAGGTAGAGGATCGTCCAACGATGGAAATATCGCAAGAATATTCTTTTCTAATGCAGCCTTGAGTTCCGAAATCACAGGAATTGATGAATGTTTGATTCATAGGTGTGCAACATTATTGCAAGCCATGGCATCGGGGTATAAAATTAATGCGGAGAAATTTAAACTCTACGCACTGGATACAGCTAATGATCTGATAACTGCATATCCATGGTACTATTTGCCGGCAACCGTTCACAAGGTTTTAATACATGGTTCTGCTGTGATAGAGCTACATGAGTGTCGATTAGAGAGCTTTCGGAGGAAGCTGCAGAGTCCAATAACAAGGAAATAAAAAAATTTAGACTTCAGAAAAAGACAAGTCCACTTTGTTGAAATCTGTTTATGAATTACTAGATGATTCTATATAATTTTTGTTTCCTTTATTTTTCTTTTATTGTTTTTTTATATTGGATTTTTGATGATATGTATGTCTATGTAAAACAACATTTTTCTAAAAACATAACTGCAATGTAGATAAAATAAAATAATTTCAATTTTATTAAAAAAAAAAAAAAATATTAAGTTTGTTTCGATCATTCCTAATGGGAACTATTGGATATAGTCGTTTGGTTTGTCAAATTTTTTTATTATTTCTTATCTTTATTTTTGGAAACCCGATATGTCAAGAAAAGTATTTTTGGCCGCGGATCCACAGTGCATCTGTACGTTTTGAAACGGCGAAAAATTTATTATAATAATATAATTGAAAATTTGTACAATTGTGTATCGTCACATATCTAAAAACGCATATTACTTCAAAGTCCACATTGGCATATATTCCGCAATACCCCTTGGTTTTTGATTAACAAAAAGAAGCAGGATTGCGTATATAATATATTCAAAGACCACATTGGCACATATCCCACAATACCCCTTGGTTTTTGGTCAACAAAAACAAGCAGGATTGTGTAAAACATAATAAAGCGTAATACATATGTACATACATGCATATGTACAAAGAGCAGTGATCTCTGAAACGAGCTCTCATTTGCACATAACAAAATAAAAGATACATAAATGTATACACGTACATATACAAATATATACAACAAAAAAATTATTTGTTTTTGGGGTTAATAACAAATAATTAAATAAAATTAAATCGAAATTAAAATTGAATACTAGTAAAGTACATAATTTGAAACAAAAATAAAACAACTCTTATTTACTTTAAAAGAGTTGTCGGTTATACAAAATCGCGATTATACGCGGCTATTAAAAGCGTTTTTGGTTTACTAATTTAATTAAAAACGCTTATTTACGTAAAAGAGTTCTCGTCTGAACGTATGTACATACATATGTGTATACAAAACTGTGGTGAAATTAAATTCAATAATTTCAGTATAAAAAAAAAATATCTGTTTTATCGATTTTCTTTGAAACTTTTACTTACAAAAGAGTCTTCCTTTCGAAATATTACATCGACATGTACATATAAACAATCTGTGGTAAAATTTAATTTATTTATCTGTTTATCGATTTTCTTTGAAACTCTTACATACAAAAGAGTCTTCTATTGAACATTTTATATACGAAACCTTGTTAAACATCTAAAAGTCTAGTTTTCACAAAGATGTTTTGATATTCTATACATTTTTTAAATTAGCTCAGACTCAAAGGACTCTAAACCAAGTCAGTTACTAAAAGTCCCAAAGATGATTTCTGACGAAAAAAGTCCATGTACACCCGCAGAAGCTACACGCTCGAAGCAAGGTGCTACGAAACAGAAAAAGGGGGAAAGACATATCATACTCTAAATTTATTTCTGAGAGTGACTGTCTAATAAAATATTGCAATCGATTTGCTTCTTCGCCGATTCAATAAGATTCTGAATCGGCGCTAGAAATAAAAAGCCAAACAATTGAAATATTTTGGACACGTCTCCAGGCTGCATATGACGCAATTGTAGATACTGACGATTCAGATCTACCAGAGAACTTTAAATCTTCTGCTTACGCCAAATTTGAAAACTCCTTAGACCAGTATGAAGACACAAAAATTATGATCGCAGATCAGCTAAACTTAATTAAAGCAGTTGCACCTACTCCACCTCCGAGAGTAGAGCTGCCACAAATTCAAAACCAAGAGGCAAGTTCGGGTATCCACCTTAAGGTGCCCGCATGCGACACTGAAATTTTCCATGGTGGTTATGAACAATGGCCGTCCTTCCGGGACATGTTCACAGCTGTTTACATAAACCATCCGAATTTATCAAATGCTCAAAAGTTGTATCACCTCAGATACAAAACAAAAGGTCTAGCAGGCGCCATCGTAAAACAGGTCGCATTAAATGACGACAATTTCCATTTGGCTTGGGAAGCTCTGAGATCAAGGTACGAAAACGAACGAATACTGGTAGATAAGCAAATAACGATATTAATGAACTTACCCAAAATTCAAAAGGAAGCAAGTGAAGAATATATGAAACTTCAATTCACGGTTTCCAACTGTTTGTCGGTTTTAGCCACACAAAATATTCCCACAGACAATTGGGACCCAATTCTGGTAAATATATGCACCGCCGCATTATCAGAAAAATCGTTATTGCTATGGGAACAATCTCTCTCATCAAGGAAAAAATGCCAAACGTGGCAGCAAATGCAAGATTTCCTAACTACCCAGTATTAAATCGCAGAAAGAGTTGATAAAAAGTTAATTAAACCAAAAGCTGTTTCCCATGACCTTAATAGAAGCTTCCAAAGATTCCAAACCAGTAGCAACAACAATTCAAATAGAAGCTTCTTCAAAAATCAAACGTTCACATCTGAACAATACAAACAAATGTCATGGGAATTGTGCACAGGGGGACATAAACTTAAGTCTTGCGAGAAATTTAAGAAATTAAATATAATTGACCGAAACAATTTTGTAAAGTCAAAAAGACTTTGCACAAACTGCTTTACACGTATTCACATGCCTAAAGATTGTGAATGCAAATTTAATTGCGTTTATTGCCATAAACGACATCATTCGATGTTACACATTACCAATTTTTCCAGCTCACCCCCAAACAGCGCAAACATAAAAAGAGCAACAGGTTTAGTTGCAACAACAAATTCAGAAAACAGCCAAGAAGCACCATGCTGCTCAAAGGCGTTAAAAACCCAAACGCTACATAGCAAAACCCATAGTAGAGTACTACTACCTACAGCAGTCGTCTCCATCGAACAACGAGGAGAACTGTTTAAACTCAGGGCCTTAATAGACCAAGGATCACAACGATCATTTATTGCGTCTAGGGCACAAAATAGGCTACAACTGCCTACAAAATTAGCCAAATATGAAATTACGGGAATGGGCGGAAGAGTAGTTCAAAACTCCAATAAAATCTGCCCCATTACCCTAGTTTCCCCCTGCTAAATAGCAAGCATTGGCAAAAGGTTTCACACCTTAAGTTAGAAGACCCCAACTGCAACACTCCCTCTCAAATAGATCTTCTATTAGGCAGCGATCTCATACCACAGATAATACTCGAGAAAATTACAAAAACACTTCTGGCGCAAAATAACATTTTCGGATGGGTCCTAAGTGGACTAGTTGCGGAACCGGTTGCCACGATGACAACTAAGGTTGAGGAAATCTCTAACG
>NW_026089622.1:32500102-32557289 GCF_024586455.1 Bactrocera neohumeralis
ACACCCGACACTGAACGACCACACGACAACACAGCACACTAACGCGTTCCACATGAAGACACCACACACTACTACACACGAATATACTACATGCGGACATCACACCACAACTCTACACTATCTAACCATCAAAAGCGACCGCTCCAGAGGACGACCTCCCCTTTTTTACAACGATCTCGCACCGAGCGAACGTGTCACGCAGCGTCAGTTTCCGTATCCATATTTCGAAGCGGCGGTGAATCCAACAAAACCAAACCATTAAACTAAACATTAAATTAAACAAACCAAAACCGAAACATTAAACTAAACATTAAATTAAACCAAACCAATCCAAACTGTGTCTATTTTTGCCGGTGAGGTAACAAGTGCCGAGGTAAGTGGTGGCTAGCAATAGCGATAGAAACATTGGTCCTTCGAGCCGGAGCCTTGGAAACTAGTGGATTTTAAGGGTAAATATTTCAATGCAATTATTGGACAGAATATACTGACTCCAATGCGTAGTGTTATAGATATGTGCAGTCGAACCGTTACATTTAATGGTAATAAAATAAATTTTTTACAACCATTAATTTTTAACGAAATTCATATCTTAGAAGAAATCAATGTGGAAAAGCAAGTCCTTGACAATATATTTCGCGGCTAACATAAACAAGAAAAATCAGTTTTAAGAACAATTCTTAATAAGTATAAATACCTAATTTACATAGAACGACATACTCTAACAAATACTAATATAATAAAGCATGAAATTAAAACTGTATCAGAGAGGCCGGTATATTCGAAAATATATCGTTATCCCCTGATACACGAACGAGAAATATGTAGGCAAATCGACGACATGCTTAAACAAGGTATAATCCCAGAAAGTATTTCACCATAAAATAGTCCCTTATGGGACGTTCCTAAGAAATTTGACAGCGCAGGTGAAAAGAAATGGTTGTCGACTACAGGGAATTAAACAAAATCGATGATAAATTAAACATAGTAAATATTGAAAATATTTTGGAAAAACTAGGTCGAGCGCAATATTTCATTGCAATTGATCTGGCAAAAGGGTTTCACCAAATTCTTGTTAAACAAGAAGACCGGTCGAAAACTGCCTTTTCTACTCCATATGGACATTTCGAGTTCAACCGAATGCCATTCGGACTAAAAAATGCGCCTGCCACATTTCGAGGATTTATTAACAAACTACTGAAAGATTTTATTAATAAAATATGTGTAGTCTATTTAGACGATATTTTGATATTTTCTACAAATCTTCAAGACCACTTTAATGATATAAACCGAGTTCTAACGAAACTTCGTTAGGCAATTTTAAAGATCCAAATAAATAAATGCAAGTTCTTTTCAAAAGAAACTTTGTACTTAGGTCATATATTATCTGAGGGAGTTAGGCCAAATACTAGTAAAATCGATCAAATTTTGAAATTGGAATTGCTAAAATCTGTGAAACAGATTAAGTCGTTTCTTAGTGTTACTGGTTATTACCGAAAATTTCACCTCCTAATCCAGGGTGTTAAGCGACTCCCGTGCCCATTGGATGATTTGCAGCCAGGAGGTAAATTCGGCTGTATTTTAACGGAGCCTTCCCAACACCGGGCCGAATTGGGAAGTAACGGTGGCCTTACCGCGGCATGGGGCTCTGGCGCGGCGGACCTTTGAGTTCCCCTAAAAACACATAGACCCGACAGCTCATCTCGTTGAGCCAAGGGTCGTACGAAAAGGATGAACGAAACAACAGCAACAACCACTAATAATACAATGACAACCACGACAAGGCAACGAACAAAGCAGACGACAATGGACAACGGCAAAGACAGCGGAGGCTCAGGGGCTAAACGTAAGTTCAGCTTCCTGGACGCTCTATCGCCTAATGAGCGAGCGCTGTTTGAGGAGCATGCGAGAGACGACGATGATGACATGCCCTCATGCAGCGGTACTCAACAGGCGGCATCTACTGCACCCGCTAACAACGCAGCGGACCACTCCGCAACTCCTCAAACCAGAGGAGTCGCAACAACCTTGCGCAGCAGGAGGCACGCGAAAAAGGAAAAGGAGGCGCAGGGGAAGACTGCCCCCTCTACCACCATTAGGTCGTCCGGGTGGGAACGCGGGGTATGAGTGGTGCCAGCTTAAAATGGTACCTTAGGCACTTCCAGGAGGGAAGAACTTCTGAGGAGGCCGAAAAACTAGCGAGGAATAGGGTCAGAGGCAACAGTGCCTCCCCGACCTCGAAGATGCGTAAGGGCACAAACACCGCATCCAACAGTAAGGGGAGCAGCAGGATTCGGGGCAGCGGTCGTGTCAACACAAATCCAACCGCAAGGACTGGTAGTGTTGGGATGGCAACCACGGCGGCCAAACGCAAGAGCAGCCAAATTACGCCACAGGAGCCACCAAATTCCAAGAGACAACGGGGCAACTACGGCCAGGTCGCTGGTGGCCAGCTCTCCGCACCGAATCCTTCCCGGGAAGCTGAGGGACAGCGCAGATATGCGGATGCCTTAAAGGACATACGGATGGCTGTGCTGCCCCTGAGCTACCCCGCGGAGATTCTGGAAGCAGCGGAGCTTACCGCTCACCAAAATCTCCTCATGGAAGAGGTGTACAGGGGTTGCAAGGACCCTGTAGGCTTCCATGGGGTGTACTTCAAGGGCGGACTTATGCAGCTCAACTGCAAAGATGAAGATAGCGTCAACTGGCTAAGGGAGATCGCTCCCAAGCTGACTGGCTGGAGAGGCCCCATTCTTTGCGTCAGGAGAAGGAGGACATCCCGATCGTGCACAGTATGACGGTACTCCTCCCAAGATGCGAGGGGAAACATTTCGAGTTTTCTCTGGAGCTCCTCAGGAATCAAAACAGAAGGATCAATACCTCGACCTGGCGAGGACGACGAGTCCTACAAGGTCATCCGGAAGGAGGGCTTCCGCCTGAGCTATCGGAATAGTACGGTAGTTATGAGGCCCTACAAACCGAAGACAACAGGAAAAGAAGTCGAGAAGATGCAGGTGGACGAGGAGCCTACTCGTCCCAGCACCATGACAATCGAGCAGGTTGCAACTGCGAGAATCACAGCGGAAGCCCCAGCAGAGAAGCCGATCACGGAAGAGGGGGTGCTACCCTCTACGTAGGAGCTCCTGGAGGGACTTGAAGACCTTGTATGTACTGCGGGGGACGGGGCAGATGAGGACCAGTTCCTCATTGTACCGATCCTATAGTGGTCGCAAGCATAGGAATAGCCCAGGTGAACCTGCATCACGCGGCGTCAGCATCCGCTGTAATCGTGATCAGGTTCTCGGCGGATAACCTGGGCATCCTGTTAATATAGGAGCCATGGGTCCACAGAGGAGAAGTCAGAGGCCTCAATGTGGACAACAACAAGGTAATTTGGGATCTTTCTAGTGAGAGACCCCGAGCCTGCATAGTAACTAACATATTGATGTATTATGTATTTCAGAATTCCTAACACAGGACCTAGTTGCGGTGCAGGTCAGAGATGAGGAGGGAGCGGACTTCATTTTGGCAACGGCCTATCTACCAGGTGGCACATCTACTGCGCCCCGGGGGCGGTGCAGGGCCTGGTAGACTACTGCAGGATAAATGAGCTGCCCCTGGTTCGGGGGTGTGACGCGAATGCGCATCACACAGAATGGGAAGTACGGACTGCAATGCACGAGGTGAGTCTCTCCTAGAATTTATCATTAGTAATAATCTAAGTATTGAAAATGTTGGGTGTGAACCCACATTCGTCACGAGCAATAGGAGGGAAGTGTTGGACATCACCCTAAGCAACGAGCTCATGTCAGGGATGGTCTCGCAGTGGAGGGTATCGTCAGAACCTTCAATGTCAGACCACAGGATCTTCAGATTCGGGCTAGGGGTGGAGGTTATGACAATTCCCCCTAAACGCATTCCCAAAAACTCCAATTGGACTGTTTATCGGGATGTGTTAGAACGTAATCTGTTAGGGGAGGGGAAGTCGGTCAGAGGTACATCAGCCCTGGGATTGGAGAGCAGGATATCTGCGCTGAACCAGGCCATCACAAACGCATATCACTGCAGCTGCCCCCTTAAAACGATCACCAAGGGGCGTAAATGGCCCTGGTGGTCTAGTAAACTCTCGGATCTCCGATCTAATGTACGTAAGCTTTTCAATAAAGCCAAGCGTACTGGGAACTGGGAGGACTACAAAAGCAGCCTAACTGCTTATAATAAATAGATTAGGTCTGCAAAACAAGAAAATTTCAGGAATTTCTGTGAGAACGTCTCCTCAGTACCAGAAGCAGCTAGACTGCACAAAGCTCTGGCCAAGGGAAAGATGAACACAGAATTAGCGATTCAAAAAGGCGATGGCACTTATACGACAAATGCGGAGGAGAGGGCTACGGTACTCCTACGTGCGCATTTTCCGGAGACGGTTGAGGTGAACCAGTGCCTACCTGTCGTAGAGCACAAGCCGTCTCGCCTGGACTGGGTGCTCGCAAGAAAACTGTTTACTGCGGATTCAGTCAGGTGGGCCACAGCCTCGTTCGCCAAATTCAAGTCTCCGGGCGCGGACGGCATCTTTCCGGCGCTTCTGCAACAAGGTAAGCAGATCCTACTGCCACACCTTGTACAGCTGATTAGAGATAGCCTGGCGCTGGCGTATATCCCTGAACCCTGGAGGACAGCAAAGGTGATCTTTATACCGAAAGTGGGAAGGAAAGACTATTCGCTGGCTAAATCCTTTAGACCGATCAGTCTAACCCCCTTCTTACTGAAAAGTATGGAAAAGATCCTAGACCAGGAAATAAGATCGAAGGCTCTTATAACAGCACCCCTGCATGCAAATCAGCACGCGTACAGAGCGGGCAGTTCGACGAATACCGCCCAGTACCAACTAACCTCGGAAATACAGAGCTCGCTGGATACGGGGGAGGTGACGTTATGCGCCTTATTAGACATCGAAGGTGCCTTTGACAATGCGTCCCATGGGAGCGTGGCAAGGGCACTGGAGAAAAGGAATGTGGCTTCTACAGTGCGCAGGTGGATAGAGGCTGTACTGCGCACCAGAATAGCTGAAACCACATCAGGAGGCACCACTATCCGTCTCGGTACTACAAAGGGCTGCCCACAGGGAAGAGTGAGATCTCCCCTGTTGTGGAGCCTAGTCGTGGACGAACTACTGGTGCTGCTAACAAACAATGGAATCCGCTGTCAAGGATATGCGGATGACATTGTTATCATAGCTAGAGGCAAATTTTGTGAGTACTCTCTGCGATATCGTACAAAGGGGACTAGGTCTAGCCAAGGGTTGGTGCAACAATAATGGACTAAACATCAACCCCTTGAAGACGACCATCGTCCCATTTACGAGGAGCAGGTCTCTGCCTGGCCTGAGAAACTTAACTCTCGGAGGCAGAGAGATAGAGATGACAAACATGGTCAAATACCTAGGTCTCACGCTGGATTCCACGTTAAGATGGAAACAGCACATTGACCTGACCATGCAAACCAAGGATTATCAGATGGTTCTACAGTATGATAGTTCGTCCAATTGTCACTTACGGAGCGGTGGTTTGGGCACCGAAAGCAGAGCAAATGACGGTAGCTTTCAAACTATCGAAACTGCAAAGGCTCGCGTGCGTCTGTATGACAGGAGCTATGCGCACCTGCCCGACAGCTGCATTTGAGGCCCTGCTGGAGCTCACCCCGCTACACCTACTAATTGGTCAAGTCGCCAAGTACACTCTGCTTCAAATGACAGCAGAGGGGACTGGAAAAGGTAAAATTATCTCGTCCCAACGCATGGAAGAGCTAAGTGGCATCATACCACTGGCTCCTCTTCCAAGGGACGGCATTAACAAAAAGCTGAACTTCACTAAGAAGTTTAAGATCACCCTCGGCAGCAAGGCCGAATGGAGCGACTCCGCTCTCGAGCTGCTACTCAGGGATAGCTCGATCAGTAGGTACACCGACGGCTCGAAGACGTCGGAGGGAATTGGCGCAGGGGTCGCAGGACCACGCACGAAACTCTCCATACCTATGGGTAAGTTTCCGAGCATATTCCAAGCGGAGGTATTTGCTATAAGTCGGTGCGTAGAGTTAAACCTCCAACGCGGCTATCGCAACGAACGTATAGCTATACTAAGCGATAGCCAAGCGGCACTCAAGGCGATCTTGTCATACGAGTTAAAATCGCTATTGGTGCAGGAGTGTAGAGACCGGCTCAATAGTCTTGCAGAATGCAACCAGGTGCACCTTATTTGGGTGCCAGGTCACAGAGGCATCACCGGTAATGAACTGGCCGATGAGCTTGTCCGCTCTGCAGCATCCACCAGCACGGTAGGACTGGAACCTTTCATAGCGGTGGGTCCCCACACCCTAAGGGAACAGTTCTGCAATGATGAAGCAGTGGGTAGGGAGATACATTGGCAACACCTTCCAGGCTTGCGGCACGCAAAGTTGCTGATGAATGGTTATAACCTCAAAAGGTTTAAAATCATAATCAATCTCCCAAGAGATAAAGTCAGGCTACTGATCGCCTTCTACACCGGCCATTGCAAACTCAAGAAGCACTTATTCAACATGGGCCTAGCTTCTTGTGCGAATTGCCGGTTCTGCGATTTGGAACCCGAAACTCCAGAACACCTGTATTTGTACAGCAATCTGTAGACGCAGGACCAAAGCCCTTGGATCCATGTTTCTACATAGGGATCACATCGCCTCAATAGCACCTAGCAGTATATTGGAATTCATCAATTTGCTGGGGCTAGCTGAGACGCTGAGAGTCAGGAGAGGGCACAATAGACCCTAGGTCGCGGTGCAATCCTTATTAATTTATCTATTTATCTATCTATCGAAAATTTATAAAAGATTTTTCAAAAGTAGCTTACCCAATGATTATATACTTGAAAAAAGGTGTTAAATTAAACGTAAATGACCCAAATTATATTAACTCATTTGAAAAGCTTAAGGGAGTTGAAAAAATCTTAAGCGTTTTTAAGATTAAAGTTGAAATTAGACTCACTAAGATGCGCAACTAAGAGCTAATTGCCTGTGCCTTGGTCGAATTTAAAAATTCCCGTTAAAAAAAGAAACGTCTGTAAGCGGGTATAGTCTTTAAACAATAGAATTCTTTATTACAGTAGTTCATTAGTTAGCCTAAATCTTAACCTAACGGCTTCGACTAGTATGTATACAAAAAAAGGGGTAAGTATGTAGTTCTAATTCAATTCAGCAATCTCATAATTCATGGTAATAGATTATTCTAATATATAGGTAGTAGATGATGGTTATGGTTATATACTATAAAAATTGTAAGTATTTTACATGATGTAAAACATTTTATAATGTATTCAAATATTGTTCAATTATTTTGACAAATTTATTTCTTAAAAATATTTTTAGATTTATAAAGTCGGATGACGCAACCTTGAGAGGATCATGATCCTTCAACTTCGACCGGCAGCAGGGCGAGCTTATGAATAGTGCGCTTAATGGGGCCAGCCTTAGTTGCCACGTCTGCCACTAGTACCTTTCCGTCTCGTCCTTCTACGGTTGCGACGATTCGTCCTAGTGCCCACTGCTGCGGTGGCGTGTTATCTTCGTGGACGAGGACGAGATCGCCGGGCTGCAGGTTGCGTGTCGGGTGCAGCCATTTGTTGCGCTCCTGAAGACTGGTAATGTACGTTTCGGACCACTGTCGCCACAACTGTTGCTTGAGACAGCAAACAAGTTGCCATCTCTCGTAATAGCGAATTGGGTCCGTTGACACTTGTGCCGGTGGTAAAGCTCGGAGCACCCTATTAGTAGGTGTGCTGGAGTTAATCCTTCGCCGTCGTTGGGATCCTGGCTCAACGGTGCGAGGGTCCGCGGGTTGAGAATGGCCTCCACTTCGGCCAGCAGTGTTCCCAGTTCTTCGGCGGTGAGCAGCACGTTGCCCATTACGCGCACGGCGAGGTGTTTGGCGGACTTCACTGCCGCCTCCCATCATCCGCCAAAGTGCAGCGCCCTCGGTGTTATAAAGGCGAATGTGGACCCTTCTTCGGCGGCGAATCACATTACTTCCGGAGACTGGAACAGAAACGCCTTTTGAGTTCGCTCAACTTGCGATCGGCGCCGACGAAGTTGGTTGCGTTATCGCTGTATATCGTCTGTGTCATCCCTCGGCGACCAATGAACCTTTTTAGTGCGAGAATAAAGGAATTAGTTGATAAGTCAACCCAATGAAAGCAGTGTGTACAGTTTCTTACGGTTCTACTGCATGCTCTCTTGCATTAATCAGCCATATGCGTTCTCGAAGAATCGCAACCAACGCTATTGCCTCTGCGTGGTGATGTCGAAAGTGCAGGAACCGTAAATAATTGATAGCGTAATAATTTTATTTAGTAATAGTGGGAATTTGGCATCGTATGGGAGAGGTGCATTTAAAAGGAATGAAAGTGGCATATGCGAGTACTCATGCAAGAACGGATTGAGTTTTTGCAAGTTTGCGGGTAGCGTGGTGCCTTTCGTCAGTTTTTGGATTTCATTCGCAAATTCCGAATGTTTGATCACCTGAACAATTTTCAAAAAACTCAAGTATAATTCGTCAGATGTCAGGTCCTTTCCCTCCGTAGGCATTTTTGGTCGTCTAATCCATCGTAATAGATAGGCAACCACACGAAGCAATTTTTGATGAGAAGAGAAATTTTCGATAAGGTTTAATAATGTATTCTCTTTCACATTTATGGCTAGTGTGAAAGTATTTTTCTTCTTCTCTAATGCTTCATCGTCTGGGGAGAGCTGGAAGTGAGTGTTAATTGGCCATAAAGCGGGGTCTTCTAGGAGGAACTGTGGACCGCCAAAACATATTGAATTATTCAGTTCATCCACGTTGCAACCCCGAGATACTTGATGCGCAGGATTTTGTTTTGTTGGCACATGTCGCCAATTTATATTGTCAGTCAATTCTTGGATTTCAGACACTCTATTTGCAACAAAGGTTTGTAATGAAGATGGATGCGTTTTTACCCAATGCAATACGTGACCATAATTTAACAAGAAGATGTGCTGCCGAGAGCTCGAGACGCGGAAGGGACTTGGTGTTCAGCGGAGCCACTCTAGACTTTGCAGTAAGCAGCGTACATTTGACACCACTAGCAGATTGGCTTCGTAGGTATATGCAGCATCCGTACGCTCTTATTGAAGCGTCGGAGAAGCCATGTATTTGGCACTCGACTCTAGATTTACGTACCGAGGAGTGCTAATTGATGACAGCTGCAGTAGGTTGGCTTTGAAATTCTGCCAGCTAGTATCAAGGCGCAATGAAATCGACTCATCCCAATCTAGTTTTTGGATCCAAAGCTCTTGCAACTGTCAATGTGTTTTACGTGGGTATCTGCCTGCGAAGGCTCAAATCCACGGTGCTATCTATTGCTAGTAGCACATAGATCAAATTAATGCGTTGATCAGCGCCCCAAAGTGTAAGTGCATGCACAACACTACACTCTGGAAGAAACCAAGGTATGAGTGCCGCCCCACACACATACACTTTGGTTTCAATCGGTTCGGGTGAAAACCAAAGGAAACACCCTAGCCACCTTGGTCGGGTTCGAGGCCCATCTAAAACCTCTGCCGTACTCTGGGTCCGGCACCCGGCCGCAGTGCGACTCCACATTGGACAATTGCCCTTCCTGCATTTAGGTTTAAACCACAGCCACCACGAATCTCCCCAAAGGGCCAAACCCAATGAGCAGACTGAAGCGAACTTCAGGGGCGGCTGCTCCCCGTGGTACCATGTTTTAGTCTTTGGTGTGACCTGTAGCCCAAGCTTGCGCTTAAGCTACTGCCAGTCGAGCCCCCAAAAATTCCGAGGAATTCTTAAGAACCCGACTGTATGATTTTTTTGTTATCCCTTCAATTTTAGTGTTTGTTATATAATCGCAAACCCATTCAAAGAATATGATAGTATTTCAATATAGCACTTTTCTGACATCTCTGACCATGCCATCATTCAATAAACCAGATATGTGAATGTCGGACATAGTGCATATTGGATTTTAGTCGCCTCATACGACTTGTTGTGCCGAAAATGAAGTGTGGCTACCCACCGATTAAAAATTCTCAAAGAAAAAATATGTTCCTAGTCTTATATGTACCTACTTTAAAACATCAGGTTGTGAATTTTCGCAGCAATAAAAAGGTTATACATATGTATTTTTTCGAAAATCCTGCAAGATGACAACAAGAATAAAAATTGTCATTCAATATTGCATCTAGTTTTTTCAAAAAATTTATGAAAAGTTCAGAAGTTTTTACCGGATTTGCCGAATCGTATACTTTTTCTTCTGTAAAAGTGAATGCGTTTTCAAGAATCTGGTATTTGCAATTTAAAATTAGATTATTGTACACATACGTTTTGTTCGGTCCATTTTGGAGTACGCAGTGTTCATTTGGAGACCGTATTGCATTTCGTCAATTTATAGGATCGATCGTGTTCAAAAGATTTTTCTAAAATTTGCTCTCCGCTCCTTAAAGTTTGTTGACCCAATACCATCGTATACATCTCGTTTTTTTCTTTTAAATCTTAAATCACTGGAAAATCGACGTTCCGTTCTCTGCCTCTCATTTGTTTTCAATGTAATTAATGGAGGTATTGACTGTCCCTATTTATTAGGGAAAATTAACTTTAATACTCCTTAACGTTGTCTCTGATCTACTTCCCCATTTCATTATAAAAGGAAAGTACTAAATTTGCTGAATATGCTCCTCTCACGCGTGCTATGCGTGAGTTTAACTCGATTTCCGATAAAGTTCTTCTTGAGTTTTCTCACTCTATTATTCATATTCATTACTACCCTCAATTCTGTTTTTTTAGTTTAAGTTATCTACTTATGTAATTGTAATTTAATTATTTTAGAATTCAAATTTGAATCATAATTCTTCTTTAATCTGTAAGAATTAATGTTCATAGACTTAACGAAATAAATTAATAAATAAATTTGAATATGTATATATTAGAGTGATTCAATCGTTTCTTCTTTTCGCTGCGTGGCGCCAATTGGATATTCCAAGCGAAGCCAGGTCCTTCTCCACTTGGTCCTTCCAACGGAGTGGAGGTCTTCCTCTTCCTCTGCTTCCCCGGCGGGTACTGCGTCGAATACTTTCAGAGCTGGAGTGTTTTCGTCCATCCGGACAACATGACCTAACCAGCGTAGCCGCTGTCTTTTAATTCACTGAACTATGTCAATGTAGTCGTATATCTCGTACAGCTCATCGTTCCATCGAATGCGATATTCGCCGTGGCCAATGCGCAAGGACCATAAGTCTTTCGCAGAACCTTTCTCTCGAAAACTCGTAACGTCGACTCATCGTTTGCTGTCATCGTCCAAGCCTCTGCACCCTATTGCTGGACGGAAATAATGAGCGACTTATAGAGTTTGGTTTTTGTTCGTCGAGAGAGGACTTTACTTTTCAATTGCCTACTCAGTCCAAAGTAGCACCTGTTGGCAAGAGCAATCCTGCGTTGGATTTCCAGGCTGACATTGTTGGTGGTGTTTACGCTGGTTCCAAGATAGACGAAATTATCTACAACTTCAAAGTTATGACTGTCAACAGTGACGTGAGAGCCAAGTCGCGAGTGCGACGACTGTTTGTTCGATGACAGGAGATATTTCGTTTTGCCCTCGTTCACTACCAGACCCATTTTCTGTGCTTCCTTGTCCAGCCTAGAGAAAGCAGAACTAACGGCGCGGGTGTTGAGGCCGATGATATCAATATCGTCGGCATACGCCAGCAGATGTACACTCTTATAGAAGATGGTACCTTCTCTGTTTAGTTCTGCAGCTCGAACTATTTTCTCCAGGAGCAGGTTGAAGAAGTCGCACGATAGGGAGTCGCCTTGTCTGAAACCTCGTTTGGTATCGAACGGCTCGGAGAGGCCCTTCCCGATCCTGACGGAGCTTTTCGTGTTGTTCAACGTCAGTTTACACAGGCGTATTAGTTTTGCGGGGATACCAAATTCAGACATCGCGGCATAAAGGCAGCTCCTTTTCGTGCTGTCGAAAGCAACTTTGAAATCGACGAAAAGGTGGTGTGTGTCGATTCTCCTTTCACGGGTCTTTTCCAAGATTTGGCGCATGGTGAATATCTGGTCGGTTGTTGATTTTCCAGGTCTGAAGCCACACTGATAAGGTCCAATTAGTTTGTTGACGGTGGGCTTTAATCTTTCACACAATACGCTCGATAGAACCTTATATGCGATGTTGAGGAGGCTAATCCCACGGTAGTTGGCGCAGATTGTGGGGTCTCCTTTTTTATGGATTGGGCATAGCACACTTAAATTCCAATCGTTGGGCATGCTCTCGTCCGACCATATTTTACAAAGAAGCTGATGCATGCTCCCTATAAGTTCTTCGCCGCCGTGTTTGAATAGCTCGGCCGGTAGTCCGTCGGCCCCTGCCGCTTTGTTGTTCTTGAGGCGGGCAATTGCTGTTCGAACTTCTTCATGGTCGGGTAATGGAACGTCTGCTCCATCGTCATCGATTGGGGAATCGGGTTCTCCTTCTCCTGGTGTTGTGCGTTCACTGCCATTCAGCAGGCTGGAGAAGTGTTCCCTCCATAATTTAACTATGCTCTGGGCATCAGTAACTAGATCACCTTTGGGGGTTCTACAAGAGTATGCTCCGGTCTTGAAACCTTCTGTAAGCCCCCGCATTTTTTCGTAGAATTTTCGAGCATTACCCCTGTCGGCCAGCTTGTCAAGCTCTTCGTACTCACGCATTTCGGCCTCTTTCTTCTTCTGTCTGCAAATGCGTCTCGCTTCCCGCTTCAACTCCCGGTATCTATCCCATCCCGCACGTGTTGTGGTCGACCGTAACGTTGCGAGGTAGCCAGCATGTTTTCTCTCCGCTGCGACACGGCACTCCTCGTCGTACCAGTTGTTCTTTTGCACTTTCCGAAAACCAATGGCTTCGGTTGCAGCTGTACGTAAGGAATTTGAAATGCCGTCCCACAATTCCCTTATATCGAGTTGTTGACTAGTGCTCTCAGAGAGCAGGAGTGCAAGCCGAGTAGAAAATCGTTCGGATGTCTGTTGTGATTGCAGCTTCTCGACGTCGAACCTTCCTTGTGTTTGTTGGCGTGCGTTTTTTGCTGCACAGAGGCGAGTGCGAATCTTAGCTGCAACAAGATAGTGGTCCGAGTCGATGTTAGGACCTCGGAGCGCACGCACATCTAAAACACTGGAGACGTGTCTTCCATCTATCACAACATGATCGATCTGGTTGGTAGTTTTTCGATCCGGAGACAGCCAGGTAGCTTGATGAATCTTCTTATGCTGGAATCTAGTACTACAGATAACCATATTTCGGGCCCCGGCGAAGTCAATCAGCCTCAACCCATTTGGGGATGTTTCGTCGTGGAGGCTGAACTTACCGACCGTAGTGCCAAATATACCTTCTTTGCCCACCCTGGCCTTAAAGTCGCCAAGCACGATTCTGACATCGTGGCGGGGTCAGCTCTCATAAGCGCGCTCCAAGCACTCATAGAAGGCATCTTTGGTCACATCGTCCTTCTCATCCGTCGGGGCGTGGGCGTAAATCAGCGATATGTTGAAGAACCTCGCTTTGATGCGGATTGTGGCTAGACGTTCATTCACCGGAGTAAATGATAGTACTCGGCGACGAAGTCTCTCTCCCACCACGAATCCAACACCAAACTTGCGCTCCTTTATATGGCCACTGTAGTAAATGTCACAAGGACCTACTCGTCTCTGTCCTTGTCCCGTCCATCGCATTTCTTGGACGGCGGTGATGTCAGCCTTTATTTTTGCGAGGACATCAACCAGCTGGGCAGCGGCACCTTCCCAATTAAGGGTCCGGACATTCCAGGTGCATGCCCTCAAATCGTAGTCCTTATTCCGTTTGCCATGGTCGTCTCTCATCCGAGGCTGTTTAAACTTTTTCATTGGTATTGTTTTTTACGTGGCGGGTCCCAAACCCAGCGCACAACCCTATGTAGGGAATGTTTCGCCTTCTCACATTAGCTCGCCTTCGAACGGATGTTCTTAGGCTACCCAGAGGATACTTGGTCAAAGACCGGAAGTCGTGAGCTGCTTGAGCCATGTGTAAAAGAATCGTTTCTGGCCACTCCCAAGTGAATAGCGATCAGAGAACTTTCCTCACTTGCGTGAACTTCTACACATGACTCCATCCTTTGGTAATTAGTGGGGCTAATAAGCCAAGAGGATCGAAAAGGCGAGCAGAGACTGACAGTATGTTCCGTTTAGTGGTTCGCAGATCATTAAAGTTGGCATCCAAAACAAATCAATGGATTCCTAGAATTTTAGTTGAGTTTTTGTCATTGAAGCTTAATGACTTTTCAGTACATTTGCTTTCAAAAAATTTAGGGTGGTTCGAAAACCACTTCGTTAAGGTGAATCCGGCTGAGTTTAATATTTCAATTACTTCACTTCTTATAAGATCTAGAGACTCAAAATTTTCAGATCCTATTAATAAGTCATCAACATAAAAGTCTCTTTTGATGGCCAATGAACCGAGTGGATTTTTAGTTGTATTAGCATCGCTGAGCATTTGTAAACACCGAGTTGCAAGAAATGGTGCAGGCGTAGTGCCGTAAGTGACGGTGTTAAATCGAAAAATCTGAATTTGCTCTGAGGCATGCTCTCTCCACCCAATGAGCTGACAGTTTCTGTCTTCTTCATATATGATTATTTGGCGGTACATTTTAGTAATGTCTGCCGTTAAAGCGTACGTAACGAAAATGAAGAAGAGGTGAGTAGAATTCTTCTTGGATGATTGGGCCTACCATCAAAAGTTCATTTAATGAAATTTGAGAAGAAGTACGACTCGACGCATCAAAGGCAACTCGTTATTTTGTTGTTGTGCTTACGAGCCTCAAAACACACTGATGCGGAATGAAATAGTGTGGTTCACTCGGAATCTTATTATTTGTTGGGCTCATGTGACCCAGCGCTTTATACTCGTTCATGAAGTCCAGATACATTTTACGAAGTTCTGGATTTTTCAATGTTTTCCTCTCCACGGCTTGAAACCGCCGAAATGCGATTTCATAGGAGTGTCCGAGTAACTGACGGTCAGCCTTAAAGGGCATTCTGACTTGAAGCCTTCCTGAAAGTAATACTTCAGTTGTATTGACAAAAAATTGTTCCCACTCATTTTGTTCAGGTGTGAATTTGTTGCCAATTGTTTCTGAAGGAAGTTCTTCCAGAGCCCAGAATTTTTGGACTACTGAATCTATTGACGTTAAGTCTTCTTCAGTTTGGCATAATGTGCTATTTACTTCGGGAGGAGGACTAAGACTGCTGACATATTTGCCAGACACAATCCATACCAAAAGAGATTTCTGTAGCGTTGGTTGATTAGGGCTACTTTTAATTTGACCAACCGCTAAGAAATCGGAAAAGGTTTTTGCTCCTAATAACATATCGATCTTTTGAGATTTTTGGAATTCTGGATCCGCCAATTTAATATTGTGCCGAATTTTCCAACCATTAATATTAATGTAATGGTCTGGATGATTAGCCGAAATACATCGCATAATCCAGAATTCCGCGGAAAATTCATAGTTAATTACGCGCGACTTAACAAATGCGCTTAATTTGGCCCCGACCTTTGTACTTGAATTGCCAATCCCTATAATATTTAAAGTCCTGTTTTGGCGTCGAATCTACAGTTTTTGGGCCAGATCCTCCGTCATGAAATTGACTTGACTTCCTGAGTCCAGCAAGGCTCTTGCGGGCAGGTACTCTCCCCAGCTTGATCTCAACAGGATAACTGCTGTTGCCAACAGTACCCGATCAGGCACACTTATTGTATGCATTGCGTGTGTAGTTGTTGTTGGTTGCGGATGAGGTTCAGCAGCGAAGGATACAGGATACTGGTGCAGTAATGTGTGGTGGGACCGATTACACCCGCGACATCGATCCGCTCTGCATTTCGATACCGTATGTCCCTTACGCAAACAATTTATGCATAAGGGCACCGATTTGACTAACTCAAATCTCTGTTGAACAAAGAGAGTTTTAAAAGTGGGGCAAGCTGTAAATTAGTGGTCCTTCGATTTACACTGCTGGCATGTCGGCTGCTTTGTATTCGCTGCAACTAAAGCGGACTTCGTTCCATTCTTGTGAGGCTGCTTCACGTGGTTCACGTTGGCTGCTGCTATGGGTCTCGTCCTCGAAAATGATGCGCCTTCAGCTGATAGGTGCTGGTACCGTCTATTTAAGGTAGCTTCACAATCCTTCCACAATGGTAGCTTGTCGTAATCCAGCTGTTCTTCCCACTTTGATCGGGTGGCAGATTCAACTTTTGTTATAACTATGTGAATAATTATCGCATTTGTGATTTGTTTCACATCCCCAGCGATAGCAATGAGTCATATACAGCCGACACTTCATCAATCATCGCGCGTAATGAAGGGGCTGATGGCTTAGGGATAGTTGGCAGCTCAAAAAGTTTTGAAATCGTATTAAAAAAAATTAAACATTTATTGTCGTAAACCTTTTTGACATTTGAAACGCCTTTACCGTGCCCAGAGCCTCTCCAGATAGACAATTAACCAAATGCTTAAATTTTTCAATATCTGGGATGTTTGGATCATTGTGAACCAAACTCTCAAACAAACTCATGAAATTTTTAAATTTCGAATTTTCTCCCTTGAATTTCGGCAAATTCATTTTTGAGAGCCTTGAACTGTGAGACTTTACAAATGATGTTTCAGCAATAGATATTCTATTTTTGTCCGAAATTGTTTTAATTATAGATTTTGTTTCTACAATTATGTCCTCTAACTCCCCTCGGGCCATGTCGTCTTCATCAATCTCTTCAATTTTAGATTGACATTTCATCAATTTCTCACTATGTGAGTTTAATATATCAAGACGACAATCCAATTTGATTGGATCTAATGACATAGTCTTTTCTAGCAGACCCGTTTTTATGCGTAAAATGCTACTTTTCGCCACCGTCCTTTGACGCTTTAATAACTTTAAGTCGATCAACTCCTCACTTGGAGAGAGATTGGCGATAGTTGGCTTTGGCAGAGAACGTATAATATATAGAAGGTTCAATTACGGACAGGCGTGTGAACTGTCAAGAGCTAATAAAATCCTATTAGTGGATTTCACCACTTTTGGCTGAGAAAGAGTTGAGCGAACAGAGCTGATCATTCAATGAAAATTGTGCTCAGAAATATACATACATTGCTATTACAGACGTATGTTGCTCTTTTGCTTATATTTTTATACGTTTACATGTAATCATATCAATTGATATGAATATCATTTTGCGAATTTTTGTGAATTCATGCAAAATTGATAACATTATTATTAAATTATGCTATTTTCATGGTAATATTTGTAGTTAATGTCCAAATAAAAGCTACTTTTTAAATATTTCTTATCTTTGATATTATTATATAATTTCGTATGCATGTATATATGCTATATACATATGTATGTATATGAATTATTATCGTAATATCCTAAAGACATAATATAATAATAATATATGTATGTAAATCACATCTCTTATCATACGCATCTATCCTGCAGATATGTATGTATGTATGCAAGTACAAATCAATTTCAAATCAAGATATTATCATTTATCAGTAATATAAAAAGCGCGCGCTTCTCTATATTTACGTACACACATATGTATGTATGTATGTGCGTATGACATTCTCACACAAATAATATATGCGTACGCATGTAAATCAAAAAATACAAACATTCTTCTGGAAAAACACAATAGTCTCAAAAACCATCATACATACTTGCAATATGAGTACATATGAGTTAAGCTTTCTCTCGCTGAGAAAGCTAAAAAAAAAAACAAAATTGTTTTCGCGTTTAACAACTGTGCTGCATGGATGGCAGCGCGACCGCGTTACTTTATTGATTGACATAAAATGTGAGTAAAATTAGTGCTTAACATAATTTTATACCTAAATTCCGTCTAGCCTGCAGTGTGGTGGCGTGATGCACTTCCAGGAATTGGCTTGTGAAGGTGCATAAGCATTTCGGGTGCGCGTGCCGGAAGTCAAGTCTTTGTTACTGAAACTGCTGCGGCGATTTGCTTAAGTCAGTAAGTTATGTAGTAGTTGCGCAAGTTATGTTGTCGAATTGTTGATAGGTGTTGTATTAACTCTTCCCCTCTTAGTTCGATCGTCCGCTATCGGTGTTATTGTTGGGCTGCGATGTTGTAATTTGCAGGAACGGGCCTTTCTGCACGTTTGCAATAAATTCTGCTTCTGGGCTAGGCGAAATGTACATTTTTTGTTTTTCTTTGATAATAAAAAATAAAATTGCAGTAGTGACTACTATAATTAAAACAATTGAAATATCAGAACTTAAGCTAATTATTGAGGATGCACTGTTTCCATTCTTTAGTAATTTAAAATTATTTTCATGCTGAAGCTGTTTTATGTACAATGCTTCCATCTTAATTTCTTTATTAATTTCGTTTGTATCATTTATTTTTGTTATTACATTTGGTAATACAAATGTTTCAAATATCCTCAAGTTTACATTGAAATATGTTCTATTAGAAATCTTTATCTCACATTTTTCGAATCTTAATAAAAATGTGCCTTTTTGGCTTATCTTTTGTTTATTACAATTTTGGGTTATATTTGAATTAAAATTCTTAAATACAAGGGTGCCTGGTAGCACTTCTATTACATCAGGTTTATTAAAATTTTCAAGCTTACAGCTCGCTTCTTTAAACATTAATATATTGCCTATACATGTGTCTTCAATTCTTATAATATTCTTTTCTAAATTATCCTAAATTTCTAATTAGTACATTTTATTGTCCTCGTCTACAAGGATTTCTAAATGGCTTAGTATTACTGATTTATTATTAATGTTTGGGATGGGTTCAAACTTTATTTTGGATAATGTATTCTGGGAATATTGAGGTATGAGGAGGGATAGGATGATTGTATTTTCCTGAAATAGTACGGCTGTTCTAATGTGGCTGTAACTTTCAAAATTGTTAATATGATTCAGTTCAGTAGGGGTTAGAATGTCCGTCGGCAAGATACCTAATTTAGTTGATAAAATGATTTGTCCGATGTCATCTACGTGATTGCGTAAAAGCGATATGTCGTTGTTAATTTGGTAAGTATGCATGATGAATTGAATTTCGTCCTCTATTGTCTTTATTTTATTTTGTGCTAATTCAGTAAATTCGTTTATGTAACTACTAATAACAGTTTGTTGTTTGTTTATGTGGTCTGTCATGTTCGTTATCTGTCCAGAAAGAAAGTCGCTAATTTGCATTAAATTGTTAACATTATTCGTGGTAATTTCTTCGTTATTATGAATTCGTGTGAGAGCGTCCCTAATTTCTTTTTCATCGTCACTGTCAATGGAGCCTGCTATAAATTTTAGTCCTTTTCCTACGATATTGAGTAAGCCTCGTTTGACTTTAAAGTGCGGATGCAAACCGTCTAACTTAGCTTCTAATAAAACAAAATTTTTATTAATTATTATTGAGTCAAGAAATTGTCTGTCCTCAAAAGTGATTGCTTTTAGAGTGTTAATGTTGCCTGAAATAAGCGATAGCGTTTCTTCATATTTCGTTAAATTGATTAAATGTAAAATTTTGTCGTAATGGTTGATTGTCCTTACTTCTCCTGTCTTAATGGGTAGGTACCCGTTGTTGTTGGTAAGATCCTGTATGTCGATTTGTTGTGTGATCACGGTCAATGTCATCGTTAGTTGAATCAGAAAGGTGTAATAGCGGGTCATTATGACTAACTGGAAAAATAATTTTCACATTGCTTAATATTTTTTTGTGAACGATTTTACCTGACTTAGTTTTAATTGTGGAATTGTAGTTCCGCTCTACAATTTCCTTTCTGTATTTAGAAGATAACTTTGTTCCTATTCTCTTGTCTATTTTTACGAAAATCTCGTCTCCTCTGACGTATTGTTTTAACGGGGTTCGATCTTTATTATGGTACAAAAGGTCGATATTCTGCTTAGTTAATAATTTCCTAGCAGTTTCCTCTCTATCCTTATCTAGTAATTTTGGGTCACTACAAACTCTTCTGCCAAAGAAAGCTTTTACGGGTTTCTTTGCGGTAGTGGAATGAATTGAATAATTGTATTCTTTTACCGATTTCTCCAGTAATTCGTTAAAAGAATTATGCGTTTTTTCGCTTTGCAAGCAACGCATGATCTCCTGTAGAGTTGAATGAAACCGTTCAACCTGTCCATTTGAGGAGCTGGTGTAAGGGGCTGTTCGAAATATTTGTATGCCGAACTCATTCTCTATCATAAAATTTATTGACTCAGATTTAAATGATCTTTCATTGTCAAATACTACCGTTTCCGGCATGAGGGAAAGTAGTATATCTCTCAGAGGTTGCCTGATATCTTCAGCAGCTTTAGATTGTATGGGTTTCGCGACAGCAAATTTTGAAAATTTATCTGCGGCTGTCAAAATCAACTGTTTTCCTATTATGAGGATATCTAAGTGAACTATTAGACCAGGAAACCGTGGAATTGGAGTGGCCTGTATTTGCGGCTTTGGCGGACGCCGTTCGGATTTATTAACTTTGCATGTTTCGCATTTTTTCATAATTGTTTTAATTTTATTTGCCATTGCAGGAAAATAATATTTTTCTAGGATCTGCATTCTATTTTCCCTGCAATTCCTATGTGCTCTATTATGGGTGCTAACTATTATTTCTTCTTGCTCTTTTTCATTCGTTATGTCCTTTACCATTATTTGGGTAAACCTAACTTTATATTTGTTAATGTGTAAGGGCTATAATAACTGAATTTTTCCCATAATATGCTCATCCGTTTTTATGCAATTTATGACGGACGGATTGAGGTATCTTTTTATAATATATATCAAATTTTCATCAGTATATTCGGGTTCGGTGATTAGATGGCGATGATACGTTGGAAATATAATTTTGAATTGCTAACTCGAGATTACGTCTTTATTTAAGAATATTTGATTTTTGAATGCATTAATAGGTGCTTCAACGCTATATATTAAATTGTGGGATGAACTTCCATCCGAATGAGTCGCTGTAGAGAGCGAATTCAATGGTGTATCATGAGGTATTCTAGACAAGGCGTCAGCTACGACGTTACCCTTGCCAGGCCTGTAGTATAACTCATAGTTATATTCTTCAAGGATCGCCTTCCACCGTTTCATTTTTATACTCTCGCAACAATGTTGCTAAGGAGAGTATTATAGTTTTGTTCACATAACGGTTGTTTGTAAGTCCTAAAACTAAAAGAGTCAGATATAGGGTTATATATACTAAAGTGATCAGGGTGACGAGTAGAGTCGAAATCCGGATGTCTGTCTGTCCGGCCGTCCGTCTGACCGTCCGTCTGTCCGTCCGTCTGTCCGTCCGTCCGTCCGTGCAAGCTGTAACTTGAGTAAAAATTGAGATATCATAATGAAACTTGGTACACGTATTCCTTGGCTCTATAAGAAGGTTATGTTCGAAGATGGGCAAAATCGGCCCACTGCGACGCCCACAAAATGGCGGAAACCGAAAGCCTATAAAGTGTCATAACTAAGCCATAAATAAAGATGTGGGCACACAGACAAGTCGTTCCACATCTGGCAGCACTGTTTGTCAGTTATTCTATTATTTCATTCTCTTTATATTCTTCTTGGAAATTTACAGTTTCAACTGAATTCTAAGCTTTTAGTTTTTAAGAAGCGTCACTTCTTGTACAGACGCCAACAAGTGAAGAAGTCTTTTGAGTTATCTTAATAAATAATCAGTAAGTTTATATAAATGTGGTGTTTCATTCGCCACATAATTGGTGACCCCTACAATTGAACAGCACACCATAATTGGTACAACTACAGTGTAACAACACTACATCACCTAGCCGCCCAGTTGCGCCTACGAGGCCGCGCAACTGTAACTGGCGCAAACGACCAACGCAATACGCCACCTGTACGCCTACGGCCTCGGCAGCGGACAAGATATCCAATGGGCATCCAGCACCGATCTTACGGGCCTCTTCCCAGCCATCATAGAGATGGTGCCACGACCTACTACACTAACGCCAGCGATTTGTATCAGCCGAATTTGACTGGTTCAGCGCAACAACATGGCCACAACCATCAACAACAGCAAAATCCGCACGTACAAATGCAACTGCAATCGCAGGTGCAACAGCAACAGCGCAGTAACAGCAACAACGGACGCTACAGCTGCAGTTGCCATTTCAACATCACCTATATTAAGCTTAAATCACTATCTTTTCAACAGGACCTGTCGCTGAAGCAGCGCACATAATTCCTCCATATCCTGATGTACGAACTACCCAACTTCTGACCTCATCATCAACCAATATCACAACCTCCGACCACATACCAATTGTCGCAGGCACTACAAGCCGTCACCATGCAACACGCACAACCAAAAATGACGCTACAAACACTGCAGCACATGTCAACGGTACATATGATCGACATCATTTAAAGTCCACAATGTATCGCTTCATCTGCAGTAAATCCGGCTCAACGCACTTTGCATCAGTCGCCGCCTCCACGCTACATGCAACACTATCAAGTGCACAACGCCACAATCAGCCCCCGCCCAGGTTGCCAACCGGCCGCCACGTTACGCTTCGGCACCCTACATTTCGCACTACCAACAATGGTAACCCATCGCTAACTATTCATTTACGACCGCACATCGAGTACGAATTTCCTCGTCGACAATGGCACGGATTTCGGCAACTCCGCTTTCTCGTAAACTAAAAATAGTAACTTCTTTTCAACTGCAAGCTGCAAACGGTAGCAAAGTCGGAACCTACGGAGTTGAGGCGCTCAACTCAGTCTCGCACGTTTAGGCTCCTATGCAACCGTCATAGCCCTAACCGAGAACTGCACAAATATCCAATCGGTCGCTTGTAGACCCTAACCCAGTCTCGCACGTGTAGGCTCCTATGCAACCGTCATAGCCCTAACCGAGAACTACACAACAACTACTTAACCATACAAATTGGCCAGTGACAACAGTACGCCGCACAGCCGTACTCTCACCGAGCAAATAACTGCACAACAACTACTAAGTTTTTTGTACATATCTCGGAAACTACAATAGCTATGTCAACCAAACTCTACAGAGTCGTTTTTTTCAGGCATTTCCATATACAGTTTAAAAATGGAAGAAATCGGATAATAACCACGCCCACCTCCCATACAAAGGTTATGTTGAAAATCACTAAAAGTGCGTTAATCGACTAACAAAAAACGTCAGAAACACTAAATTTTACGGAAGAAATTGCAGAAAGAAGCTGCACTCAGGCTTTTTTTCAAAATTGAAAATGGGCGTGGCCTCGCCCACTTATGGACCAAAAACCATATCTCAGGAACTACTAGACCGATTTCAATGAATTTCGGTATATAATATGTTCTTAACACCCTGATGACATGTACGAAATATGGGTGAAATCGGTTCACAACCACGCCTTCTTCCAACATAACGCTATTTTGAATTCCATTTGATGCCTTCTCTGTATAATATACATATACATTTGGAACCAATGATGATAGCGGAATAAAACTTTACAAAAATACGGTATTTGAAAAATATGTAAATGACGTATAATGAAATCTCGATTATCACTTTATCATGCGAGAGTATAAAATGTTCGGTGACACCCGAACTTAGCCCTTCCTTACTTGTTTTACTATTGTTATTCTTGTTGCTTAGCGCATAGGTTAAAGGCTGGTGATCGGTCGTGATTTTTACCTTGCGTGAACCGTATAGGTAATTTCTGAAGGAGTTTAATGCCCATATTATTGCAAGCATCTCCTTTTCGTTTGTTGCGTAGTGCTCTTCGGCTGTACTCAACGTTCGCGATATAAAAGCTATCGGCTTTTCATTTTGCGACAAAACTGCACCTATGGCAAAGTGTGAGGCATCAGTAGCCAGTTCAAATTCCTTTTCGAAATCTGGGAAAGCAAGGATAATGTCCTTGGACGTTAGGGAATTTTTAATTTTGATAAAAGACTCGATTGCATTTTTATGGAGGTCAATCTTAATGGTGGCTGATTTATTTTTAGTCGTTCGGCCCTCTTCCCCTCTTAAAAGGGATGTCAAGGGTTTGGCGATTTTTGCGTAATCTCTAACAAATCACCTGTAATATCCTGACATACCTAGAAAGCTACGGAGTTCTTTTAAATTTTTGGGCTGTGGAAAATTGGAAATTGCCTCCACTTTTGCCGGATTGGTTTTTATGCCATTTGGTGTAATGATGTAACCTAAAAATTCCCTTTTAAAAACGTTACATTTATCCAACTGCACCTTCATGTTGGCTTCATCTAGGGTCCTAAAAATTGTTTTAATGTGTCCGAGATGTTCCTCCTCGGTTTTACTAAAGATTATTATGTCATCTATATAGACATAACAACATTTCCCGATATATTCTCGCAATATATCGTCTAATGTACGCTGGAATATTGATGGCGCATTTTTCAGGCCAAAAGGTAAACGCGTGAATTCGTATTTTCCATTGTTTATGGAAAATGCGGTTTTTTCAATGTCAGATTTTTTTAGTGGAATCTGGTGAAAACCACTTTTTAGATCAAGTTCAGAAAAAAAATTGCTGTTGCTCAGCTGGGAGATAACTTCTGTTATCTCGGGGATAGGGTACCTATCCGCAGTCGTGACTGCATTGAGCTTTCTGTAGTCGATGACCATGCGGTACTGTTTGTTTCCCGCTGAATCCGCCTTTTTGGGTACAATCCAAACTGGGGAGTTGTACGGCGACCTTGACGGCCTCATTATACCATCATTTAGAAGCTTTTTTACTTGGTTTTCTACCTCGCCTTTTAGAGCTGCGGGGTATGGGTAGAATTTCGTGTAAACTGGTGAATCTTTCGTTGTCCTAATTTGGGCAACAACTTTGGTTGTATATGTAAGTTTCTCATCGGGTTCTGAGAAAAGATTTCTGTAGGAGTTGACAACGTGATTCATTTTTGTTTTCGTTTGAGGAGCCAACGTTTCCTCTTTTATATTTACTGCATTGACTGCTTTAGAAGGCAGCTGCTTTAATCTTATTGCCTTACCATTTCTTATTTTCATGTAGTTTTTGTTTGTGTAAATTACGGCCTCTAACTCCTTTAGAGTGTCGTTACCTAGTATGCCATCGAAAGTTACGAAAGAAGGCATGAGGTAGAATTTTATCTCCTCATTCATATCAAACAACTTTGCTTTTGTATACTCGTATATTTTTATGCAACCTACAACGGATTTTGCATAGAAGGGCACCTCGTTTGGTATACGCTTCCTTGCAAGTTCGGGTTTTACATAATTCTTGCTTGAACCCGTATCTATTAAAAAATTAAGGATTTTTCCGCTCTCCGCTTTTACTTCAAAATAGGGTAGCGAAGAGCCAATCATGCTAAAAAATTAATGCTCGTTTGTTCAACGATATTCTCATCTTCCGCCTGTTCTGTGGCTAGATGAAAAGTTCTTTGATATTTATTTGGTTGATGATAAGCAGTCGGCTGAGGTCTTTTGCCATAAGCCTGGTTTTGGGTGGGTCTATTCATATAATTTATCCTACGGGAGTGGATGCTTGGATCTACATCCATCGGTTCTGGCCGCTGTTGGGGTTTGGGTGGTCTAGGGGGGTAATTGCCGTTATGCTACCCTATTTGACCAAGAAATTGTGGCCGTGGGTGCCAAGTAGGTTGGTTTGGCTTGGGAAAATGAGCCAGTTGGGGATAAAATTGTTGTGTTTGCTGCTGCACAAAGTTTCTCCTTGGTGGCAGCTGAGGGGGTTGTCCTTTCCTTGCGTTAGTCGCATGATTTGTGCGAAAAGTTTGGTTCTCTAGTTTCATACACAGATGAAGAGCCTGTGGCAAGTCCGCCGGTTCCCGTATTCCTAAGAGTCTGGGTAAGTCCCCATTTAGTCCTCTTATAAATGTGTCTAATGCTTTGTCCAAGGATTCATTACCCATTTCAAGGCATCCTAACTTGTTTAAAATCAGCGAAAGGTGTGTATACACCTGCTGGTAGAATTCAGGGACGGGTCTGTTCCCTTGTATCAATGTCGTCATTTGGTACTCGAGAGTGGACAAGTCTCTCTTGTCGCCATAATGCATCGTTAGACATTTTGATATGGCCTGCCAATCAAGCGGCGTGTTGTAAGATTCTAAGTCGATGTCGGCGTTGCCGACTATTTTATTTCTTATCACACTTAATATGCCAAAATACTTTGGTTGTCCTTTCAATGGCTCGTATATGGCCAAAATTCGATCAACACCTTTCTTCCAGGAGTTGTGTTCTCCTGGCTGTCCCGAAAAATCCTTAAGGGATTTAACTATGTCAGGAATTTTATCTAATTCCCCTAAATTGTTCCTATGTCTATCCTCGATTTGTTAGTCTACTACTTGCGACGGAGGGGGGTTAAGTACTGACTGTACTACCTGTGGTCCTTGTTGTCTAAGTATGCCTGTGGCAATTGTCGATATTAGCCTAGTCAAATCATCTACTGATAACTGAGCAGATAGTGGGGGGGCGACAGAAGTTTGGGATGAGGAAAGAATTGGTGGACGAACTAGGTTATTGGGATTTGCCTTTTTGCCTTTGATTTTACAAAATACTATGTATATAATTATAAATATATTTAGAAATAATAAAAAATATAGCACCGACTCACTGCTTGTAGCGCTGGTTTTGTGCTTGTATTTTCTTCCTTCGTTACGGATTCTGTAGTTAAAGCTGTTGATGCTGTTGTAACTTTTCGATATAGAATTTCACGCTGCTCACAGAACTTGTTTTATAGTTCACTTTTAGATTTTTCTCTTCTATTAACTTGTTTCACAGTTTTTTTCTTTCGCACATTCAGTGTTCAATAGGATTTGGTAACAGCACTATTTTGATGTAGAATTTCACGCTGCTCACAGAACTTGCTTTATAGTTCACTTCTTATTGAATGTCATATATTTTTACTATCCTTTGTTCGTTTAAGGATCGATTTTTCTCACAGTTTTTTTTTGCACATTCACTTCTTATTTTATCCTTGATCGTTTAGGGATATTGTTTATATAGATTTTTCTTCTTTATTGTCCAACACTTTATTACAGTATTTTTTGTTATTATTCTAGTTTAAAATTTTTTTTTATATCCGCGATCTTAGGCCGACACGTAATGTCTCCTTTTTGCCTAAGCTACTAAGGAACCGACCGATCGACGCTTTTTGTTTTTAGCAAAGTAGCTTTACGCCTAACTTTTTAGCTAAGCTTTTACACTTCTACACGGCGCGTGATACAGGTGGCTTTACGCTCCTTTGCATCTAAGTTTTCCTTGCACTTTACGTGACTTTTAGTACAAACAGCTTTACGCTCGCTTGCAATTCGCTCGGGCGCCAGTTAAGCTTTCTCTCTTTGAGTAAGCTAAAAAAAAAAAACAAAATTGTTTTCGCGTTTAACAACTGTGCTGCATGGATGGCAGCGCGACCGCGTTACTTTATTGATTGGCATAAAATGTGACTAAAATTAGTGCTTAACATAATTTTATACCTAAATTCCGTCTAGCCTGCAGTGTGGTGGCGTGATGCACTTCCAGGAATTGGCTTGTGAAGGTGCATAAGCATTTCGGGTGCGCGTGCCGGAAGTCAAGTCGTTGTTACTGAAACTGCTGCGGCGATTTGCTTAAGTCAGTAAGTTATGTAGTAGTTGCGCAAGTTATGTTGTCGAATTGTTGATAGGTGTTGTATTAACTTATGTAAATACGTGCGTATGACATTCCCACACAAACAATGCATACACAACATACATACTTACATGCGTTCACATGTGGATATGTCACCCGCAAAAATTACAAATATTGTTCTACAAAAACAACACTCGTTTGAAAAAGCATCAGAAACCAATATGGCAGCCAAATTGCCGACGTCAAAATTTATAGTAAATTACCCAACAACAAAATGTTCATTCATGAACGCAAACGTTCTTTCTAAAAGCATAATCGATTCATTCATAAAAGCATATGCCATTACATCTCCCCGAGCATGCCTTGCCTACAAGCGTCTTTGCGCGACGATTTCAAAAGCTAAAAATCATAAATTTAATATATTTCTGAAATTTTATGGGAAAAAGTGACAACCCCGCAAATATATATGTATATAGAATGAAATTGACAACAAAGTATATTTGTTGATTTTCAAGTCAAGAAATATTTCAAAATATTCAATATTCCTCTGATTCATGTGTACAGTCAATACCGGCTAAGTAGTACTCCGCTTAAATGAAAATCAAATCCCTCCCTCATCACTCTTAACAGCCTATATCATATCCTGCTGCATCTCACGGTTTGTTTTTTGAAATACATAGAAATTATTGTTTTAAGTACGACTCGTTTAAGTATCCGCAGTCGCTTATGAGCCATATTACATTTTTATTTTTAACAAACCAAAAAATTCGGTATCTTTGATTGTGGCACATAACCAGGATTGACTGTATTTGTAAAGGAATGTGAAAAATATTTTGTAATTCAGAAATATTTTTACGCAGCTGCATCGTTATGTATGCGGCAACGGAAGCGGTGACAATCGTTTGATTTTTTTCGGTACAGCTCGGATTTTCTACCAACAACAGTGACTTTTTGACAAAACGTGAAGTTCGGCCATTGCAATGCATTGGTTGTCCGTGACAACGGAGTTTATGTATGAAACAATGGGTGTATATATTTACACATAAAGTTCGGTGTAGACAAATTTACAAACATTATGCGAATGATGTGGATATGATATGGATGTGAATATGTGTACTTTATGCGTACGGTTTTTTAAAATCTGCTTACATGTATACATATTTATATGCATACTAGCTGACCCGGCGAACTTCGCACCGCCTAATTACTGGAGGCATATTTAGTAAGTCACAAACACACGACACAATACTTTTTTAATTTTATTGAAATTTGCTGCTTTTAGATTTTTAGGAATATTAAAGAATTATAGTATAGATGCACAGCGAAGAGACGTTAACATTTCAAGTGACATTTTACCATAGACAATTTGTTTTGAGTGAATACTGACAAATATTTACACTATAACTATCAAACTACATCTGTCGTTTTTTTTGACGATGGCCATGGTTAGGAAAAGAAGAAGAACTACATCTGTCATCGAGAAAATAAAGAATTCAAACAACTATAATATAGTTATAGTGAAGCTATATATCCCTCAACTCCTTAAAATGCATTGTCCGTTTTGTAAAAAGTGGATGGAACGGCAGAAAAAAATAATAACTGTCCAGATTGTATTAAATTATTATTAAGATGCGACGAATGCTACAACATAATCGCTGTTACCTTCAGATTTTGTACCAAGTGTGGTAAGAATGTAGAACGAATAATACGCGTGAACAGGGAAAAATTACAAAAAAAAATATTAAAGCAAAAGCTGCTATCTAAACCAAAACACGTTTCTACAATGCCATCTTCATCATCTGAGGAGACATTCTGTGAATTAAATTTATCGGCCGAAGGCATACAGGACATTCAAGTTATTGAAGACAGCCACAAGCCCAACATCAAGAATGTTCTGGTAGATATTGATGTTATTGAAGACAGCCAGCAGCTCAACATTGATAATGTTCTGATCGAATCAGATTTGTCCGAGTCGCCTAGTACTTCCACCATATTATCATGTCCTGGCGAGCCAAGTAGTTCCCAGGTTGATAATAATACCCAACGATTACCCTCCTCCCGCCCAACCGACGCGAGGGGCGCAATCCGCGAACGAGCGGAATTAGCCGAGTCATAAAAGGCAAGAGAGTTTTAAGCGTTGCGATCTTAAGCTGCTCAGCTACAGAAACAAAAATTTCAACAGCCGAAATTAAGAATTAGATTAAAGTTTATAATTATTTTTATATATAATTAAGAGTAGATAAAATAATTTTTTTAATGGTAAAGAGTGAGTCTGTTAGATCAAATGTGCTGGAATGAAAATTGAAATCATGACATATACGGCGGAATGGTTCGTTTAACTCAAAATTTGTTCTAGAAAATTTTAAAAGTAAGGGTCTAAACTGCCTGGTAGGGCGAGCGGGAACGTTAAAATTAATATCAGATAAGAGAGATGGGCTACAGACTGACCCATTCATGAGTTTTACAAGAAATATTATACCAAGCATCTCCCTACGACTAGCGAGTGTCGGGAGATTTATAAGTTTTAAACCGTTAATGTAAGGGGGAAGATTTAAACTGGAATCCCAATGCAAATGATTTAAGGCAACAAGTAAAAAATGTTTTTGAACGGACTCTAACTTATCCGAATGGACTTGGTAACTAGGGTTCCAAACCACAGAAGCATACTCCAATAAAGGCCTCACCAGAGATGTAAAAAGAATTTTTGTGGTAAGCGGATCTCTAAATTCTTTAGACCAACGTTTAACAAAACTAAGAGCGCCTTTAGCTTTAAAAACCGTGGAAGATACGTGAAGATTAAAATTGAGTTTGGGGTCCATAGTTACTCCCAGATCAACAAAACTGCATACTTGCTCCAACCTAAAGTTTTGTATTGCGTATGAGGTAGGGTCTACAGCTCTACGTGAAAAGCACATCGTTTTACATTTTTAAGGTTCAATGGCATGTCATTTCTATCACACCAAGAAACTAGGTTGTTTAAGTCTGTTTGCAACTGACATCTTTCGCTGTTTGAAGTATATGTTTTAAAAAGTTTTACATCGTCAGCATGTAATAAAACTTTTGAAAACTTAACAACAGATGATATGTCGTTAATAAATAACAAGAACAGAATTGGACCAAGATGGCTACCTTGAGGAACGCCTGAAGGAACATTGATTATGTCAGAAAAAGTATCTTTAAATATGACTTGTTGAATTCTATTACTAAGGTAAGAAGCAACCCATTTTAGAAATATTGGTTGAAAACCAAGAAGATCAAGTTTATTCAAAAGAATTGAATGGTTTACTTTATCAAAAGCTTTACTAAAATCTGTATATATAACATCAGTATTCTTATTATCCCTAAAGCCCGTTGATACATGTGATACAAATTCAAGCAAATTAGTTGTGGTAGATTTCCCTTTACGAAAACCATGCTGAGAACAAGAAATTAGTGGAGAGATCCGGAAGGTTATGTCGTCTGTTATAATTGCTTCAAAAAGTTTAGGTATTGCAGACAACTTTGCTATTCCCCTATAGTTTTCAATAGATGACCTAAATCCACTCTTATGCAAAGGAATTATAAATGACTTTTTCCATATGGATGGAAATAAGCCTTGCTTAAGAGATGAGTTAAATAGTTTTGTTAGGGGTTGGATGGAGCCAAGTTGATGGAAATAAAGAGTTACTAATACACGTTGACATTAAGGATCCAAATGCACATATTATATACATATTAAGTCATTTATTTATATTTATACACTTCATATACAAAAATTTTTAATTTTCTTGGATGTGCTCGTTTCTGGACTGTGAACATGATAAACAAATCTTTGCTTAAATTAAATATAACACAGTTATGATCATATACAGTTAATTAATATAGTGCTTTCTGGTAGACAATATTTTTAGTTTTTTTTTTGCGGTGCGTAAATAAATAAGGATGTTGGTTTTCCGACACGCGAACACGCAACGTATAATTGTCCATGTGCGAAACAGGGAAACTCTAAGTTTATTCCGCAAACTTGCAACGATTGGCCTTGCGATTTATTTATGGTCATCGCAAACGCCAGACACACGGGAAATTGCAACCTCTTAAAATCAAATGGCATATCCGTTGTAATCATAGGTATTCGTGGGATTAAGACATCCTCTCCTTAGTATTTTCCTTTGATTATTTTAGCTTCGATGATGTTATTCATGAGTTTCTTCACAACCAATCTCGTTCCATTGCAAAGTCGAGGTTGATTAATATTACGCAGCATGATGACAACTGACCCTACTTTTAATTTCAAATTATATGGTGGTAGTCCAGGCAAGTCCAATGAATTTAAAAATTCTGTAGGATAGTTTACTACGTCATCCTGGTTTGTGGCCGTGTCAACTGATTTGTCCGTAAACAACTCTCGTGGAAGGAAATTCTGAATGGTAGCATTGAGATCATCGACATCTTTGTTTTTTGCTGCCAATATTGCTCGTTCACTTAGCCAATCGTGGTTATTATATTGTTGTTTAATGTCCGGAAAAACACGCTGAATAAGCTCCTTTTTCGATTCTGTGAAGTGAGAGAAATCTGTAGGAAAAGTCATTAATCCGGTCGAGCTGTCAACTGCGACCTTACCATTGCCAATATCCATCAACTGCTTCGAAAACACAGTCACAGTTTGATCTTGTTGCAAAAACACTCGCATGTTAGTAGTTAATTGTAGTGTCTTTACGTGCCGCCACAAATTTGATGATTTTAGACATGCGTTTATTTCGTCAGCAACAGTCGATCGAGGAATTACTGGAAGAGTCTGACGAAAATCACGTGACATCAGTTTCATAGCTCCACCAAAAATGTTTTGGTTATCACGTAAATCTTTTAACGTTCTATCTAGTGCCTCCAGCGACCTGTGTGGGCCATTGTGCATTCGTCCCAAATTATCAATTTGTATACTTGGAGAGTCTTCGCCATAGCGCTAGTTTTGGCAATGTTGCAAACTGGCGTTTCGTTGATATGCATGTTTAATGGTAATTTTAGGGCTGAATGTGCAGTTCGTCTGCCTTCTAATAAAGTTGCTGCTATTCCAGATGAAGCCAGCGCTAGGGCTACCTAATTTTGCTATCGGATCTTAGCAATGAAATTAGGAACATTTTCCCAGTACCCCCAGGAGAATCAAGAAAGTAAATCCCCCCAGACCCACTGTTTACAGCTTGTGTTAAACGATCGTACGCAATCCTTTGTTCTTCGTTCAATTGCGGAACAGTTGTGCGAACTGCTTCGGTCATAGCTTGAGTATCGTACTGAAGTTCTCTTTGCAACTCATGGTTTAAAGCATCTTGCATAGCACGATTGGGTGCTGTCAGGCCCAAACACGACAATACTTTATTTGCCATGAACAAACACATATCTTCTATTATGATCAATCTGTCATTGTAAATCTCTGCCGTAATTTCCAATGTAGAATTCAAAGTTTCACAACGCACGCGATGCAACACATCCTCAGACATGTCATCCCTATATTTCATCCACAAATCATTCGGATTTGAGGGGAAACGTGTCGATATTATAATCGCAAACAGTGTGCGAATTTGATGCGGCGATGAAGATATCACGGAATCCTTGAGCGTATCATCCCAATGCGAATCGTTTTCAAGCAACCTTAATAATTGACACGCCTCACGGTAAGTCGCACACAGATGTCCATCAACTGTTCGCAATTGTTGAAAAGATGTCACCAATAACAATCTAACATAATAACATTCATCGTTATTAGAATGTACTGTATATATACGGCCTATAGCATCTGTGGCAAATACATTTTCATATCCTTCAAGTGGTGTTCCTTGTTTACGACGCTGAAAAGGACTTTGATGATGCGTTCCATGTGTAGTAGCGCGGCATATCAGCATACAGCAAAGTGCGAGCGAATTGATCAGTTGCACAAATTGAGAAGAAACCTGCCAATGTGGTCACAGGTGGACGTGCCGCTCTATCCACAGAGTTGTTTGGGTTGAAATACACTCGTTGTCCATTTTCTAAATGAACTGCCAAATGCAATACAGTGGGATGTCTTTCATGAATTGCAAACGAAAATATGCGCCAAATAGCCTCATTGCTGCTTACATAGCGACCCATCAGATAGTGAGACACTTCATCATTTTGTTTGTTACTGCGAACATGGCCATGTCGCTACCTTTGTTAACATATTTACATATGTACTTTATGGATTTCACAGAGTTACAAAATTCAACGTTGATGTGAGCTTCAAAAGTTTTGGACAATATGGGCGAGAACGGCACAATCCAACGATTGTCTACATGAAAATCTTGTCCTTTTATCTTGACATCTACAGATCTTCCACCGTCCTCAACTGATCGCCGACGATACAATGGATAACCATCGATTCCCGAGATGGTTTCAGCAAGCAAGTTTCTCGGGTACCGTTTGGAGCACTTGCCGTCGATCATACAGGGTGAGCTGTTGTTGAAAACTCCGCAAGGTCCATGTATCATGTGTTTAGTTACTATCGTATGCAATTTTGGGTCAACCGTTTCATCAGGAATTTCGGCTGAAATAATGGAATCAATTTCTTCTGGCCTTATTTTGTCAACCAACCAGACTAATATATGAGCATGTGGCAAACCACGCTTTTGCCACTCAACAGAGTACATCCAACAACGTACTTGGCCATACACACGATGCTTTGTAATGAAATTCATTAAAGATTTTAATTTTTGCTTGTAAACTCTGGCTGTGATGTCATGCCTATCAAGTGGTGTTTGGTTGTGTAGCAGTTCTTTTTTATTTCAATCCATTGTGGGTTACAGGTGAATGTAATAAATAGGTCTGGACGGCCATACTTTCGAACATAAGACATCGTATCTTGAGCGTACTCGTGCATGTTGCGCGGGCTTCCGATGTAAGTGGCCGGTAAAATTGTCATTCTTCCTACATTATTTACATTGCCGTCAGCATTGATTGCATCGCGAAGATGAATGTACTCTTCAGATCGAAGCTGCTGTTGGTTAAGACAGATGTATGTCAATCTTTCAGTCTCAATTTTGACGTACATGTCCACTGCATACTGATGAAAGAGCCGTTGACACATCAAAATGTGATTTACTTCACCTTCACGGATCATGAGTCTGTATGCATAATAATTCATGGCACGGATTTTTTTGTGTGTATCAGCACCTGGAAGTACATATGATAAAAAAATACATTTATATATTGAACATTTAAAATATTTTATTTTGTATAATCTAATTACCTGTTGTTGGATTAACCATTTTGATATTAAAATGGTACCCATCTTCTCCCTGCCAGAAAATTAATGGGTATTGTAAAGCATCATAAGCTCTATGCGTTTCATATACACGTTTCAATTCATTGTTCCGGCGATGAAGTCCAATATCTCTTGATTGCAAATTCTCTCCAACAACGACAATAGCCACTTCATCTATTGTCGGTGAATTAAACCTCCTTGCATGCTCTCCAGCAGGTGTTTTGTCGGCTCTTATTACAATATTATGGCTGTCTGATGGCATCCGATCCAGTGCCATTTTGAACATCTTCACTAATTCATTATTCTCGTGAAGAAATGTTTGCAGTTGTTGGACAATAATTCGCTTGACGGTTGGATTATGACCACAACGTGTATCAACTTCCACATCTTGATTGCCCATAAAATAAATTTGCAAAAATTTATGATCTGCGTCTGGCGCTGGCAGCATTGCCCCCAGTAGGTGATGAATTTGTCCTTGTATCTGTAATTGTTTAAGTATTGGTTAAATTAATTGTGATACAAATACAAATTAGAATTTCACTAAAACAATTATGGTATACTACCTTGAAAGTAGGCATGAACCCGTCTTCTACTACATGCGTTGCACCAAACGATGTCATTTGGAAGCTATTATTATATTTTTGGATGTTAGCCAAGAAGTGTTTAGACTCACTTTCCATCCCATTAACTAATGAGTGTAACGGTTCAGGTGGTGGAACCAATTGAGGCAATTGTACATTGCCACCAGCACAACATAATCCTGCAGGTTCACTACTGTACTTTAATACTTTACAATGTTGACAAATGATTGACATTTCTCCAATCGTCACAGATTTGTCGGCACTATAATCAAATTCCGGATCGTAGGAAAATGCTCCTCGTTCGAGGTTTACAGGAGCATTGCGTTTGCGGAATCGGTTAAATTCGTTATCTCGTGCTCGCTGCTGTTGTGATCGATGTGCACGAACTCGTTCCATTCTCCCCCTATCCACTTGATAGTTATTTACTCTTGAACGCAATTCTCCCATACTTGTACGACTGTTATCATTATCAGCATCTCGCTGATCATTAGTGCGGTTGGAGCGTAAAGCAGCTCGTTGCACATTTACACGACTTCGACGACCTATGTCAGGTCGTTTTCTTTTTCTCGGCATTGTAAGCAGCGAGAAGAAAATTACTTTTAGCAGTATTTCAATATTTCTCCAATTAAATGTTTCTTTTTTTTAACATGAGATGACAAAACCAAGGATGTTAAAGTAGGAGCGCAGCAAAAAGTCTCTAAATTTATGGACAAACAATTTAACGTTCGGATACACGTGCTTTTTACATGAGATGACAAAACAATGGAACGTTCGGATACACTTATTACAGGGCATCTCGACAGGATAGAATTTATAGAATACTAACTGTTATTGCCATTGCCAAATCTGTATGTGGGCATTTGCTATCATGATATAATCATTTGCGCAAAAGCGTAGGGTAGGTAGGTTCGAGATGATGTAGCGTATGCTTTGAGCTCTTGAAAAATTTATTTTATCATTTGCGAAATGCCGTCGGGTAGGTAGCTGATGTAGGGCACGTTTTGAGCTCAATATAAAAAAAGGATAAATATCCTTTTGTTTACAAATGTATTTCTGGGAAAAATAAGAATTTATATTTTTGGACTACTATATAATAATTGTGGCATAACTTTTATATACCTACCAATTAAAATAATAAATTTAAAATGAGAAATGATATTTTGATTTATGCTTGTATAAATTTATTAAGTTTATGACTTCACAATCCAATTTCCATAATATTTCTATAAATTAACAATATTAAACTAAATATTAAATGTTATTTTGAAAATGTACTTTATTTTTATAATATAACACAACCGTCTTAACTCGCTCTTCTAATTTTCATATTACCGAAATTAAAATGCCGTCGGCATATGTGGAAATGGAATATGTTGCCTCTTCGAAATTTTCATATAAATGAAAACTGCGCTGTTAAACTGCTGAAGAGACAGCTTCCATATATGGCAAACTATGTAGTATTTTATATCTAGTAGGCAATGAGCAATGTGGAGTCTGCACAGGCAGAGATGCCCCGTTATTATAATAAAAGTATTTTTGAGAGGTGGTAACACTGTAAGGTTGGAACCATCAAACATGTCAACACATTAATTATATTTATATTTTGAAATTAAAATAATAAATTTTAAATGAGAAATGATATTTTGATTTATGCTTGTATAAGTTTATTAAGTTTAAGACTTCACAACCCAATTTCCGTAATATTTCTATAAATTAACAATATTAAACTAAATATTAAATGTTATTTTGAAAATGTACTTTATTTTTATAATATAACACAACCGTCTTAACTCGCTCTTCTAATTTTCATATTACCGAAATTAAAATGCCGTTGGCATATGTGGTAGTGGAATCTGTTGCCTCTTCGAAATTTTCATATAAATGAAAACTGCGCTGTTAAACTGCTGAAGAGACAGCTTCTAGCTTACCATATATGGCAAACAATGTAGTATTCTATATCTAGTAAGCAATGAGCAATGTGGAGTCTGCACAGGCAGAGATGCCCCGTTATTATAATAATAGTATTTTTGAGAGTTGGTAACACTGTAAGGTTGGCACCATCAAACATGTCAACACATTAATTATATTTATATATTTTGAAATTAGAAATTGAAATTTAAATTCACGATGTTATGAGCAAAGTTGATATTATGTTGTCGATTCAAAAGTCTTGTTTTAATGCGTTCTTCAATTCGAGTGGAACTGAGAGTACAAATACCGTCAAATGTTTGACAGCAAGTAAGTGGTCAACTTTTATATGGGAAAATGGAATTGTCGTTTTACTCTATCTTACTCGTGATTTTTCCTTATTTGCTCACCGTTTAGACCTACCCCGGACTACGACAAACACTTTAAAACCAAAGTCAGCTCAATCGGCCCAGCCGTTCTCGAGTTTTAATCAGACTAACGAACAACAATTCATTTTTATTTATATAGATGACATGGTCTTTTAAGATGTTATGAACACTTCTAATGCCCAAAGCAAATAAATACATATAAGTACATATAAATAGGTATAATCTATATAAATAAAAATTAATACCAAAAATGTATGTACGCGCATAACTCAATAACGCCTGGACCAATTTGGCCAATTCTTTTTCTTAAATGTTTGTTGAAGTTCAAAGATGGTTTTTACGGCGAGGAAAATTCGAATAGTTTCCGAAAAACTCCTAAAAATAGCCCTTTTCTTTTCCCCATACAAACGTTACAATAAATATGAATGTTTGTTTGTTAGTAACACTAAGAGAACGGTTGAACCAATCTTAATGAAATTTTTAAAGGTTGTTTGTTGTGGATCGGGAAAGCTTTAGAAACAAAATACCTTATACTTTTCATGAGGAGAACTCGGAAAATTGGACAATTCCAAAAAGTAACATTTTCCATACACATTTTTTTCAATTTTTGTTTGTTTTGATTTTCAATATTTTGATTTGTAAATTATTTGAATCGTTCAATTGCGGTCGCTTACTTTTTTATTCCGGCTATCCAAAGGAAAAATTATTGAAAATTATTCAGTGAAAACTTTATGTATGTTTGAGACGATGTGATCAATTACAGATTGAAATTTGTTATGAAGCCACGAAGAGGTGGCGCTAATATTGGTCGGCGTTCTTTTTGCCATCAACGTATGGCAGCCCAAGGAAAGACAAGAAGTACTCCCAAAATGCGATGACATACGTGCGGAATTATGGATCGCGGTCAATCAGCTAGCGATCGTAACGATATCACAGCACGACTATTTAAACAATAGCTGCGATGTTTGATGGTCTTTATCTTGAAGCAACCTATGGTATATATGATGCTGTTAGGTGCTGAATGTGTTCTGTTGAGTAGCAAAAAAGAGGTTTGCCGCACGCACACATTCTTCTTTGGATGCGGATGGTGATTACACCAGATAAAATTGATGAAATCATTTCAGCGGAAATTCCTGATACAGAGATAGATCCAGAATTATACGAAGTGGTGAAAACCAATATGATTCATGGACCTTGCGAACCTTACAATCCCACTTTGGTTTGTATGTTTGACAATAAATGCACGAAACACTACTCATGTGCTTTTCTTTCGGAAACGGGAATGGGAAATGATGGATATTAACTGTATCGGCGTCACTCACCAGACGACAATGGCAGAACATTTAGCATTTAGAGGCGTGAATATCGACGTTAACAACACACCGAAGTTGACAACACATGGGTCGTACCATATTCGCCCCTTTTGTTTAAATCACATTCAAAACTCATGTCTATGTTGAATATTGCAGATTGGTGTAATCGATCAAATACGTTTGCAAGTACGTCACCAAAGAAAGCAACATAGCGGTTATTCGCCTTGAACGATATGAGATCAGCAGTATCAAATCGGTCGATGTGTGAACTGCAATAAAGCGCTTTGTACTTTTGCAATACATGAAAGTTTTCCGACGATTTTGCGTCTCGCGGTTCAACTTCATTTAAGTCATCGCGTATTGTGAATGGTACAGAGTGTGCAACATTTTGAGAAGCATGCCAGCAGTAGCATTTGCTGGAACATGATAATCACTGGAAATAGACGAAGGACAATGCGATAGTACTTCGCATGCCACTGAAGTTCGCATACTTTTCGCGAAGATCATTTCGACATATCAGCCTTTAAATTCGCGTTAATTATGGGATACGAAAAAATGACATTGCCGATGACATTTTACATTGTATTCGCTAAGAATTGGAAATGGGCAAATTTCGGTTGATACTTCCAGTGGTTTGATATCAATTTCACCTCCCTTTTGTCAATTCACTTCAACGGAAGATGAACTCATCACGAATGTTTATCCGAACATTGGCCAAATTATCGTAACTGCGATAGCTTGAGTGCACGAGCAATTTTAGCTGCCAAAATTACCGATGTTAGTGATTTAAACTGGAAGATTCAAAATGAAGTTCCGGGAGGTTTGCGCTCATATAAATCGATCGATCGTCTTGACAAGGAAGACGAAACCGTAAATTATCCAGTGGAGTTTCCAAATACCATACCAAGCCTGCCCCAGCATCATTTGCGTCTTAAAGTTGGATCTGTCATTATTATGTTTCACAATCTTCATGCGCCGAAACTGTGTAATGGAACCCGAATGATTATGACGTAGTTATCGAATACAAGGGACAGCCATTTCAGTTCAAACGTATTCAATTTCCAGGGAAAATTGCCTTTGCGTTGACAATCAACAGGACACAAGGAAATCGGGAAATGCTATGTTTTTCACACGGCCAGATATATGTGGTGTGTTGACGAGTTGGAAACCCATCTTCTCTATATATTTACGCACCAGAACAGAAATCAAAAAATTATGTTTATTAAGTTGCGCTACATAAAAAAAATTTAGAAAAATCGTAAATAAATCATTTTCGACAGAATACAATTTCAACTTTTTTTCATTTCAAAACACATAATTTCACGCAGGGCAACGGCTGACCCCGCTAGTATATAAATATATAACATAATAAACCTATATTAATTATAATTATATTATTTAAATATGTAAGTAATAATACAAACTTTACACTTTATTATACATTTCAACATATTTAATGGAATTTATCACACACTTGCACATACATACAAACTAATGAGCTTTGTTATCAAATATATGGAGAATATATGTACATACATTTGTACATATGTACATATATAAATGATAATAGCCGTTTGCGCATTGTAAATATGCGAATCTGTAAGCGTACATTGAAATTAGCATCATTTTTCTCATTTAACACTGAAAATGCTCAATTCTGCTATTTTCAACGCTCCGGTTAAATATTGGTGAAATCCGCTTATAGAAAAGAGTACCCCTCTTTTTGCGGTGAAATCCACTAATAGAAAAGAGTACCCCTCCAAAAAATGAAATATCGTAAATTTGGCAACGCGATGAACCTCCTCTATATTATACGTTCTCTGGCTTTGGCTCGCTCATTTTTGCTTGATTAAATTAAATTTCCGAAAAAAAGACTATACAGGTTGGCAACAGATATATTAAGAATCGATAACGAAAACGAAAAATATATATATATCGATTCCCAAATATACGAAGGCCAAACCAATAGCAATAAAGGTTGGCAACAAATATATTTGGTATTGGTTACGAAAACGAAAAAAAATAATATCGATTCTCAAGTATACGAAAGCCAAACCGATGAGGTATGCAAATAGAGCAATAGCACAGTTGAACGTAATTGAGTTTTTTTTTTTTTTTAACGAGAAAATTTTCCAAAGAACCGGATTGTAAAACTTTACTTCGTTTAAAATGCTTTGTCTGCAATATATAAAAATGTCGCACCTTAATGTTTAATTAAGAATGCTACCGCAAATCCCACAATCCCCCTTTCACTTAGATGCATAGATGCATAAATGCATATATACATACGTATGTGAATATTATGATATATGATAAATATGCAATAATAGAAAAATATACGTATGTGAAAAATTGTGAAAGGAGGGAGAGCCAAAAACTGAAAGTGTGCACTTGCTCTGTTGTTTTTACTTTCGTGTGTTTCTTTATTCGCACCACTTTCAGTGATTCGCACTCGTTACTTGTTGTGAATGCATAGGCGGTTTGCCTGCGTTCACTTCCCTTTTGCCGAGAATACAGTTGCAGCTCATTCCTACGAAGCAGAGGATGAGCGTTGAGGTTAGCAGCGACGGTGTTGATGTTGACTTAGCAGCGGCGAGAAAGTCGGCGTTGACGCAGCAGCAGTGGGACGATGGTGTTGACGCAAGCCCGTTCGGTACCGATGTGATGTTACCCCAAAATAGGTGTTTAACGTTGTGTTAACGGCCGAAGTTATCGGTTTTTTGGTTTACGGCTTTCTTCTTTTAACGGGTTTATACCTCTTTTCCGGCACTTTTTAGCGGCATTCGCGACACTCCTTTTTTTTCAACGGCGCTTTATGTTTTTGGCGGTAGTTTTTAATTAATTTGCTTTACCGCACTAACTGTGAAACCACCTTTAGCAGAAAAATAGCTTGCAGAAGAATATAAATACTTTTCTTTTGACACTCCACTGTATGCCGTTTAACTGAATTATTTATCCACCTTTTGGTTTTGATGACTCTCTCTTTTTTTTTGTTTGCGCACTAGTCGGCTGGCGAATTTTTTATGCCGTATGCCGTACGTATGGCATGTATATATGTATGTATTATTTTTTCACTACACACTTCACAAAACTTTCCTTCAATTTTTTTAATATTAAGTTTGAGTTTATATTTTATTTTCTTTATGTTTGATTTTACCACTTCGTTTCGTTATTATTCACTTGTCGCATGTGTGCACTTCGCAATTACTTTATATATGTACATACAAATACTATATACAAAGTGTTATGTGAAAAATATGCTAATATTTGGAATGCATTTTGTTTTCAATTTTTTATAATCTTTTGTTTTTTTTTGTTTTAATGTCTTTGTCCACACATTTATTTTTAGTATTTGTCACTTTAATCGCTTGCACTCGACCGAAACCGGAAGAAATTGAAAATGCACAGGCAATTGTTCACGAGTTAGAAATTAAATTAATACGCTAAGTATTACTTTTTCGAAATTAAGTATTCTTTTATTGCCACGCACTGAGTCCCTGCCCGGGCGCCATGAAAAAATCTTAAGCGCTTTTAAGATTAAAGTTGAAATTAGACTCACTAAGATGCGCAACTAAGAGCTAATTGCCTATGCCTTGTTCGAATTTAAAAATTCCCGTTAAAAAAAAAAACGTCCGTAAGCGGGTATAGTTTTTAAACAATAGAATTCTTTATTACAGTAGTTCATTAGTTAGAATAAATCTTAACCTAACGGCTTAGACTAGTGGTAAGTATGCATACACAAAAAGGGGTAAGTATGTAGATCTAATTCAATTCAGCAATTTCATAATTCATGGTAATAGATTATTCTAAGACGAGGGCTGCTATATATATTCTGGCCTAGGGCAACACTAAGTGTTGCCAGGCGCAATCTGACATTTCCATTGGAAAGTTTGAAATTTTTTAGCATAACATCACTCAGAACGTTTTGTCATTTAATCGTGAATTGTTTTATTTACAGGGAATTAAAAAATTCATCTCGGCCAAAAAATGGAATTAGCTCGTGAACATTTTCGTGCGATCATTTTTCACAACTTCCGACGTGGATTATTACGACAAGAGTGCATCGATGAACTAAAATCTTTGTATGACTATCCACCATCCTATAGCACTGTGAAAAACTGGTACAACGAATTCAATCGTGGCCGACGCTCGCTCAAAGACGAATTCCGAGAAGGTCGTCCAAAAACAGCCGTTGTGCCAGAAAACATCGATGCCGTACGTGAACTGATAATGCAAGACCGTCATGTAACATACCTTCAGATAGAGGCATGCCTATGCATTTCTCCCAACAGCATACATTCGATATTGCATGAACACCTGGCCGTAAAAAAGGTTTGTTCTCGTTGGATCCCGCACAATTTGACAATCGCTCAAAAAAAGGCTCGTGTGGATTGGTGTAAAGAAATACTGAAAAAATACGATCGCGGTGCTTCAAAAGACGTTTATAAGATCGTCACAGGTGACGAATCATGGATCCATGCGTATGAGCCCGAAACAAAACAGCAATCGCCAAAAAAAAAACAATTTTCGTTGATAAATATGCCTATTTACATTATTAGGCCAGAAATATATATAGCAACCTACGTACATAGGTAGTAGATGATGTTTATGGATAAATACTATAAAAATTGTAAGTATTTTACATGATGTAAAACATTTTATAATGTATTCAAATATTGTTCAATTATTTTGACAAATTTATTTCTTAAACCCAGACCCAAACCTAAACCCAGATTTTAAAAAACAGTTTCATCTCGTCACAGATGCAAGTTCAAATGCTTTCGGCGCTGTTTTACAACAGGATAATCATCCACTATGTTATGCGAGTAGAGCGTTAAGCGATCACGACACAAATTATTTAGCTAATGAACGAAAACTGCTTGCTATTGTTTGGGCTACTAATTATTTTAGACCATACTTGTACGGTGTCAAATTTGATATTCTATCAGATGATCAGCCCTTAAAATGGCTTTTTATTAAATCGCAGGGGCAAATGAGTCCTAGGTTACATCGTTGGTTAATCAAGTTAAGCGAATTCAACATAAATATTTCCTACATTAAAAGTAAAGACAACTCAGTATCGGACTTTCTTAGCAGAATTAATGCAGACACTAACGAAATTAACATGATGAATGCATCTACTGGTTCTTTATATAATAATGTAACAATTTAGATACCGTTCACTCACAGTCTGAAGATTTTCATGACCACATTCCTATTTTGGAAACCGTTGTAAATAGATTTAAAACTCAAATTATTTTAACACAACATAAAACTAAGGATATGAAATTAAAACATAAAAATAAAAAGATTTATATTAACTTTTTCGATTTAGAAAATATTTTAGAATCAATTTTAAAAGAACATTTAAAAAAAGGAAAAGTTGGAATATATACAGAGTTAGATGCCAATCAGTATAATATTTTACAAAATAAATTAATAGAATTATTTTTAGGATTTAAAATATCAGATTCGTTCGTTGTTAATATCATTCAAAAGATGTTGAAACAGAAGAAGAAGCTTTAAACTAATCAATAATTACCATAAAAATGAAACTGGTCATACCGGAAATGACGAAAATTACTTTGGTCTAAAAAAGATAATTTATATTCCTAATTTGAAATTTGTAATCCAAAAATACATTAATAATTGCTCCACGCGCACCAAATCTAAATTTGATAGAAATCCAATTAAGGGGGTATTCTGGTTTAGAAATTCGAAAAAAAAATCGATTTTTTTTTTCATATTTTTACAGTAGAACCCTTCAAGAAAATGTCTCTAATAAGATTTTTCGAAATTTCGCCGAACCAAACTACAAAAGGACAGACAACTTGATAAAAAAGACTCTCTGGCGCTACGACATCGATCCAATCGACACGATTCTGTTTTGACGAATGTCTACCATTTTTCTGCGAACATCATTTTTTAATTTGAAATATTTTTAACCTTTTGGGAAAATTTAAAGTTTTACCTTTTGTACATATTTTTGCGAGCATCTCGTTTAAAAAATACGAAAGTTTACCTTTACATTTACGTTACAAGTTTGCGAACCTCTTGGGTTAATTTCAAATACACTTGTGTTTTATACTTTTATAAGAAAATAAATTCAAAAGTTGATAACAACTTGAAGTGGAGTGCAAACGACTTTTTAATCGCAATTTTGGAAAAAAATAGCATACGGTGAGTGTGGAAAAGCTGATACATACATCAATACATGGTCCTTCGAGCCTAAAAGAAGTGCACTACGGAAACTTAGAGAAAAAAAATATATATGTATATATTATATATATGGGAAAGTGACCGAAAACTTAAACAAAATAATAATAATTAAATCTCAAAACTTAAAATCAAGTGTGGTGGAAATATATAGTGTTCGAAAACTTAAACAAAAAATAGAAGTAATCTAAGAACATAAAAGCAAGTGAAAGAAAATTAATATGCATACGTATACATAATACAAAAAAAAAGAAAGTGTCAGGGACAGCAGTACAAAGTGCTTGTTACACAAAAGCACAAAATAGAGAAAACATATCTCACCTAATAAAAGAAAAAACAAAAAAAAACCAAACGTGGGCGAACTAAATTGAAATAACTAAAACTAACTAAAAAACAGGCACACTTACAATAATTTATACTCGTACGGGCGCGAGTTCTACCAAGAATCAAAAAAAAGGAGGAAAAAGCAGATTAGAGAAAGGCGGAATAAACAGCTGGCATTCAACCAAGAGGAGGAACTGGACAACACTCACACCCACACTCACTTCTGTTTCTGCAACCCAAAAACCCCTAAGGGAAGTCAAAGTGAGTTGTATCGTTTCCATTTTTTGGTTTTAATTTTTATGTATTTACATATGTATGTATGTTTACTAGTAACTACGGTTGCATACAAAACCGTTTAAGCAACATTTTATTTAAACGGATTTCAAATACTTTTTTATACGGTATAAATTAAAAAACCGATAGTAAAAAACAAAAAATAGGGCGCATACGTTGCAAAATTTTACCGCCCACGTATACTTACCTTCGTTTATGCAACCACTCACCAAAAATATAATATTATCGCAGTATTCAAGTATTTACTTCTAAATTTTCCGGCAATACTTCTTCTGCTTCTTAAAGCAGTAAGCTGGATTGCTCAAAGGAAGTAATAGGCACAATAAAAATTATAAAGCAAACATCAAAGACAGAGAGTATAAACATACATATATACATACAATTATATAAATATCACTGTTAATATACATTAACACACATACGATAAATTATTTATATACATACATACAAGTATATACTTACATTTGAATACAGAGGTTAAATACCTGCATATTACAATTTCTATTTCTTCGGTTTATTCGTACCGCCAAAATTAAATTTCTAGACATACATACTTGTACATACATATGGCATACATGCGGTCATTGTTATACAAGTATGTATATACAAACTACCAAACATATATCCCACACATAGGACATAATTAGTACATTAAAAAGTTATAATAAAAACTTTAAATTTAAATTCCTTTTTTTAAATTTATTTCACAAAAATAAACTGTGCGGCAGTTTAAAACAAATTATATTATATCAATTTTTCTTTTAAAGAAATACAAGTTTATATAATATAGGTATATGAAACATACAACATATATTCATAGTCCTAATAGGCAAACAAATTTAATAAAATACCTCTCTCATGGTGAAAAAGAAAAAGAGAAGTGCAAATAACACGGAAGCATAAGCACAAGCACATAAAATCGCACATACATACAGGTATACTAAAGGTATTGACCCATTCCGTCACATACGTACGAGGGCATACCAATAAATCCAAAAAAAAAACTCGCAATATATTAAAGGAAAAAATATATATATTATTATAATATTATTATAATATAGTATTGTAATAAATTATATTATATAATTTATAACAAACATAATAATAAACATAAACGCAAGGAAATACAACGGCGAGTAATAAAAGCTATAAACGCGGATTTTATTAATTTTATCGGAAATAAAAAAGTCTTATTTCCCTAAAAGAGTTTTCGGTTGATAAAGTCCTCAGTATACCCTGAAAGAAAATATATAGAAATATTTTAAAAATTTACATTTTCTAAATGAATATAGATTCAAAAGAATCTAAAACATCTCAATTCTTAAAAATTCCAAAAATGATTTCTGACGATAAGAGTCCATGTACACCTGCAGAAGCTACACGCACTGAGCAAGGTGCTACAAAACAAAAGAGGGGGAAAGACGTATCATACTCTAAATTCATTTCTGGGAGGGACTGTCTAATAAAATACTGCACTCGATTTGCTTCTTCGCCGATTCAAGACAATTCTGAATCGGCGCTAGAAATAAAAGTCAAACGATTGAAAATTTTTGGACACGTCTCCAAGGTGCATATGACGCAATTGTAGACACTGACGATTCAGATCTATCAGAAAACTTTAAATCTTCTGCTTACGCCAAATTTGAAAACTGCTTAGACCAGTATGAAGACACAAAAATTATGATCGCAGATCAGCGAAAACTTATTAAATCAATCGCACCTACCCCCCATTCGAGAGTAGAGCTGCCACAAATACAAGCCCAAGAAGCAAGTTCTGGCATTCATCTCAAAGTGCCAGCGTGCGATACAGAAATATTTCATGGAGGTTATGAACAATGGCCGTCCTTCCGGGGCATGTTTACTGCCGTGTACATAAACTATCCAAAATTATCGCAAGCGCAAAAACTGTATCATCTCCGATACAAAACAAAAGGTCAAGCAGGCGTAATAGTAAAACAGTTCGCAATAAGTGATGACAATTTCAATTTGGCTTGGGAAGCTCTGAAAGCAAGATATGAAAACAAAAGAATATTGGTCGACAAGCAAGTAACGATACTCATAAAATTGCCGAAAATTCAAAAAGAAACAAGTGAAGACTTCATAAAATTAGAATCCACTGTCTCAAATTGTTTGGCGGTTTTATCGACACAAAATGTTCCCACAGGCAACTGGGACCCTATTCTGGTAAACATATGCACCGCAGCAATCGCTTTCATCAAGAAGAGACTGCCCAACGTGGCAGCAAATGAAAGATTTCTTAACTACCCAATATGAAATTGCGGAAAGGGAAGATAAAAAGGCAGTTAGAACTAAAAACGTTCAACACAACCTAAACAGAAGCTTCGATACGAGTAGACCTCAAGTCAATAACAACAACAATTTAAATAGACGCTTTTTCAAAGCACAATCGTTCACTTCTGAACAGAACAAATATATGTCATGAGAACTTTTTACAGGAGGGCATAAACTCAAAACTTGCGAGAAGTTTAAAAAATTAAATATAAACGAAAGGAACAACTTTGTCAGGTCAAAAAGACTCTGTACAAACTGCTTGTCCCACGCGCACAATCTTACTAATTGCGAAAACAAATTCAACTGCGTATAATGTCATAAAAGACATCATTCCATGTTACATTACAACATGTCTCCCAATGGACCTCAAAGTAACGAATTCTCAAGAAAAGCCACGGGTTTAGTTGCAACAGCAACTCCAGAAACACACAATCTCGAAATTTGCCAAGAGCCACCGTGCTGCTCAAAGGCATTAAAAACTCAAACGCTACACAGCGAGAATCAAAGTAAGGTATTGCTACCAACTGCTGTTGTCTCCATCGAACACAGAGGAGAACTGTTTAAACTTAGAGCCTTAATAGACCAAGGATCACAACGATCCTTTATAGCGCCTAAGGCGCAAAATAAATTAAAATTGCCAACAAGGCAAGCAAAATTTGAAATTACCGAAATGGGCGGAAGAGTAGTTCAAAACTCTAACAAAATATGCCCCATTACCCTAATTTCCCCCCAAGCGTATAAGCGCATTCAAGCAAATGCTATTGTCTTACCGCAACGAACAAACATGCTTCCGAGCTATAAAATAAATTGCAAGCATTGGGATAAGATTTCGCACCTGACTCTAGCAGATCCCAACTGCAACACGCCAGCTCAAATAGACATCCTAATAGGGAGCGACCTTATACCGCAAATTATACTAAAAGGTGTTGAAAAAATCTCAAACACCCTTCTAGCTCAAAACACTATCTTCGGTTGGATACTAAGTGGACTAGTTACTGAAACAGTTTCTACCATGACAACTGAAGTTGAAGAAATATCCAACGATGCCTTAATCCACAATTAAGGAAAGTTAGAAGAGCTCTCCCCCATTTCGATCGCAACACCAGAAAGTTTATAAAGCCACAAATACTAGATCAGCTATTGGTCGGTATGTCGTACGACTACCACTGAAACAACAATTTCCAGACACACACAGAGCAGTTTCTAAGTATGGAAAAAAACTTACTTAGAAAAAGTGAGCTGAAACTAGATTATGATGGTGCCTTAGAAGAATACCTTCATTTAGATCACATGGAGGAAGTAAGCCCATGTGAAAAAATCATAAAAGGCAAATATAACTCATTCTACTTCCTACACCATGCAGTAGTAAAGCCTGACGAAAAAACAACAAAGGTCAGAGTTGTATTCAATGCCTCACGAACCACTAGCTCGGGGAATTCCCTAAATGATATTCTCTTTACGGGACCCACACTCCAACCAGATTTTATGCTCCTCACATTAAATTGGCGTATATACAAATACGTATTCAATGAGGATGTGGAAAAAATGTATCGACAAATGGTCGTATATAAAGACGATCAAGATTTTCAGCGAATTATTTTCCGAAAATCTGCCAATTGTCCACTACGCTACTTAAAAACAGTAAACTGTGCTCCATACTTAGCCATTCGTACACTCGACGAACTGGCAGAAGACACAAAGTCAAAATTTCTTCTGGCAACACAAGTGCTAAAAACACAGACGTGTGTAGACGATATCCGGTCTGGAAGCCACAGTCTTCCACTAGCATACGATACCTTATCACAGGTAATAAATGCCCTCAATACCGCAGGGTTTCCTATAAAAAGATTACAGCCAACCACCCAAATATTTTTAAAAATATTACTAAAGACCATTTGTTGGGTATTAATTTCCTTATATTTGAAAAGGAAATTACAACAAAAACACTGGGCATCCAATGGAATGCGATATCTGACCAGTTTTCATATACTACAGAGTCAATATCCGCATTATCCGCCATAACAAAACGACAAATTTTATACTCTGTGGCGAAACTTTTCGACCCCGCAGGATGGCTTTCACCAATTATGATACAAGCGAAAATCCTGATTCAAGAATTATGGCTATGCAGAACCGACTGGGACGAACAACTGAAGCCTCTTCGCTTAGAAAAATGGTCCCAGTTTGCTAATAACCTAAAAGGTATTTCGCAGATACAAATTCCACGGTGGGTAAACTATTCCCCCGAATACAAAGTGGAACTACACGGTTTCTGCGACGCTTCTGAAAAGGCATATTGTGACACTATTTATGTGCGCACACAAAGCGATATTGCAACCACAAGCCACCTACTGGCGGCAAAAGCAAAAGTCGCACCTCTAAAAACCATAAGTCTACCACGACTTGAACTCTGTGGCGCTCTGCTACTAGCAAAGCTAGTTTCCATGGTGCAGACCCACTTAAATATGGCAAAAAAATTTTAATTATATCTCTGGTCCGATTCCGAAATAGTTCTAGCCTGGTTGGAAAAACCACCACATGAGTGGAAAATAGTAGGATCAGCTACTTGGCGACACGTAGGCAGTGCTGACAATCCTGCGGATCTATGTAGGTACAAGAGGATGCAAACCCCTTCATCTCGCCACCTCCACCCTCTGGTGGAATGGCCTCCGATGGTTAACAGAATCTCCCGATTCTTGGCCACAATCGCCAATGCGCAACATAATTGCCCCAGAAAGTCGAAAAATCGCCACTTATCACACAACAATGGATGATGCTGACATCCTTGAACGATTTTCATCGTTCCCCCGAGCACTCAGAGTAGTCGCCTATATTCTCAAATTCGTAGAGCGTCTCAAACTTAAGGTAAAGGGAGCAACTTGCCCCCAATGCGATACATTTACGCACCAAGACTTACAAAAAGCGAAGGTCGCTCTTATCGCATCAACCCAAACGCGCTACTTCAGCCGCGACCTAGGGTTACTAAGAGAATCGAAGCCAATTGACAAAAAGAGCTCACTCTTAGTACTAAACCCATTTATAGACACGAAAGGTCTGCTTCGTGCAAACGGCCGGCTTGCTAATTCCAGCCTTACGTATAACGAACGCCATCCCATAGTAATACCAGAGAAATCCTCATTTGCCACATTATTCATCAATTATATCCATATACTCATGTTGCACGCCGAACATCGCCTCATGCAACATATGGTACGCCAAGAGTACTATGTTCCCTGCCTTAAGCCTCAAATCAAGAAGTGCATTTTTACGTGCAAGGTCTGCACTATGCACAAGCAGAAAATGAGAACGCAGATTATGGCAGCACTTCCACCTGAACGCTGCAATTTCGCTCTGCCCTTCACCACCACAGGTGTCGATTTTGCTGGGCCTTTTATGATAAAGGCGTCCATGCTAAGATCTCCCACCCTAATGAAGGGCTACGTGGCTGTTTTGTCTGTTTCACGACAAAAGCAGTACACCTTGAGCTGTGTACTAATCTGACGACGGAGGCTTTTCTCGCGGAATTTGCCAGCTTCGTCGGACGACGTGGCTTTCCAGCAAAAATAATGATCGATAATGGCAAAACATTTATCGGAGCACAACGAGCTACAGAAAAACAGTTTGTAGATTTCACGAAACAAGTTTCACCTGACATTGTCCAAAAATACGCTCCGCAAGGTATCAATTGGCAGTTCATCCCCCAAGCGCCCCCGGTTTATGGGAATCAGCTGTAAAAAGCTTCAAAACTCATTTCAGGAAGCTAGCTGGCAACTATAAAATTAATTATGAAGAATTCACGACCTTGTTAACTAGAATCGAAGCCGTTCTCAACTCACGGCCTCTCGCAGCTCTCTCTCAAGATCCCTCAGACTTAACAGCACTACCTCTCGGCCACTTTCTTAAAGGAGCGCCTATCCTGGCCACACCTGAGCCAGTCGTGGAGACGCTCTCCTTATTAAACAGATGGGAACGAATTAAAATTCTCCATCATGAATTCAGTCGCCGATGGAAAGAAGATTATTTAAAGGACCTCCACTGAAGGTACCGGTGAAAAACACCAGAAAAAGCGCCTCAGCTTGGAGATTGTCTCTTGATCAACGACGATTGTCTCCCCCCTACCGAATGGCGGCTTGGCCGCATAGAGAAGCTTTACTACAGCTCCGACGGTCATATTCGCGTAGTCGATCTCCGCACGCAAACTGGAACACTAACCAGGCCGGTCGTTAAACTATGTTTTTTGCCAACAGCCGAAAAAACCGATATATAAACCGTAAACAATAAACCGATAAAAACCGCCAAATATACCACAAACAATAATTTATTAAAACCAAAAATAACGTAAAAGGGGCGATCCACATGACGACCCACTCATGCCACACCACATGGCAACATAGTTCACCACTATATTTAACAAATATCTAATGACGATAACCTCTTCTATAGATAAATATGGATATCGATGCGGCAACAGCACCAATGCCAACCGTCCGTTCGGCTGTCCACGTTCCACGCCCTGGGGCTGTCCCAACACCAGCTCCGCGAACCATCACGGCAACAATGCCGTCAACCGCTGCACGCAATGCAATCCGAGCAACTCCGACGTCGCAACAGAATGAGGTACCTCGCATCCGATGTCCTCTGTGTTGTCGTTCTCACAGGTTGCCACACTGCGGCATATTTAAAGGGATGCCACCTCAACAACGCCAGCAGGTTGCCTGGGCCCATGGCCATTGCCTGAGTTGCCTGTCGCCTACTCATACCACACAAGAGTGTACGTCCGGCTATGTGTGTCAAATGTGTATGCTTCCACACCACACTATGTTGCACCGCATCATCAGCCCCGAGATCGGGCGACACTCTGCCCCACGCAACCGCGGGGGTAAACGACGTTCAAAACGGCAGCAACAGCGAAGGCCAATTCTCACTCCGGACGACTCGCGTCCGCGACACCACCACAACGTAACACGGCGGCAGCGTACTAGGCCACAAACCCGCCGTTCAACCGGTCTCAGCAACGTGGCGCTACGCTGCAACAACTCCAGCGATTACTAGGCTAAAAATTTGCCTAGGGGGGCCAGGATGGCTAAATGGGTATCAGCCTTCCCACTTCTGCCCGTCAACATCATCCCACACATCTACGTATGCAACACTGATTCGCCACATTCCCCACACTCATCATCACTTTCCTCGCATCATCCACCACGCTCTAACACACACACAATGACATCACACACCATCACCTACTTTCGCCGAAGAAAAATACAAAAGGACGGACAACTTGTTAAAAAAGACATTCTGGCGCTACGATATCCCCCGATCGACACGATTCTTTTTTGGCGAACGTCTACCATTTTTCCGCGAACATCATCTTTTTAATTGGAAATATTTTTTACCTTATGGGAAAATTGAAAGTTTTACCGTTTCTACATATTTTTGCGAGCATATTGTTTAAAATTAAAGTTTATATTATACACCTACATATGTTGTAAAAATAAATACGATAGTTTCCATTTACATTTATATTACCAGTTTGCGAACCTCTTGGGTTAATTTCAAATACATTTGTGTTTTATACTTTTATATGAAAATAAATTCAAAGCTTGATAATCACTCAAAGTGAGGTGTAAACGAATTTTTTAATCGCAATTTTGGAAAAAAAAATATAACATACGGTGAGTGTGGAAAAGGTGATACAGACAAAATGAAAAAATTAATGACCTTCATGAAATATGCATTTTCGCATTATTTCGTTATCATTTCTATATTTGTACCAATAGAATTTCTATGGCATATACATACATACATATATTATTTCTTTGGCACATTTGTCTGTATGTTTACGAAAGCAAATGCGAGCCACATACATACATATGTACATACATTCATAATAACAAGTGTCGCACGCTTCTTTCGCATCTTCGTTGTCACGGTCAACCAATGGCCGAAACTTGCGTTTTGTCAAAGAGTCAAGTGCTGAATACATTGAGCGCGAATACACACGTTCTTATGGACACAGTTATATAGTTGTGAAGCTGCCTCAATAAATGTGTCCCTAAGAACGTGTGTATTCTAATATTTGACAAATGTCGCTTGCAGTCTGTCGCGCTCATTGTGTTCAGCACTTGTGTGATGATAGAAAATCCAAGCTGTGCCGAAAAAAATAAACGAATGGCCGCCAATTGTCACCGCTTCCCTTGCCGCTGTACAGCTCCGCCTACAAATCAGCGTAAATATGTATGCATATGTATGAGCGTGAATGCATATCGACGCAGATTTTTGCGAATCACGGAAAAATATTTTAGACAAATATTGTAAATCGACAACGGCTATGTTGCCACTTTTGTCACTTCTTTCTGTGAACAAGCATCAGAAAGTTGTTCAATTTATGATTTTTCGCTTTTGCCATCGTCGCGAAAAAACGCTTGTAGGCAAAGGCATGCTCGGGGAGATGTTACGGCGTCTGTTTTTATGAATGAAGTGAGGTCGCTTGAGGAATTTGCGCCTGCGTTTATGAATGAAATCGTTTTTGTTGTAAAATTTACTACATTTGAGCTTCGCTAATTTGGCTGCCATATTGACTTGTGGTGCTTTTGCTATTTAGGCAATTGTTGTTTTTGTAGAACAAACCTTCAATTTTTTGTTGGTGACATATTCACATGTGCACGCATATGTATATTTGTATGCTTGTGCATTATTTGTTCGGCAATGTATACAAATATATGTACATATAAATATAAATGAATGTATGTACATATATGAACATGTAGATCAATGCGCGCACATGTAATACATTGATAAGTGATAAAATCATGATTTGAATTTCTGAACGCGCACATGCGAATACATACATACATTCATATGAGCAAAAAAATAAGATTAATACATATATATTGTTGTGATAAATTCAAAAGAAATATATTATAACACAAAATATTTATTAGTATAGTATATTATGTCAAAATCAAAGAAAATTATTAAATATGCAAGTCCAGATTGACTATAAATATTACTATGCATGCATTCATACAAAATTATACTCATATCATAATTATGTTTATATGTCAATATTGAATTGCCGACAGCAAAACGCAAAAGCATACATATTTTCATACATTGCGATTCCCAAGTTGAAAGAAAAATTGAAGCATGAAAATATCACAATGCAGTTGTTGGGAGCATCATAAGGAGCATGCATACATATATTTACATATGTCTCTTCATATTCTTGGGCATGTGAGACAAGAACATAAAAAACTTGTTTATGTTCTATGTGTGAGAGGTTGTTTTGTACAAATTATTCGCTGTTAAAAATGGAATTAAATATAAGCATGCAAAACGAAATTCGTCACGGGCATACATATATTTATCTCTGTTAATCTTCTCTGCTTGGGCATATATGCCATCTCATCATATGCCGTAAATACATATATTTATTTCTCTTCATATTCTTTGTTGAATATGTGGAGAAATGTTAAAAATGTTAACATTTTACAGCGTGACTTCTATAGCTGTGAGGTGAATTCCTTACTTTAAAATAAAAATAAGCGAACGATCGCTGATTGTCACCGCTTCCCTTGCCACTCTAACAGCATTACCAATAAACTTGTGTAAATATGTATGAAGATGTATGAGCGTGCATACATATCGACGCAGATTTTTGCGAGCCACCGAAAATTATTTTAGAATTGACAAACATAAATCGACAACAGCTATGTTGCCACTTTTCTCACTTCTTTCTATGAAGAAACATAAGAAAGTTGTTTAATTTATGATTATTAGCGTTTGCCATCATCGCGAAAAGCCGCTTGTGGGCAAACGCATGCTCGGGGAGATGTGAAGGTGGTCGCTTATATGAATGAAGCGAGTTTGCTTGTTGAAAGTGCGGTTGCGTTCATGAATGAAATTGTTCTTGCTGTAAGATTTACTACATTTGGCTGGCATATTGACTTGTGACGCCGTTGTTGCTATTTCAGACATTTGCTGTTTTTGTAGAAGAATATTTGTAATTTTTGCGGATGACATTTTTTTTCTAGTTTTTTTTTAAGTAGGGCGAAGCATCAAAAGCCGAAGTGCGGATCTTTAATCCGCTAAACCTAACCTACTCCCAACTCCAGACTCTCCCACGGGACCACCTGATTAGGTATTACTTCGCGGGAGTGATAAGACATTTAAGTCTCCTCTATAGCACGGACTGACGGACGCCTATTCTGCCGTATATATCTAAGTTTTGTCATGACTGAAGCTGCCGCTTCGCTGACAGCTTTCCAGATCTCAGTGGACTTACACATAAGTGTCGTCAAATTTTCCACCGTAAAACTACCACTGAGTGTAGTTTTAAGTTTTTCCCTTGCACTTAAAAAGAGCGGGCAATAAAAGAATACATGATCAGAGTCTTTAAAGCACTCTGAACACGTCGGACAATTCGGACTAATGTCGTGCTGGAATCTGTGTAGGTAGCTTCTAAAGCACCCATGCCCACTTAGTATTTGGGTTAGGTGGAAATCCAGGTCCCCATGTCGTCTATCGATCCAAGAATAGATGTCCGGTATCAGTCTGTAGGTCCACCGTCCTTTGAGTGAGGTTTGCCACCGCTGCTGCCATATCGTTAAACTTTTCATTCTCTCTTCTCTTTTGGCTCCTATAGATGGCTCTGGTAATTTGTATACTCTTTCGTATTCGTCACCCTGGATGTCAATGGGCATCATACTGGCTATTACTTCAGCAGCATCACTTGAAATTGTTCGGAAAGCACTGATAACTCTTAGTGCCGACAGCCTATGCACTGTGTTTATTTGTCTGGCATATGCTTTGATGCCTAGTGCCTGGATCTATATTGGAGCTGCATATTACATAACTGGTCTCATTGCCTTTGCGAGTAATAAACACCGGTGGGAACGCACGCAGCCTTTATTTGCCATCATTCTAGATAAGGCATTCATGATTTTA